>NC_063262.1:735216-1050352 GCF_019578655.1 Ricinus communis | reverse complement strand
CAAAGATCTTGGCCAATTGTCCTATTTTCTCGGAATAGAAATAGCCAAATCTCATAAAGGGCTTTTCTTGTCTCAAAGAAAGTATACTCTGGACTTACTAAAAGAAACCGGAAAAATAGGTGTCAAGCCCATAAACACCCCTATGGAGACTAAAACTAAACTCAACTTAGAAGATGGAAAACCCCTAGACAACATAGGTCACTACCAACGTCTAGTGGGAAAATTGATTTATTTAACGGTCACCAGACCTGATATTAGTTTCACTGTAAGTATGGTTAGCCAATTTATGCATGCTCCCCGCACTTCCCATTTAGATGCAATTGACAGAATTCTCAGATATCTTAAAGGGACCCCGGGTCAAGGTATTTGGATGAAAAATAATGACACTGCTAACACCATTGTTGCTTTCTCTGATGCAGATTGGGCAGGAAGCTGTGACAGAAAGTCAACCTCAGGTTTATGCACCTTCGTGGGAGGAAATCTAGTGACTTGGAAAAGCAAGAAACAATCTGTGACCGCAAAATCCAGCGCGGAAGCAGAATATCGTGCAATGGCTTCAACTGCCAGTGAGCTCATTTGGATTAAACAAGTACTAGCTGATATGAAAATAGAATGCAAGGGTCCTATGAAAATGTACTGTGATAATCAGGCAGCCAGATACATTGCATCAAATCCAGTCTTTCATGAACGAACCAAACACATAGAGGTTGACTGTCATTTCATAAGAGAAAAGGTCCAATCCGGAGAAATTGAAACCCCTTTTGTTAAAAGCCATGAGCAACTGGCAGATATATTCACAAAAGCACTCGATAAAGGCCATCATCAAACACTTCTTAGCAAGATAGGATCTCTCAACTTGTTCGAACCTATCTTGAGGGGGAGTGTTAAAGACCAACACACAAAAGCATTACACAGTCCAGAAACTAGGAACCAAAGGACAAAAGACCTGGGAGCATGTGGCCTCGGATCATGCAGTGTCACAAGTACATCAAGGCAGAAATGGAGCAACCTTTCTTCCCTAAGGAAGAAAGGTCGCTTCAACCCATCAAGAATTAGGAAGTTAACGTTGACATAGAGCATAGGAGGTAATCAGGTAGCAAAGAAGACCGTTGAAGCTCAACCATATATATATATCTGTAAACTTCACTTGTAAAGACTCAGAATTCTAATTTCCTTTGTAATAGAATCATCATTGTTCATAAATATAAATTCTACAATGATAAAGAAAAGATGAAAGGATTGTGAACAAATTACCAAGATATTTAAGTATGTTCCAAGCATTCCAGCCAGAATGACCATCACCTTCTGCAATCCCCTGAGACCATGACAGAAGAAACAAGTGTAAAATCAAGAAGCTTAGTTGTTTTGACAGCCCAAACACATTATCATAAATCACATTAATAACATTAAAAATATATATAAATACATATATGACTTAGTTTAATTTACTTGTTCCAATAAGAGAACGAATTACTTCATTATTAAGCAATTCCTAATTAATAAAAGAACTTAATGGGTCTTAATTTAGTACATGTACTCTTTCACATTTTGGAAACTCGATAAATGTCATCATCGGTCACTATATGCACGGGATTTTCCTTAATCCAGAATCTTATGAAGTATATATGATCTTCTTCAAGAATCTCTCCAATAAAGAAATATTGAACGTCAATCTCATTCATTTGTGCATGATAAACTTAGTTCTTTGGTAAGCAAACAGCCACTCTGATGTGCTTCGGACCAATTCCCAAGTCTGAAAGCCAAATAGCGTCCTTAACAACCTCTGTAACCGCTATGTGCTTTGCCTCTATGGTAGACAAAGCAGCTGTTGACTGTAAGGTAGACATCTAACTAATCGATGCCTTTGCCAGAGTGAATACTTTACGTACCCAGATCACCAGAATCACAATATCCAAATATAAATTGACTAATTTTCAGCTCAAACAACTGAACCAACATCTCCAATGTTTTGAATATAGCAAAGGATCCATTTCAATAGCTGGCCAATCTGTTGATCCATGTTGCTGTGGAGGTTCTTGGATTTCCACTCTTAATTCTTCATCTCACTCTTCCTCTACTGTCAGAGGGTTTCTATCTGTTTCATCATTTATTGCTGGCTCAGTAATATTCCTTTCAAACTCCACCTGTTTTGGAGCACTCTCATTTTATTGTAGAGTAGCATGTCTACTGAACAATTTCCTTTGTCACGTTCTTCAATATGGTACACTTAACAAACCCTATCAATTAAAGATTATTTCCTTCGTCTCTGGAAACTAAAGACACTATACCATTTCACACTAATGGCAATCCCCATAAAGTGCTTTTCTTAGCTCTTAGATCCAACCTCGACTCCTTAACATGATAGTGTGCACTGAAACTAAGAACATGAAAGAAATTATAATTTGTTGCAGGTTTTTCAGACTATACCTCTAAACGCATTTTGCCACTAAACATATACACACTGCAATCACGTACATATATTTTAGATACATTTTGGTAGTTCGTGGTATGTGTCACAGACTCGATCAGAATTGTCTACCTAACCCAGCATTGGACAACATACACTGAACTTTCTCCAGTAGTATTCGGTTCATATGTTTTGCCACCCTATTTTAATAGGGAGTATCTCTGACTGTCAAGCGTCATAAAATGCCTTCACTTTGGCAGAGTTTCATTAGTGGGTATACTTTCCACAATTATATGTTCGGAGATATTTGATCTTTCTGCCAATTTAAAGTTCCACCATCTTTTTCCATACGAGATAAAAATCCCAATGCTTCATCCTTCATCTTGAACGTGCATCTCAAACTTTTGTAGCCCAAGGAAGCCTTCTTATTCTCAATTCTAAGTGATTTGATATTAGGCGGAGCTAATATACAGGTATGAGTATATATATATGAGTTAAAAAGAGCATATACCTTATGTATAAGATGAAAAGAATAACTCTGATATACGGAGCAATTCTAACAGGAAGGTAATCGATCGCCACATGAGACAGATAAAGAGTATAAACCAGGAAATCGGCTACCAAAATTGACAGGCAAATGACCTGAAACTCATAGCGGCCGACAAAAATAATTAAGAAAAGAAAAATAGAAAGCATGGACAACAACATAATGGAACCTTAATTTTTTATGTTATCAGCTAATTTTGATAATATATGAATCAGGCCACTTCTTTGTTGGTATTCTTACTTTTGAGAATTGAGGATAAATTTGAATTTTCTCGCTACCTTCCACCAATTTAGGTGGGAGTTTTTCACCTTTAAAAAGATAATTATCTAATGTTGTAGCTTACAACTCATCCAACCCTCCATTTAATAAATAAAAGTAATATTCATGATATAGTAAAATAGATACCTATGCACTGTTTAGATCAAGATGAAAATATGATCACACAAGTTCAGGAAGAGGAAATCACACAAATTGACAAACAATTCCATAAGAAAATTCTACCTGATAAACTAAAACTAACAACAATCAATTGGAAAGAAACTATAGCTCAATACCTTGAACCGAGTCCGAGGATTTTTCCAAAAAATAAGAGATCCTTCGTATGAAATTGGAAAGAAAACATGAGCTACGAGTATAAAAAGAGTTATTCCCTGCATAAGGAAGTACAAACCACGTAACTCATAGAGAACCCTATCCGGAGATGAGGTGATCTCCATAACAAAAATATAACACTAAAGTGCTTGATAAACCGTTTGGATACAGATCATAGCTGGCCAAGTTTGTTGCTATATTCCTTTAATGGACATCTTAGCCTTACAAAAATTGATATTGTAATTCTGACTGTTGATATAACTCTTATTTTCTAGGATAACACATAATACAATCTTGAAGCTCCTTGTCCAAAATGGACATTATTCTCCTAAATATACAAGGATAATCATCTAACATAGAACCTTGTCGTCTTATTTTTGTTTATCCCTTTTGCACATGTACATCATTTCCGTGAACTAATAACTCCTACAACGTAATGAGTCGCTAATCAGTCATGTATTTAATTTGTAAATTTAAAGCACTCTCGAGCATGTGTGAATAATAATTATTTCCAAAATCATAAGCCATATATATATATGGGACATTTTCTATAGATTGAATTTTAAATTTAACTGACTCAAGTTTTGGATTTATTATTTGGCCCGAAAAATTCATTTTGGACGTTTCTAATATTCTGTCGTAAGTTAAAATAAACATTTTATCTTGTTTATAATAATCGAAACAATACCTCAAAAATAAGAGACTCTGCGGATGTCAAGTAAGGCAACTGTCCAAGATAGAAGTATTCCCTATCTGTGCAAGAATGTCCAGAATGATTATTTGAACACCATAAAGGTTTCTGCAATCAAATTAAATTCATCAAATTAACAACTTATTTACTTATTAAACTGCGCCTGAATAATCAAAAGCCAAATGCATATACATATATTATATATGATAATAATTTCGACTAACCTCCAAGAAATTCAGGACTATAATTGCAAAATAATTGATCGTCCAAAGAAAATCAAACTGAATGTAAATAAAATAAAACTTTGCAGCACTTTCAAAACTTGACCGCTCTAGAATTTGCTCAGGTAAACCAACTCCATCCTCAGCCTGCCATAAAATCAGATTAAACTTAGTTAGTCGCACTTTCAAAATCATTATGGCGTTTTTATACAAATATAAAGACAAACAATCGCATTAACCGTTGACTGACCAGATCGACAAGCGCAGCTGCTTTCTGGTAACGAGAACCGCGAGTGATTGCGTCAGAACGGCGATTATACGCCGCCGTTCGACCTGTTTCGTTAGAACTGCGAGCGCCACTGCTTGTTTCTCCTAACAGAGGCTTCTTCTTCTTCTCCATGGCACCAGTTTCATGTACAAAATGAGAAAAGAAAATGACGATAGTAAGCTACTTTTTCTTTCGATGAAGTACGTACACAGGGAGAGAGATAGTTTGTATTATGCTGTCTTTTCACAGTTTCATGTTTCAGGGGAGATGTAATTATTGGCAGGAGATTCTAGTTAAAATTGATCATTGGATATGTCGTATCAAAAGTCAACATTGCCAACCATGGTCAGTCATAGCTCAACTGCCACTGCATTGGACAATATGGTTTTTTTGTTTGTAATAGCTTCAGACTGTTTCTTCTTACTTTCTTTATTCTTTTCACACTATAACAACCAAAGCCATGATTGCACAGAACCATGCAGCCCCCATGTTCATCATTACCAAATAAATTAGACAAAAAGGGTCAATTTGCTTCTGAAACTTTTAACCTAAGGTCAGACTTTTCAGAAGTTAAAATTTCACTAAATAGATCCATTACTTGTATTTTAGAGCTAAAAATAGATCCAAATTTTAATTTAGATATTATACATGTGGAACATATGCTCATAAAAGGATAGTCAATGTAATATTTTTCTGAGATAAGATGGTGACTGGTCGGCTTTGGCAATGGCGGATGATGGTGAGGTTGTTGGTCTTTCTTTGGTAAAGGCGTGTTTGTCTAAGGTAAAAGAAAAAAAAAAGATTTGGCATGCTATTTAAAAAAAAAAGCCTAATTCGAAAATTTAATTTATATTTAATAATTTAATTTAATTATTTTAAAATTTTAAATTGAATATTTATATTTTTAATTTATTTTTAAAAATACTTTCCGCTAATAATTTTTTTAAAATTTTAATAATAAAAATAACATGATAAGTCGAATTTGCTCACTACAATAAAAAAACTAATCAATCACTGAAAGATTTATTACAATTAGATGAAAAATATATAAAACGATGTACAAATATGAAAGTTTTAATAGTCGTATTATTAATTTTAGTATAAATTATTTTTATTAATTTGTAATTATTATTATTCTTAATAACTGCAGCGGACTTTTTACATTATTCTTCTATTGTAAAATTTTAAAAATTATCATCATAAATCATTTTTAAAAACAAACTAAAAATATGAGTATTTATTTTATTGGCTCCAGAAATATGAATAAACGTTTTGCAGGAATAGAAGAAGAAAAGAAACTCGGATTGTTGGGCAGCGAGCTGTGGTTGCGTTTGCTCAATTCTTTGTTTATAGATTTCGGAATTTGTAATGCAGTTTAATCTCTGGCATCCACTAGCATTTCGATTTCAATAAAAAAATGGGACGATGAATTTTTCAACACTTGGAAGTATTTTCTTCTTTTACTAATTATTTAATAACATCCTATTAGAAGCTTGGTTTCCTAATTGGCTGGTTTGTTTATGGTAATTGAGTGGTGTTTGGGCGATGATAGACGGCGGAGAAGTGGACAGTGGAAGGCGAGGGTAGTGATGAAAAGTTCATATATGATTTGAACTAAACCAGGCGAAAAATATGCTTCAGTTTACTGTTTATCAAATCACAAACACAATTTAATCCACTTCAGGAAGGGAAAGAAAAATTCAATATACAAATAATTAACAAAAAAGTACATACACACATGACACATTGATTCATTCTTTGTCTAGAAATCCAGAAAACATCAAATATCTTTTGGAAATGTACGTACTGTTTAAATAACAGGTTTCCAGATTAGGCAGAGGTAAATAGAATTGCTTCAGGATTTAAATATGCATACTATTATACTCGCAAAACAGAATAGACCTGAGGTTATGCGTTTCATGCTGATTCAACAGTGACTGCTGTCTTTTTCTGGAAAGAGCTGTTTCAATCAATTTCTAATGAATACACCAGCTCCAGGTCCCAAAGCAAGCGAGAAAATTGAAGTTCTCTTCACTTCTTTCAGTCTCTCCCTAGTTAAATGGGATTAACTCAGCTAAGCAGCCAAAAACTGCAATAACAGCGACGCACAATTAATGCAAACCAGCAATTCATAAATGCATCACATTATAATGCTTACCTATCACTAATTTCAGATTCTCAACAACACAAAACAATATACAATGGATCATTTAATTCACCTACCAGAAATATAGATCAAAAAGACTTATGGTTCGGAACGATTTTGATCCAGCTCTGAGCTCAACATATGATGGAGAAGAATATCAACTCTTTGACTACGAGTTTTTGTGCTGCACCAACCAAAACAATAGTTCAGAGTATTCTTTAATGCTTAATATCTAGATTGACAGTAAATTAAAAAAATTTGACTTTTATATCCAGTCAGGGTAGCTAGGGTACGTACCCAAAGCGCCGTGGCTTTGCACCTCTTGCATCCTAGATTGGGACGGCAAAAAGATAAAATGTAGATTCAGTAAAACCCACAAAGGCAGAATAGTAAATCAGGTAAGAGTAATGAGCATTATAGAAAGCAATGTCAACTTGGTCTAGTAGGTCAGTGGCTTTCATCTCCACAATCTAGTTCCGCAAATATTCAAAATCTTATTGTAGATAAGCTGTGCTATCCTAAGGATGGATAGTGAACACTTCCTATGAGTTGAATAGTTTACGAGTCCTTAATTGCCTGCTCCTTATGACTGCCAAAGATCATTACTTGTGAGATTAGGTATAGTGACCACGTATCTCCTTCAAAATGGAATGGACTATGAAAATTGGGAACTGACTGATAACTTTTCGAATTCTACAAACTTTAAAATTCCAGCCAGGGATCAACTATCGGGAAGCATTTGAAGCTCAAAATATTATAACTTTTTCTTCAGGTCATTTGACAGGCATTCAGAAATTTGAATCTAATTAGTGAATGTTCACTTAAAATAATTAATCCAAAATTATTTTTAATAAGCACATGTACTAGGCCACCAGATAGACAAAAAAAAAAAGAAAGAAAGATGGAACTTGAATATTCTTTCTTAAAACAAATATACAACAGGTACACACCTTATCGTCACTTTGCTCTGGTGTCTCAAGTTCCATTTCAGCAAAGAATGCTTCCAAGACAAATGCAACAACCTGAAATACATTGGGATCAGCAGTTGTTTCACACTAAGAAAAGCCTTAAAGAGTACCAAAACTATGTATTTCTGCAAGTAATTCAGAAAAGGAAAATTAGCATGGATAAATACTAATGGTATGTGGATAAATACAAAGCCTTGACATGTTACACACTAATTCTATTAATTTCTCTGCCAGTATTAAACAAAAGAGTAGAGCTGTATTCAGATTTACATTAGTCATATATATCTGAGGAAAGCCTTCATGTTATATAATTTTCTTTTGAATGACTTGAATGATGAAAGACATTGAACTACTTTTGCAGTACAAATTAAGACTTACCAAATTCAAAAGCAATAGAACAGTTATAAGGTAGAAGCTGATGAAATATGCAAGGGTCCAAGAACTTCCAGTCAAATCCTTGTAGCTCTGGAATGGTACCATACAAATCAATTAAGCTTCCAGTAATTACAAAATAAAGAAGTAAGAAAGTTGAAACAGGTAAAGATATATTCTCTTTGTTTGATGCTAAAACAGGTAAACAATACCTAAGTTGTTAAATATGCCAAGCATGCAACATATGTTGGTCAAGACATGCAACTAGAGTTGTGGAAACTCTATGATGCATATCTTGAATGGACTTGTTATCTTAAACCTTGAAAAGACAGCAGTGTGATGGATCCCACATTGGCATTAATAGACCACCAATTTGTTCCAACATTTGCTATTCTTTAACGCATTCTCTATTCGTGTTTCAGTCTCGTGTTTTGATGTAAAATATATTAGGACTAAATTATGAAATAAAGTGATGGGAAATCCACTCAATGCAATGAAGGAATTTGGATTGAGTGTTTCATTGAAGATATTGCCTAATTGGTTCTGGGAAAATTAGATTATGCTGGGTAGGTTCTCATTCATTTTGCTGGCTTTAGGTTGGAAGATCAAATTTAAAACCATTTCCAAGAGTATCTGATGAATCCGTTGCTTATCTATATTTCTATTCTGAGGGTACCAAATATTGCCATCAGGGCAAAAACAAAGCAGCTCCAAAGTTAAGTGCACAGTATGCAGAAACATGCAATATTAGGGAATGTTATTTTTCTGATAGTGAAAAAGAAATATTGGAATATGCAGGTTCTCACCATACACAAAATTGTGACAATGACAGTGAAACAGAAACAGACAAGATATAGAAGATCATAGGTTACGAATGTTACCTGCATCCAGATTTGCCAATTCCCCATCACCAGCAAATTAAAAAGAGTAACCATTCCATTGGGATAGTCATTAAAATTGAAAAGTAAATAACTTAGGTTGTCAAGGAAACTGATTTTTGAGGAATTAATAGTTTCCCTAATAATAAGACTTTATCAGTAGGTACAACCAATTTCAGAGGCAGCAAGGAAAGCTTTACCTGATTCTGTATATCATGATCACAGGGAATTACTGGTACATTACCCTCATACATACTTTGGCAATCTAAAGGAAGATTAGAGGCTATGTCTAGTACCAGTGTGTATATTACAGGTGCATTGGGAAAGAAATCAGTGATTTCATTAAGATAAAGGATACTCTGAATCAGCAAGATCTGTGCCCAGCAGATTGGAGTTCCCAGCATTGACAATTCCACCGAAGATCTACAATTGCAAATGAGCAAGGACTAATATAAGTGCAAATAAAGGGATAACAACAAGGGTGAATGAAATACAGCCTGGTGTCCTAAAGACATGGCATTTCAACAAATGATAATTGCATTTCACCAGTGATCAACCAAAGAGCCAAGAGAGAAGACAAAAGTTTCGGCTAGGACCATATAAAATGAATAATATACAGAATTAGATCCAAACAGTTTTATTATTAAACTGTACTAAAATGTCGCCTGTTGATAAGACTAAGGACCAGCTTTGGGGAAAGAGGAAGTCAGCACTAAATTTCACACTAAAACTAAGATAAACGGATATAAATGCTACAAAGATAATATGCACTCCAATTTTTCTGTTACTGGGGCACATAAATAGGCAATGAAAGCAATCCTGTGAAAAAGAGAATATAATTTAATTGATTTAATATATAAACAAGTAAAGAATGCACCCAATGTACCTGTTCTCCAAGAGAGCAATATATACATAGGACACAAAATATTGTGCCCAGATATGGCATCAAACTGGGTATAAGGGTTAAGAATGTGGCAACAAAAGCTCGATAACTTCGGACATGCATCAACAACCTTATTAATCGCAGCATTCTTGCCAAGAGGAGGTAACGAATCCTGTAAACAAGAGACAAGAATTGAAGATCCATTGTAAATGCAGAATCAATATTTGTATATAATCAAACTTAAAAATTCTTGTTAGAAAACTATCATTCATGGGCTTGAGATGACAAAATAATGGTAGAGTGAAAACGTTGAAATGCAAAATCACCTTTCATTGGATGAGCACAATGATAGAAGCATATCATCAAATATCAACACAATGAATAGACGAAGTACATTCGTGTGTGTGTGTCTGTGTGTGTGTGTGCGCATGCGTGTGCAATCCTCTTGATCACAAGGCAGGCTTCTGTGACTTCCTGAACTTGAGCTAATCCTCTGGGCATGAACAACTAGGCACTTACATCCTATCAGCAGATATAATGGCAAGCAAACTCAGTTCACATGCACAATAGCTTGCAATTATTTAGCATTATTTCATTAAGCTTGCAGAAACACCAATAACTTGGTTCCAACTTCAAACTTTACAAAAGATAACTGGTTGATTTTATAGAAACTTAAGTTATTGTTTTATGCCCAGTTAACAGGTAACTAGTTAGAAGTGTTCAGGAGGCAGTAGACATTCCCCAGATATAATGCAATTCACCAACAGTATGCCTTCCTGTGCAGTTCTAGAGATTCCAAAACCCCAGCACTGTCCTACATTGCCTTCTTGATAAATTCCAGACTTTGGATAGTGTAGGCTAATCAGAGACTTGCCCTTAAAAACCTAGGACTTCATCACTCAGGGACAGAAGGTTTCAGTTAAGAATCTACTTTGTTGCATGAGCAATTTGTTCAACAGAATTCAGGTAAATAAAAGACAACAAGGTACCCTAACAATCATACTCATTCATTAACATTCTCAAATTAAAAAAATTCAGAAAACATTCATTGAAAAGAACTAGTAAAGTAGAACGAGTACAATTTAGAAAAAATAGATATAGAAGATTAAGAATATACCATTCACCATTTGAAAAGAAAGCCAGTCCATTAGGGGATGCAAATGTTATAGTTTCTCCAATAACTGAAAACACAGAAATTAGACCATGGTAATGTGTTGCCAATTTGTGGTCATAAATTCATTCCATTAGATGTGAGAGAATAGAAAATGATTTAAGCTAACTCTTTCTTTGTGCAAACAATTCTACAGGACATACAAAATGTTGAAATAGCTTTACTGAAAGTGGCAGTGGTATAATCACAGGAAACAAGTAACATGAGGAGCACTATGTACATTCCATTATCCATTAAAGGAGAAAAGTGAATTATTTTTTGGAAATGATTATGCAAAGAATTTACCTATTACCCAAGTGATCACAAAATCAAAGCGGTTTTGACCATCTCTCCAATAGTTCTCAAATCCAAAAGCGTATATTTTGAGCGCCATTTCCAGAACGTAGATCCACCCTGATGGACAACAAGCAGCCATGAAGTATAACATGAACCATTATAAAATCCCAAGATAGAATTATGACGTGGAACCACTAAGGAACTACAATATGCACAAACACAAATCCAAGCACACAGCTAAAGGGAAAGCACGAAGCTTAAGAGAACAATAATCTTTAATTATTGAAAACTGACTTCATAAGGTATAACCTAATAACATAGCTAGTTTATATGGGTCTATGTCGAAATTAAATATATTCCTAACACTATTAGGATTGGAAATCCCATACTAGGAAAATTTTATATCAATACTAATTCAGAAAAAGCTAACAAAATACTGAATAAGACAATAATAATAATAATAGAAAGATAAGTTCAAACATTCTAACCAGAATAGAATTCCCAAGTAATACTAAATTCTAAATTTCCTATATAGCGATAATAACAAGAAAAACATGAATTTCATAACTAATAATTAAATCAAAATAATTCCTTACTTACAATTTTCTAATTATCAACTAATTTACGAATTTTGTGAAATAACAGGCAGTTAACCCTGGATATACCAGTTCCGACTTCCACCTCATATTTCTATAACAGTCATGACTGGAGTTCATAAATATTTTAGATAACAGTGATGAAAATCCATCTTCAAGACTGGAATGCAAAAAGCAGCAATCAAAGCTTATCTTCATTACGCAAAGGTGGCTTATTATGAGCTCATCCTCGTCTCAAGAAGTTTACGAGCATCACATTGAGTATAGCATTGTATAAACAGTATATGCTTGAGGGAGAAGAAAACATATTGGAAGAGTAAATGAGTTAACAAGTCCTTACCAAAAACAAATTCTACCTCTTGCCACACTTTTTGACCAGAATTATTTTCAATATCAAGCTGCAAACAAGTACATATTTATGGTTAGCAATACAAGTCAGCCTTTAGATGTTCAAAGTTGAAAAAAAAAAGGAAATAAGCATTAAATGTCCATCATTTCAAATGAGCAAGAAAACATTTTCCATTTGTGAGCATATGCTTGGTAAAGGCTTTACTAGGCTTCTTTAGTTACTCGTCAGTTATGTAAAAGCAGTAATTCTAGGATGTATCTTATTGATCCTAAAGCTTCTTATTACAATTCAATCCCAGATCTTGGACTAAGTCTTCTATTAGATATAGCTTGCTAAAGTTCATCTGTAAAAGTGCCTTGGAATCATCTTTGAGAGTTCAAATTGTTTATCTCTGTCATTAACTGCTTGCTTAATCTGATCAAGTGATGCATATCATTTAAGATATAGCATCATTAGTTCATATATATGCTGTTCTGACAACAAACTGGTATCAAGAATGGGGATTAAGTGTTTCATGATCAGGAATACTCTGTATTGGGCTTATAGCTTTGAACTTGTATATGCCGTTTGCTTGTATAAGTATTGCTTTTACTAGTTAATATAAATAATAAACAATTGTTGTAATAGAGATACAACTAATAATTATTCATATTCCTCTCTTTTAATTTTTCTCTCTATCTCCCTATTCTCTATCCCCTACTCTATCTTCTTTCTTTTCCCTTCCCCAATCTCTTCTCCTTTATCTCTTACTTTCCCCTGCAACTGCTTGTGTTGCATTTACTGGTCTTTGACCTAGGGTCATAACAACTGGTTCTGGCCTCAGCCAAAAAGGAATGCATTTGCTCAAAAATGGCCAGTTCACTCTCCCAATATCATTAAATTTCTCCTTGACAAAACTCCATCCGATCTTAATTCCTACTCTCCATACAGTTCGAGGAAACACTATAACCTTTCTTGTTTTTCCTATACTCCATCTCATGGGACCACCAGGAGGAAGGGAAGTGCAGAGGGAGTGAACAGAGACACTGATATAACAATTCAATTCTTTTAGACTGCATTTCAGCTGAAAATCAAATGACTGAATTTAGTTTTATACGAGTTCATGAGTTTGGCAAGATGGCACCAGAGCTCAGATTATTCTCAAGTAAAACACAAGTACAGTGCTAAACATGTAAAATTAGATTCAACAACCAAGGAAGTCTCAGTAGAAATTCAAACACCTAGAAGTCAATCTCTAACATATTTAACCTGGTATACTGATTATGAAAAGGCAAACACTGCTCTGTTAAGTTCTTGTCATACCGTTGTTTCAATGATAACAGCAATCAGATTCACAACAAGAACGAAGGATATAATATAACCAAATTTGGGGCTCCTCACGAACACTTTCAAATTCTCAGAGAATGCAGAATGATAGATTGATGGACAATACTCAAAGCAAGATGGCTGCAACCAGAAAACACAATGTCAAAGATGCAATTTAAAAGATAATAACTTAAGAATCTATGAGGTTTCCTTCAGACTTGGGGTTCAGAATAACTTACAACATCCTCCTTTTGGAATCGTACGGCAATTGCATTGCATAAGTCAGCAAATTCATCCAAATCGATCTGCATCCGAGAAAAGGATAATCCACAAACGACCATAGGAAGATGAGCAACAAATACATGATAAGCAAGTTACATCTTTCTCATAAATACCAATTCGACATTTCAAAGAGTTAGTTGCCAGCCAGAATGCATATAAATGTTTGCATCATTTCACTGGTGATGAACCAGCAATCACAGTTCACATGGAATAATTTAAACTAGTAGGGTACTTGGAATCGAATCTTGTAGTCCGGCACACAATCTTCCTTGAAGCAGAAACAAAGATGAAGTGCAGTTATTTATTTAATCTAAAACAAAAGTCGAACAAGTTTTATGTGCATGCACAGACAATGCCACCCACGTCCACCAGCACACCTGCACACTACTCAGTTTTCAAAACTATTCTCATGCACATAATGAATTATTGAATTTCACTACATACTGCCCCCCTCAGGTACTTCACAAACTTAAAACCTTTAATGATGTGTACATATTATATTATGATGATAGTTCACTACATCATTTTCTTTTCACTTTAGATAACATCATCAGCACATGTAATTGAGAACATCATCAACAGAAAAAAGAAAAACAAAAAGATCAAAAGGAAAAAATGTACCCTGAAATCACGAATATCATCCAGCTCATTGAATATCAGCTCAAATTCTTCTCCTGATATTTTTGGCAGAGTCCTAAACAATTATATAAGAAGTTCAGTTTTAATGCAAATAAATATCATTATAAAAGAAAAACTATACTAAGAACCATTAAATACAGAACGGCTTCAAAAATAACATAAAAAATGCCAGCCAAATATCTGAGAATCATATATTCATGATTTCAGTCCTAGATTCCAGTATTACATGATGGGTAATATCTTGTCATGACCCACCAATCTTTCATTAGAAGTTACAAAATGATTGAGAAAGAAAATAAGAGACTGCCTAGTGCTTTTGGTATCTCTCCTATCAAGGCTCCTGTACAGTTCATGGGTATGTTCTCCTCCATTCTCAGGCATCATGTAAAACAGGTTAGGGTCCTTAACACATCCTACAAAACCTAGATTCAGATTTTGGGGCATGCTCTAGAAGTGTATTGCAGATAGTAACAATACCTGTATCTGTTCAACTCTTGAAACAAATGAATAGATTGCTCCTTATTAAGATATCCCACATTCTGTAGTGCAAAAAAGTTCAATCCAGTTAACAAATTTGCAACCACCAATAAAATAACTGCAATGAAAGTGAGAAATTATTTAGCAAGAAAAGGAAAAATCTATACTATGTTTCGATTTTTTCAAAATTAAAACTGGTGTGCAACTTTACAAAACTAAAAATGATGCCATCAAAGTATAAAATTATCATTTTCTCAGAAAGAAAAGCAAAACTATAAGTTCTCACTTCGGTATATGATAGTGCTGGAATATACCACTCAGTCTATTATGCACATCAAACACGCATAGACACTATGTCTAGCACATGCAATCACATCAGATCTGTCAATTACATACCCAAGTTCTTTGATGGAACAAGCCGAAGCATATTTGATGTTTTATGCTGTGCACACCACAGCTTTAAAGCAAAGTCATGCCATGAAGCTTGTGAATTGAAAGAAAAAGCAACAGGCTAAGAAAAGATCTAAAAACAAAGTGATGACGCACTTACATACTTATCAATGAGGTTGAAGGCTTTCACCAACATTCTTTTCCTCATGCTGTCTGCCTCAGAAACTTGTTTTGCAAGCTAAAACAAAAGGAAGATTTAAGCATTTACATTTCTGTTTACTCTTAGAAACGCCAAAATAAGCCTATGAGCTTTATTAGTCTCTTAGTCTGATACTTGGGGGAAACAGCATCAAACGCTGAAAAGTAAATGAAGGCCAAATGCATAGTTAGTTGCATATCGTAAAATTCACACTTACAACTATACCTGGCCTTTGAAGCTGTCATATACAACAGCAAGGATCAAGTTGGTGACAAAGTATACCCCAAGTAGCACGTAAAGAACAAAAAACAGGCAATACCACCGTGAAGCCCTGAAAAGTGAAGTAAGATGTTAAACAGTGCAGTCTAGTTCTTCAAATGCATCTATTTAGTTACCATCTCCAGTTACATTGGTTAACATATAGAATCGAAAAGATAAGAACATGCCTTCTACCATATGAATAAGCAAAACAGGAAAATACAAGAAAAGCATTAATCATTATAAGACCATAATGTAGCTGCCATTACTCCAAACAAAGTGTAGATCTCTATAGTATTTAGAGATACATCAACAAAGAATAATAACTCACTATTCGGCTTATAGTTATATGTAAGCTGATGTAACATATTATACGTGCAGAACATTAAGGAATCTCATTTCTAACTAATAAGACATAGTATTAGGTAGAGCTTCTTTTATGTAAGTATGTTATCATCAGAACATAGTTTGCATCATATCTTACGGCATATTGTTCCAAGTTGAAGCAATACCAATTATCACCAGAGAAAAAGAAACCATCACGTGGAACTCAGTTTATATCAATTCTTATTAGACTGTGCTCTGTTATAACGATCTGATGCACAATATTCTGTAGCTCCAGTGATTTAAAAGGTCTAGCCTTCAGATTTTTGAGTTTGGGTTGCCTCAAAACATCCAAGATGGCCTTGAAAAAAAGCCCTCATAAGTAGCAAAGCAGAACAATGTCATAATTTTCCAACTAGTCAATTGCTTTACATGAATCCCCCAGTTTCTGTCTCTTTCTATGCACTAATACACACAATTAACATCCTCATTGCAGTTGTGCTCATATTTTATAATCTGTTTGGATTAGGCAACAGGTCAATTGAATTAAGAAGTTTAAAATAAAGCATGCTTACTTGTATGCTGGTATCCATACATCTGGATTGTTGGATGTTGTAAATAAAACAAACATCTCGTACAATGTTTTACCGTATGAAGTAAAAACTACTTTTCCCTGTTGGGTATCTTCAAACATCACATACGCTAACCAACTGGAAAACAGAAGAAATAATAGCCATAGAGCCTGCAATTCCAGGAATCAGACAGCAATAAGCAATGAAAGAAATGAAAATTGTGCAATATGTACTTATACAGCCAAGAGAGTACCAGATTCAAAATATAATTGAAGTGAAATGTAAGTAAGATGTACAATGAAATGAATATTCTAAAGGCAATCTGAGAAGTATGATAGTTACAAACTAAGACTAGTTACAGATCTGGCAAGAATAATATAAATATTAAGGTGATAGGATAATGAACAAACCAAGACATTTAAGTATGTTCCAAGCATTCCAGTCAGGATGACTATGCCCTTCTGCAAGTCCCTGAGATCATGACAGACAAACGAAACCCGCACCAAATCAAGAAGCTTAAATTATTAGACGGTGTTAAGCTAATCAAAGACACGTTCGCTACGATAAGATTAAAAGAAAAGGTATAACTTGATGAAACCTTAACTAAGAGATGCCTTTATCTATAAGTTATAGAATACTATGGAAGGTACGATGAACTTACTCCTTTGATTAAAGAAAAACACAAAATATATTCATGACTTCAAACTAGCCAACAGGTTATCCGTTTGAATTTTAAATTTTGAAGTACAAGGTGATGCACCAGGCACTAGAAATAACATAAATGAGTTAAAAATGAGCACATAACATTATCATCAAGTGATACCTGATGTATAAGATAAAAAGGACAACTCTGATATATGGAGCAATCCTAACAGGAAGGTAATCAAGCGCCATAGGAGACAAATAGAGAGTATAAACCAGCAAATCAGCTATCAAAAGTGACAGGCAAATCACCTGAAATTCAAAGCGCCCCAACAAAAGTAATTAAGATGAGAAAAAATAGAAAGCATGTGGTGAAACATAATGAGATTTTAACATTTAAGCTATCAACTAATATAAAAAACATAGTAAAACAGAGACCTATACAGTTAAAAAATCAAGATGAAATATTGTCACACAAGTTCGGAGGGAGGAGGTAAGAAACATGAGGGCATTCATACTCATTTGAAATAATTTATTCAATAACATCACATGGAATTCAGAGATCGACTTTGATGCATACAGTAGACAACTATAGATTTCAATTTGAGCAAGTGTATCATCTTCACAATCTGGTTCTGGCAGTGAACCCAGAAACAACAATCAACTATTTGCAGAAGTACTATGTTGACCAAATGGCAAAATGGAGTTGAAAGATTATATTTTAAAGATATCCAGAAAAATCCAGACTACTCCTATAATTTTAAATGAGTGAATTTGCTGAGATTCCAATTTACAGGAAGCAGAGATAGTTAGTGCTATATACTGCAAAGCTGCACAAGTAAGATAGAAGAGTGGTTAATATATAAGTGCATACATATACAATTGGTCAGGTTGCTTAAAAGACCAAAACAGCCTTGATCTTAACAGCAGAATGCAAAAGGAAGTAAATGTTTTTAAATTATATGCAGAAGCAGCATTATGATAGTAATATGTTAGAAGACTGTAAAGTATATAGTCATGTTAACTAAGCATGTACATTATCCATAAGGGAATTCTATCTAACAAACTAAAAAAAGCAACAATCAGAAAATATCTTCTTGAAAAGAAACTATAGCCAAGTACCTTCAACAGATTCAAAGGATTTCTCCAAAAAATACGGGATCCTTCATATGAAATTGGAAAGAAAATATGAGCTATGAGTATGACGAGAGTTATTCCCTGCAGAAGAAAACACAAACCATGTAAATTACAGAGGACCATATCTGAAGAGGGAGTGCTCAATAATTTCTACCAACAATAATGCTTCACAATGTTTAGTCCTGAATGAATCATTGCATGAAAGAGTATCAAGCCCATATATATTTAATGCCTTTCTGCATCCAGGAAAGGTAATAATTTTAAGAAATTTTTAGCAGTAAATCATAGTCTCAGATGCTAATCAAAATATCAAGAAATTACAAACTATTCATCTAAGAACTGTAACATTTGAAGAAATCTAGAGGACCTTCATTGTCAATAATGTTCCACAGAAATCTAAACGCCATTAGATAAAAACAAACACGAAAAATATTACAAGTTTTAGGCAAATACTACTACTAAACCATAATAGCATATCATACACATTATTCTATTTTTCTTTTTCTCTTTTGCCACAAGCACATCATTACATCAACTAAGGACTGTCCTACAAATCTTATAATTCACTAATCGCATGCCTTTGTACTTGTATTTGTAAATTTGCAGCAGTCACAGGCATATGAAAACAATAAAACATTTAACTCATCCAACTTTTATTATGTAACATGTTACGTTCTCTAAAAGTCTAAAGTTACATCACTCACGTCCAAAGTTAAGCAAATGCAGCATGACCAAGAAAAGAAAAAACAGAAATATCGCAATCACCAAGGCATATATTGATATAACTATAGCAAAACCTCATAAATAAGAGACTCTGCGGTCGTTAAGTAAGGCAACTGTCCAAGATAGAAGTATTCCCTATCTGTGCAAGGATGTCCAGATTGATTATTCGAACACCATAAAGGTTTCTGCAATCAAATTAAATTCATTAAATTAAAAGCTTTTTTATTAAACTTTGCATAAATAACCAAAAGCTAAATGCATATATATATATATATATATAACTAACCTCCAAGAAATTGAGGACTATGATTGCAAAGTAATTGAGCGTCCAAAGAAAATCAAACTGAATATAAATAAAATAAAACTTTGCATCACGTTCGAAACTTGACTGATCTAGAATTTGCTCAGGTAAACCAACTCCATCCTCAGCCTGCCATAAAATTAGTTAGTTACACTTCCAAATCATATGGCATTATTATAGAATTACAAAGTCAACAATCGCATTAAAAGGTGACTGACCAGATCGACAAGAGCAGCTGCTTTCTGATAAGGAGAACCGCGAGTGATGGCATCAGAACGGCGATTGAACGTTGCCGTTCGATCTGTATCACTAAAACTGCGGTCGCCACTGCTTGTTTCTCCTAATAGAGGCTGCTTCACCATGGTTCTCGGCACCACTAACTCTCACTCTTCTTCTTTCTTTCTTTCTCTCTTTCTTTTATGTACAAAATGACAAATACAGAGAAGCCATTAAATTTAATATAATTTCAATTAATAATATTGTTAATAAATAAATACAGATCGTGGAGAGATGGTAGTGTGATCAGAGTAGCGCGAGTGTCTGTTACACAGTGTAATCAGAAGCTGGTGTGTGGAGTAGATAACAGTTTAAGTTTTTTTTTTTAATGGTTTATGCGAGATCGGCGTAACACGTGGCGGTGAATGGGATATGCAAATTTCTCAAGTCAATGGCGGGCCCGCTGTATTTAGTTGCTTAGGCCAGCGCATAAGGAGAGATGTATGGATATGCACATTTGTTTTGCTGCTTAATTCTGCTGTATGCTGTCTTTTTCTCACTATCTTTTCACACTGCTATATTCCCAATCAATATGAAATACACATTCTATTATATATATATTAACCTGAAATTATATTTATTTATCATAATCTTTTATCAATAATATATTATTTAATGATACAAGTAATATTTAAAAAATTAACATCTATTACTCTTATGATGTTACATTAAATGATACAATAATTTGGTATAAGAATACAAAATTACTCATATTATGGAGTTATACTGTGTAAGCTACTATTATTAGGCTAATAAAAATTGCATTCTCATAAGGAGATTCAAAAATATTAAAAAAATAATTTAAAAAGGGTTGAGTTTGAACACCACAAATATATATTCTTCCTGCTGAGGTTTTTTTTGGTTAAAATACTGGTGGCTCATTTTACTTGAATCGTCAAGAATATCAATATTACAGTTTTTATCAAAATTTTAATAAAAAGATATTTTAAAAAGAGAAAATGGCAAAATAATAATATTAATTAAAAAGAGTCCAGTATTTTGTATAAGTTACAGAGGGAGTATCTGATACAAAAGAATGGTGTCGGCAATTGGACAAGAACTAGGTAGCTGGTCCAAATATTTGACCAAACATTTGTGTTGTGCTATTCTTGCTAGTTGCTAAAAGATATTATTTCAGATAAAGATGAACTTAATTCAGATAACCACCAAACCAATCCCGTATGGCCCCATGTTGACCATTACGAAATTAGCTTCTCTGCCTCAGGTTTTCTGGGTGCTTCAGGATATAGACTCCTCACACTGACAGAGGAAAGAAAACAAACAAGAGATCAAGGGAGGAAAAAAATCATTGTATATAGATAATCAGTGTTGCAGACCAGTAGACAATACAAGAAATTGAACAAGCTATATAGCTAGTTAGCTACTCATCTAGCGAAAAGAATAACAAATACTCTATCAGTCTCAAGACTAGTATAAACACAGTGTGAAGTGCTGTACTTTCAGAAATGTGGGAATTGTTAAAGCAAATAAAACCAAAAAGGCTCCCCCAAAAATAAACATCAATGGGAGCATGAGATATCTCGATAATTACAAACAGCGATGCAGGATGAATCCCTGCAATGAACAAACCAAATACAAATTTTCTCTCCTCTGACTGAAATATCTTTACCGAGTTAGGTGGCCACCAATGTCAGACTCCAAGACAAGACTTGGAAAAGAGCATCCACTTTTGATTCATTTGCATCATTTTCTTACATCGCATCTTGACTTCAGAACTGCAACATAATATTACTTGATCTTCTTAGTAACGAGTCAATTATAGGATTATCAAGATACATATTTAAGGAATTCAGTTGTCATTCAGGTTAAAAATAAGGAGAAAATAAAAATGATCTTTTATTTTAGCAACTGCCAAGAAAAAAAAAAAAACACATAAGATCTTTAACATGAAAACTTAAGGTTATTAGCACTGTAACATCATTGAGCTTGAACAGATTGATAATATCAAATTTAAAATAACTCATTATTAAGATATATGATCAAGGCGGATGGGGACTCAGCAGGCATGTAACTGATCGACAATTCATCTTTACATATGAAAAGGAAAGTACAAATCAATAGCCTTTTGACAAACTTGTACACCTAGTAACCATGCAGGAAACTATTAAATGTGGGGTTTAAAACAATATCTAGATCTCATGTCCCCATCATGGTTTTGCTGAAGCAGCTCCCAAGAGGGAGAAAAAGGAGATAGTCCTACTCCTGCAATCTATACCATTGCACAAAGCAACATCTCCTAAGGGTCGCAAGACTGGCAAAAAATGTAATTACATTAGTAAGCACACTGCAAGTGGTGCAATGGTTTTCAACTTTTCATAAGCATGCGAGATTTTCAGACAATTGGAAACTCATTTATAGTGGAAAGCAAGGATAGCAACTGGTGGTATGACCAGTTCAGAAAGCATGGAGTACAAATGATTATCATACAAGCTTGTCAACAAAATGGAATAGTAAGGGCTAAACATCATGCAAATATCAGGTCAAAAGGAGGATAAACATGTAAAAATGACACAAAAAACCTATATAATGAGAACATGGTCAAAGAGTTTAATAAAGTACTACTCTTCAATCATAAATGACAAGATGCAGACACCATTATATGCAAAACTTGATTCCATTAGCAATTTTCAGTAACAGAATAAAATTCTTAACTCTTTTGTGAGACCATGCAGAGAATCTGAAAAAAAAAAAAGAACAAATAAATTCCTCCCTAAGAAGCAAATTCAGTGAGTGAGAATTACCTCTAATCATTAGTCAACCTAGGACTTTTTTCCCGTAATAATCTGAAAGATTCTGAGCCCCCTACTGAATGCTTCATTGAATAGAATCCTCGTCTGCATTGCTTGGAACCCAGGCATCCATGATAGAAATGCCACAGGAGCCATAACTATCACTCCTAACATGATGTCATAGAGCCGAGCCACAGACACCACTGCGCCCCAAATCGAAGTGGACTGCAGAAAGGGGCGGAGTACTTGGGCAATCAATAACATGCCCCATCCAGTGGGGACAAAAGCCAACAAACTGGTGAATAAATCCACAAATCTAAAAGCCGTGAACTCAAGCAAGGCTACTATAACAACTATTGTCAGTACAATAACAAGAAACTGGACAAGGCGATAATAGATGTGTTCTCTGGCCGAGTACTTGTCCCTAGCATATGCTATTATCCAATATAAACCGAAAGCAACAACAACATAAATCCAAGACAGCAAGTAAACAGCAATGCTAGTACTATTATCAGCAATTCCTAGCTGGTAGACAATCCCATATTGGAAAAAGAAGAAGCGAAGGTCCAAAACTATCTCCAGTAACTTTCCCCAAAGCCCAGTTGTCCGCAAATGATCTTGCTCCTCATGCCACCATCTTTCCCAGCTCTGCTCTGCTTTATCAAACACACCACCTTTGTACCAAATCCAGTTCATAAAATCATCAAAGTCATAAACAGTTTTCAACCAATCAAAGCCAGATGGATTGAAAACAAATGGAGCCATTATCCACGACACAACCAGGAACCAACTAGTTATTGTCAAAGCTATGTAAACAAATGTAGACTTAGCCACAGTGCTGTGTGAGGCATAAACCGTAAGTATCAGCCCAAGCTCAATTGCCTTAACAAAATGGCTACGAGCATAAAGCCTATAATTCTCTGCAAAACTCTTGTGCTCCACAACAAAGCCACGCCCAGTTGCCCGATACTTTGCACCACCATGAAGGATAGTTCGACCAAAGAAGTGAGTCTTGGTTCCCATGGAGAAAGTATAAAAAACAGATGAGAGCTGAAGTTGCATTGTCAAGAAATCCCAGATAGCTTGGAGGAACCCATGCTCAAGAGAATTCTCTACTATCATTGGAAGAGCAGTGAAGAGGCCTAGCTGGATAATGAACTGCTGATTCAGAATAGCACCAAGTGCCTTATTGTTACTGTTGTTATTAGCCATGGCAGAAGCCTCAACTCCACTAAGAGCAAAATAAAGACGGCCCCATAGAAATGCATAGACTGTCAGAATGACCATCATTGTATTAAAATAGAATCCAACAGTGGTATAAAAGAATGATAACATCCGAAAGAAATCCAGCCTATGGCCCAATCTGTAGACATCTCTGCTAAGAATCTGCTCGCCATTTCCACTGGCAACCTTTGCTTCAAACATGGAAACTTGATTCAATCCAACATCCCTTCCCTTGCCAACTTGGATGTATTCATGGTGAGTGACATTGCCCCCTCGCAAAGTGCAGTTAAAGCCAGCAAAAATATCTTCACTAATGTTAATCACCCTGGAAGCCTTGCTGATGCCGCCACGAGTTAAGAACCAAAACCTGTCAAAGACATCTGGATGGCCATAATGCATTCTAACTTTCAGAGGATTTGCCAAAACACGCTGTCCCAAGGTGACAAAACTTGTTTCCTGGGCCGACATAAACCATGCCAGTGATGAGACAGAACCAGTAAATATGTGTTCCCTGACTCCCAAGATAGTCGGCTTCCGAATTCCATAATAGAGCCTGTATTCTTCCAAAAGGTTTCTCATTTTGAGTGCTTCTTCAAAGTAATTGTCCTGGTTCATATCAATAGTCTGCACTGCATCACCACGAGTAAAGATGAAAGCGTGGTTTTGATTCTCTGGCTTACCCTCTCCAAGTTTCAAAGGACCTGGCAACTTCACCCTATAGATCTCAACTTCCCTCTCCGACTGCTGATCATACTTTACAAGCACAGAGTAATATTCCGTCTCATCTCTTCCTGTGTTCACCTCATCGACATAAGCAACTCGAAGGGCCTCATTACTTTTCATCAAATACAGAATCTCCTCAGCACGGGGATCCTTCTTTGCCTTTTGAGACCCATATATCTGGCAAGCAACCACATAAGTGTATTTCATCAAAGCAGTACCATATTCATGGCCTTTAAACAACAAACTCACTGAACTACTATTTCTACTTAAACTCTTGGAAGGAGGAGACCTTTCAGATTTGAAGCTATCCAAACCACCATCTCGCCTCATTGAACCAAGCTCACGCGAACCATCCCTGATGTCCATCTCTGAGGCAGAATCAAGAAAAGCCAGCATCTTGAGAGCACGGTAATAGTACATCATTCCCCTTACAGTACGGGCCAATGTCTGGCCTCTGTAAGATGCCCAGAGCCTAAGATCTCTCAACCTTTCTGTCCACAATTCATGATCCTTCACCATTCCTTCTCTGCGTATCCTTTCTATAAAGTTCTTCCATTCATCATCATAAATTGTTTGCAAATAGTATAAAATGGAAATCCCATCTTCATTCTCTGTTCGAAGTTGCTCTCTGCTGTACAGCACTTCTTCATTGTAGTAAGGGGTCAGGACACTAAAAGCCATCATTTTCTCAACTTGGGGAGCATGGGGCATGTTCATAAATAGGGAATTACTAAAAAATGCAATTCTACGTCTGGCCTCCAGATTTTTAGGAATATTATGCATTGAATCCCTAGAGATGAGAATCGTGTGCAAACGCCGAACCTGCCGATAGAAGGTTTCATTACTGGCATCAGGTAATTCAACTGCATTCTGAAAAAGCAGACCAGCCATGGCAGCAGGATCACGAGGAGCCAAACCATCCTCCCTTAATTGTTCTGTGGTCCTCTTCTCTTTAAAAAAATCCCGAACAGCAATCTCATACAGAGCCTGTAAGGTGTTCACCACCTGACCAATATCTTTCTTAGGTTTATTCAACAGCTCAGCAAGTTTAATCAACCTTGTATGAAAATGAGGCAGAGAAATCATGTTGAAAGTCTTGGTAAACTTCTCAATCTGCAGTGAGTGATCAATTTCCTGAAACAAAACGGTGATAATTGAGTGCTCTTCAGTGTTGACCTTAAGGATCTCAAGCAGCAAGTGCTTGACGCTGTCATAGGCTTCTATCACAGCACAGCGCCTGTACTCATTCTTGCATATCTTGTACCAGAGCCACTTGTCAGGAGCATCTACCAACTCTTTCGCCTGGCTAAGAGCAAGTAGCAGCTCATTGCAGAGTAGAAAACATGGCCAGCGAACAACTCTCACATTCCAAGAATTTTGCGGTAGTTCCAACAACTCAAGCTCCCGGTCAGAGATAATATCCTCTTCTCTAAAAGTCATTATAATTTCATTCCAGATCAAAGAGAACTTGTTTGCCTCAACCTGGTTGGACTCCAGCTTCTTATATGGTCGGCCAAGCCCATACCTCAATTTCAACCGATGAATTGCATCTTTGAACTTGCTCTTCAAAGTCCCTCTTGCATTTAACAGCTGTTCTTCTGGCATGAGATTAAACTGAATTGCACTTGCAAAGAACTGAAATCTCAATCTCAATTGTTGGATGTTTCGGATTTCACCCAAATGGGCAAATAATCCCACTGCTGCACCCACAAAAGAGGAATAAATGGCATACCATATCTGCAAGTCCATCAAGTAAATGAACACCACAGGAAGCCACAGCAACCCTACTGCAAACCTGTTGCTGTTTGCAAAAAACTCATGCCATTCATATTTTACATCCTTAAAGTCCAGCAACACTATCGACGGCTTAATCATCGGTTTAATCTGCAGAAAGTAACTGAAAGCAAATTTTGTAGCTAAAACCACAACCCAGAACAAAGTATACTTGATATTATCAACAAGCCCCTCCCTCAACCCACGACCCACAAAACTCCTACTCTGAAACCACCACGACAATAAGTAAAAAATCCTCCAATTTGTATTCTCAAGAAAATTCCTAATCCATGGGATAATAAAGAGAGCAACAGCCAACAACTCAGGCAACACAAACACAAAACATGCCTCAAGAAAATTCACTACCCTCCTATTAGCCTCAGTAGACCAACCCCTATCACGATCCCTTTGACTCCAAATCCTCCCATAAAGAACCCCAAACACAATAATCCACCCAGCAGCAACAACAGTTTTTAGCACCATTCTGACCCCGAGTCCCATAGTCTCCCTGGAAACTAAACTATATTGCATTCCTGCATCAAGCAAAGACTGCAAAAACCTTAACCCACTCCAAGTAAAGAAAACAGTCAAAACCCGAACCTGAACTTCCCTCTCTTCCAATGCCTGCCATGGATACTCCTTCTGTTCCCAAGCAACAATAATGGCCGCTTGTAAAAATAATATCAACATAACCCATAGCCTGTCAAAACTCCTAAACAAATTCCAAAATGATCTCTGTTCAACAAACCCTGTCTTCCCAACATGCTTTTGCCTGCTAGAAATCACAAAAAAGTTACTCCCAATATCAATAGGCCACTTCAACTTCTCAAAACATCTTTTAGTCCAAAAGTACTCATTCAAATCATCATAATTTCTCCAGGCACTATGCGGTGCAGTTCCATTCCTACTACTCTCAACTTCAGCTTTAATGGTCTCATAAATGGGCTTAACAACACAATTCAGAAACGCATTCTCACCAGAAATTGAAGGCATCACAGGCTGACCTGTATTCTCATCAATATAATCTTCCAATATCTTGTTCAATTCCATAGCCATATTATGAAATATATAGCAAATACATTCAGGCATAAACCTTAAATTCGCTGACTCTCCCCAAATTAATAAATAAAGCGAAATATACAACAACTCACGCCGCTGATCACTGTTTGACCGGTCAGAGATCCAGATGTTGGATTTCTTGTTAAGATAGGAACACCAATTGGTGTAATTTTTTAGTAACTTTCTCCGAAATCTACGCAAAACGGTGGAGTCCAGTGTATCGATGTTATCAGGAGGTGGTGTTAAACGCATCTGAGCGTTTGCTAGGTGAAGTACTAAATGTTCTCTTTGGTTACGAACGTTGTCGTTTTGAAAACCAAAGAACAAAGCTAACCAGTCTAAAAGATCCATTGAAGGATGCCATTGTGCATAAGGTGGCTTCCGAAGGTTTCCGACGGTGCGGAGAGCTGCTGCGGCGGCGCGTACTTCCGGATAACGGAGGGACGGGTGGTCGGCTAAGAGATTGTGGACAGGGATTATGTTGTATGCCTCCTCTTCCGGCGGCTGTTCTGGCCGGTTGGGGCCTGGACGTGTGCGGTGGCGTAGAGTTGACATTACATGAGGGGCAGCGGCGCGTGGGGAACACGAGCTGCCGGTGGATTTAAGTTTAAAGAGAGAGAGAGAGAAACGGTATAGCTATATGTCTAATTTTGGGCAAAAAGAAAAGAAGGGAAAATAAGAACAAGATTTTATGTAAAATCAATTTAGATACTGATTGTATCTATTTATTTCTTTTACAAAGCCAAAAAGAGCAAAGCGGACGTCTTCGTGTCCATCTGATAGATAGCGTTTTATGCTGCTGTTATTGACGGACTAAGCCTACCTAATAATCAGAAAATCACAGACAGGCTCATAAATTATGTACAAACACTATTATTATTATTAAAGGTACATCTTTATACTGATATTAATCTTTAAAAAATAAGGTGATTTTTATTTAAATTATTTTGGTTAGAATAAAAAGAAGAGACCAGTATAAAAATGAGCAAAGCAAATAAAAATAGTTTTTAGAGGACCAAAAGAGAAGCGGATGCCAAATTTCAGCATCAGAGAAAACTGACATTTTCAAATTTCGCTTTCCGAAGTTTGAATGCGTCCTCTATGCTTAAGTTTCAAAAATAAAATATAAATTAAAACGGATCTGAAAAGAGAACGTTCCTGTCTGTCTGTCTGCGTTCGTAGAACAAAAAATAAAGCCCTTTTTTTCTTTAAATATATATATAATATATATAAAAGATTTTAGTAGTATTATTTAAAAACCTGAATATATCCAGGCTGGCCCACTTCCGTTTGGCGCTGCTTTCTGCTGTTGCGGATTTGCCGTTTTAGTCAAAAACGCGGTGTTTCTTTTTTATCCAAATGGAACCTCTCAAAATTTGAATCCTCGCCATGCGGACCCTCAAGTTGTTGGTTTCTCTGCCCATCTCTTTGTATTATTAAATTTTATTCCGTGGTCCAGATCCACTGGAAAATCCTATACTCCACTTATGTATATAATATTCCTTTTTAAGATAATATATATAATTAATATTTTTTTATTCTTAAAAAATTCGATGGTTAAGGAATATACAACTGAATCTAAAATAGTCATTTCATTATATATAACAAATAAAAATAACTTTAATTAATATATAAATTAAAAATAATTAAATAAATAAATAACTGATAAAAATACAAATTACGTTTGTTAATAAATATAATTATTAGATCACTCGCAATTTATCTGTCAAATAAATATGCATTGAATTATTATATTGAGATTGAAAATCGACAGTGACATTGTTAATTTCGTATGGGAACCTTAAGTCTTAAGAAATGGAAAATACAATAGAAGAATCATCACCAAGAAAGTGCCTTGAAATTGGCGTGAGCTTCATCTTGAAATTTCAAGTTTGACAAAAGATTGCTTGTTCTAATGGCAAAAACCAAAGTTGAGCCCCTTAATAAGTTACGGTTTTTGGATTTAGGCCCTTTATGTTTGAAATTATATAATTAGACCCTCCAATTGTTCTTTTTGATAGCATGAGGCTCCTAAATAAACAATCGTTACCTTGTGTCTATTTTTTCCTATATAAAGTCGTGCGAATGACTTCATTAAATAATAAGATAACATTTGTAAAAGTTAAAAATAATCCAATCTCTAATCCCCTTACCAATTTGCAAATCTGTTTTATGTTAGATTTATTTTTGCTTAGCAACTCCATTTTTTTTTATCTTTATCTCAACATAAAACTCATCCTTTAGAAGTTGCAATTAACTTTGTTTCATCATCAATAAAAAATACTACAACAACAAGAATAAAATTTAATCATAAAGTTCTATCAATAATTTACTGCCAGTAAACATTACTTGCATTTGAGGAGGAGCCTAAAACTTTTATATCTTTATTATTCTCAGTTCTCGCTATTATCAGTTTGAATCAATTTCTCATCTTTCGAGTTCAGAAGATCCGTTGAACTACTAATGCTCATTTTGTATATGCTATGAGTTTGCATTTGAGATGTTATTGTGCTTTATGATTCAAATACCATTGTGTAATTTTGAGAATAAAGTTATTAATTCTACTCAAGAACTTTCATTTTCTAACTAATTTTGAGAAACAATCCTAAGCTTTGATACCTAAATGTCTCTTTTTAGGCTAACATTTTCTTTTAATTACATGAATCGTTTTATTATAAATGAAAATATTATTTTATTATTTTATTTAACAGCGTTAACTACAAAAATAGTTATTTTATTAAGATTGTTTACTTAAGGACTCATGACACCAACAAAAACAAGTAGAAGGTTTCATTATACTGTTTTTAATAGGAAGTGCTAGATCTAAAAATCCTGCAATTTTAGGGTCCAGTTATGGTTTTTGCCAATTTTAAATATAAAACTCTTGTGTCCGCCCATAATACATGTTCTTATTAACAGAGAACATGGATTGTACTGCGGCACATGTGTAGATGCACACAGTAAGTTTGCATAAATTGCGCAATTTAGAAAAAGAATTGTACTAAAAGAAGAAAATTAGAAAAAGAAAAGTGCCCACTGGCCAGAAGAAAAGCATGAAGGAATCACCAATGATGATACATTGACAGAACTCTTATAGCAAAGGAAAAAGTTTGAATTGGGTCTCACATGTCTTCCACTGGGAGCCACTTTTGCTTAACCAATGCTGCCTCCAAGTGATTTTTACCAAATAGACGAAGCGTTATTCACAACAATCAGACTCCACACGAGTACAAAGACACAAAATAGCCATTTTTAAACTGTTTCAAGCATGCTCGTTCATGCATCAAAGATGTGGGTGTCGGGTCCGGGCTGCTGGATCTAGTAACTGAGCTGGAGGCAAGAAATAGGATTACCGTTGGCTTACCTACTTGTGCAATAGCATACCATGTTGGACAAACCTATCAACCTGCAGTAGGCAATGGGGCATCTTAGGTAAATTATATGTAATAAATGAGTAACATATATTTTATTAGCATTGAATAGTTATACATGCATCACTTATTAAATATCGAAAGAAAAAAAAAAATATTCAGCCTAGGCTCCGTTTGTTTTATGAGAAATAATTTATTTTTGGAAAATATTTTGTGAGAAATTCTTTTTGGGAAATAGTTTATTTTTCTATATTTGACTGTAATGTTGAAAATCATTGGGGAGAGTTGAGAACAAAGGTAAAAGGTGGAAAGAAAGAGCAATGGAGGAAAATGTTTTTCCCTTTTAAAAGAAGGAAATTATTTTCCTCCTTTTGATTTATTTTCTTAGGCATCTCAAACACAGAAAAATTTGAAAAAGATTTTTTAAATAAATATTTTTTGTGAAACAAACGGAGGCTAAATATCATTTTTATTGAAGGGGTAATTACAAATGCTCCTCTGAAATTCGACATAATATGTACTTATATCCTCTAGTTTTTTAAAATATATATTTTCATCCTTTTTTTTTGTATGTTGTTCATCGCAATCCGTTAGTCGTCTGTTAGTTTAATGAATTTTAAGTTGGTCAAAGTACTCAGATGTCATATTTATTAACTTAGAATGATATTTTTATATTTATGTGAGTCTATATTAAACTTGAAATTTATTTTAATTTAAAATAAAAATATTTTTCATTTAAATTAGGAAAAAAATACACCACTTTATTTTTTTTCATCTAAAAAAAATAAAATTTTATATTTAAAAAAATAATAAAAATACAAAATTGAGCAAACTTTATAGCATTTTTCAGTAACTTCACACAATACTAAACACCCAAATAGATGGCAATTAACATGAGGGATGAAAATGTATATATTATTAAAAAAATAAGAAATGTAAGTGCAGGTGCCAGAGGGTGTTTATAAATTCCTCTTCATTGAATATTACCCTTTAAGTCCTTGCTTAGAGGACAAAACCTTTTCTTTTGGGTCCATTGGAAGAACCTATGCAGTGAATCAGCATAAGAATCCGTAAAAATATCAGTTGACAATGTAAAAGATGTTTTTGAACAACCAGGTAATTAGCTTATTTAGATAATATGCAGAGCATAAGAAACAAATTATGATAATAACAAAGCAACAACAATATGTATCCACGACAAACAGCAGTTCTGCTACTCCTATCAGCAAAGCCTAAATGATAGACAATTCCATATTGGAAACAGCAGAAACGAAGGGTTATCTCAAGTAGTTTTCCCCAATACCCAATTGTCCTCATATGATCTTGCTCCTCGTATCACCATCTTTCCCAGCTTTGTTCAGCTTTTGCATTCACATTAAAAAGAAGCTTTCCTAGCTATAATGGCGTGTCAGGGATATATTATAAGTATCACACCCAACTCAATTGCCTTCTTAAATTGGCTAGGAGAATAAAGGTCCATAGTTCTTTGCAAAACTTGAGCGTTGCACTTCAAAACCCAATTGTAAAAACTGCAAAAACATTTTCAGATTAGATAAGATTCACATTCAAATATTTATTTTTTTGGAAATAATTGATTCTCATAGAATTGCTTTCTTATGAAGCTTCTGTGTAGGTCATACATAAAAATAATCTCTTTTTTTTTTTTGTTTTTTAGAAAAAAGCACAATTTTAAAGCATTTATCCAAATTATAGAATTTTTAAATAGAACATGTTCATCCACTTGAGTTCCTCAACATCAGGAATAAATGCAGGAGCCCTTTTCATCCCGCAGAAAATGAAATATGTATGCTAATATATGATAAAGTTTCTCAGGTAATTAAACTTTACAGAACATAGAGACCATCACAAATGAAACATGATTAAAGAACACTCACAAGGAATCTCTTTAAGAAGGAAATAGAGCGGTTAGAAACATTTAATTCACCTATCAGATCACTAATACACCTTACATTTCTTTCCTGATATAATCTGAAAGATCCTGAGGCCCCTACAGAATGCTCCATTGAAAAGAATCCTTGTCTGCATGACCTGGAACCCAGGCATCCATGAAAGAAATGCCACTGGAGCCATGACTATCACTCCAAACATGAAATCATATAACCATGCCAAAGAAACCACCGACTCCCAAACTGGAGTGGACTGCAGAAAGCTGCGGAGTACTTGTGCAACCGATAAAATTCCCCATCCAGTTGGGACAAAAGCCAACAAACTAGTGAAAATATCCATAAATCTGAAAGATGTGAAGTGAAGCAGTGCTACTGTTACTGACACTCCAAAAACAATGACAAGAAACTGGACAGAATGATATGATATGTGTTCCGTTGCTGCATTTTTGGCCTTAGCATATGTTATAACCCAAAAAATCCCAAAAGCAACAACAACATAAATCCAAGAAAGCAAGTAAACAGCAATGCTGGTACTCCCATTAGCAGTGCTTAGATGGTAGACAATACCGTATTGGAGAAAGAAGAATCGGAGGTTCAGAACTATCTCAACTAATTTTCCCCAAAAACCTGTTGTCCGAAAATGATCTTGCTCCTCGTACCACCATCTTTCCCAGCTCTGGTCAGCTTTTGTAAACACACTACCTTCGTACCAAATCCAATTCATGAAATCATCGAAGTCCTGTACTGTTTTCAACCAGTCAAAGCCTGATGGGTTGAAAAGAAATGGAGCCATTATCCATGAAAAAACCAGCAACCAACTAGAGATAGTCAAGTCTATGTAAAAAAATGTATCCTTAGCTGTAGTGGTGTGCAAGATATAAACTGTAAGTATTAGCCCAAGCTCAATCGCCTTCACAAAATGGCTACGAGCATAAAGTCTATAATTGGTTGCAAAATTCGTGTGCTGCACATCGAAACCGCGCCCAGTAGACCGATACCTGGCGCCACCATGAAGTATAATTCGACCAAAAAAATGAATTTTAGTTCCCAAGGAGAATGTGTAGTAAATTGGTGAAAGCTGAAATAGCATTATCAAGAATTCCCATAAAGAATGAAGGAAGCCATGCTCAAGAATACTCTCTACCACAAAAGGAAGGAGAGTGAAAAGGCCAAGTTGGATGATGAATTGCTGAAACAAAATAGCATCTACTGCTTTTCTGTCACCAATGCTATTGGCCTGAGCAGAAGCCTCAACACCACTCAGAGCGAAATAGAGCCGGCCCCATAAAAATACATATACTGTCAGAATTACCAGCATTGAGTTGAAATAGAATCCTACAGAAGAATGAAAGAATGATAGCATACGGAAAAAGTCCAGCCTATGGCCCAACCTGTAGACATCTCTGCTAAGAACTTGCTCGCCATTTCCACCAGCAATTTTAGCTTCAAACTTCGAAAGTTGGTTGAATCCAAGATCCCTTCCTTTCCCAACTTGAATATATTCAATGTGCGTAACATTGCCTCCTCGCAAAATGCAGTTAAAGCCAGCAAAAATGTCTTCATTAATGTTAAGCACCTTGGAAGCTTTACTGATGCCACCACGAGTCAAGAACCAAAACCTGTCAAAGACATCTGGATGGCCATAATGCATTCGAACTCTCAAAGGGTTTGCCATAACACGTTGTCCCAATGTGACAAAACTTGTTTCTTGAGCAGACATAAACCATGCCAGGGTTGAGACAGGGCCAGTAAAAATGTGTTCCCTGACTCCCAAAATAGATGGGTTCCTAATTGAATTCTTTTGCCTGTATTCTTCTAAGAGATTTCTCATTTTGAGTGCCTCTTCGAAATAGCTGTCCTGGTTCATATCAATAGTCTGCAATGCATCACCACGAGTAAAGATAATAGCATGATTTTGATTCTCAGGTTTTCCCTCCCCGTGCTTAAAGGGGCCTGGCAACTTGATCCTGTAGATTTCAATTTCCTTCTCCAACTGTTGATCATACTTTACAAGCACAGAGTAATATTCGTCCTCACCATTTCCCGTGATCACTTTGTCAACATAGGCAACTCGAAGTGTATCATTATTTTTCATCAAATATGATATCTCCTTAGCATGGGAATCCTCCTCTGCCTTCCGACCCCCGTACTTCGTATAGGTAACAACAAATGTGTATTTGAGCAAAGCAGCATCCTGCGCACGGCCTTTAAACAACAAACTCACTGAACTATTATTTCTGCGTAAACTATTGAAAGGAGACCTTTTGGATTTGAAGCTATTCAAATCAGCATCACTCCTCGTTGAACCAAACTCAAGTGAGCATTCTCTGATGTCCGTCTCGGAGGCAGAATCAAGAAAAGCCAGCATCTTAAGAGCACGATAATAATACATCATTCCTCTTACTGTACGGGCCAACGTCTGGCCTCTGTAAGATGCCCAGAGCTGAAGATCCATCAGCTTGCTTGTCAATAGTTCCTTATCATTCACCATCCCTTCTCTGCGCATCCTTTCCATAAAGTTCTTCCACTCATCATCATAAATTGTTTGCAAATAGTATAACATGGAGATCCCATCTTCATTCTCAGTCCACAGTTGATGTCTACTGTACAACACTTCTTCATCGTTGTAAGGTGTCAGGACACTGAAAGCCATCATTTTCTCAACTTTGGGAGCACGGGGCATGTTCATAAGTAGGGAATTGCTGAAGAAAGCGAGTCTACGCTTAGCCTCAACATTTTTGGGAATGTTGTGCATTGAATCTCTAGTGCTAACAATTGTGTGCAAACGCCGTATTTGGCTGTTGAAGGTTTCGTTACTGGCATCAGGCAATTCAATTGCACTAGAGAAAAGCAGTCCAGCCATGGTAGCAGGAGCCAAACCATCCTCTCTCAATTGTTCTATACTCCTCTGCCATTTAAAGAAATCTCGCACGGTAATTTCATACAAAGCCTGTAGAGTATTCACAACCTGATTGGCATCTTTCTCAGGTTTATTCAACAACTCAAGAAGTTCAATCATCTTTGTATGTAAATGAGGTAGAGCAATCATGTTGAAAGTCCCAGTAAACTTCGCAATCTGCAGCGAGCGATCAATTTCCTGAAACACGGCTGTGATAATTGAATGTTCTTCTGTGTTGCGCTTGATGATATCAAGAAGCAAGTGCTTGATGCTGTCGTAAGCTTCTATAACTGCACAGCGCCTAAACTCATTCTTGCATATTTTGTACCAGAGCCAACTGTCAGGAGCATCTACCAACTCTTTGCCCAGGGTAAGAGCATGTATCAGCTCATTGCAGAGGAGAAAACATGGCCAACGGATAACTCTTACATTCCAAGAATTTTGTGGCAGTTTCAATAATTCAAGCTCCATATCAGAAATGATATCCTCTTCCCGGAAAGCGATTATGACTTCATTCCAAATTAAAGCAAACTTGTCTGTCTCAACCTGGTTTGGCTCCAGCTTCTTATAAGGTCGCCCGATCTCACACCTCAACTTAAACCGATGAATGGCATCTTTGAACTTGCTCTTCAAAGTCCCCTTTGCATTTGGTAGCTGCTCTTCCGGCATGAGATTAAACCGAGTTGCACTTGCAAAAAGCTGAAATCTCAACTTTAATTGTTTGATGTTTCGAATTTCCCCCAAATGTGCTAACAACCCCACTAACGCACCCACATAAGAGGAAAAAATTGAATACCAAACCTGCAAATCCATCAGGTAAATCAGTACCACAGGAATCCACAATACTATTACTGCAATCCAGTTTCTGTTTTCGAAGAACTCATGCCATTCATAATTCACATCTTTAAGGTACAACAACTGTTTCGTTGGCTGAATCATGGGTTTAATTTGCAGAAAATAACTGAAAGAAAATTTGGTAGCTAAAACCACAGCCCAAAATAAAGTATATTTCGCATTAGCAACCAGCCCCTCCCTCAATCCATGGCCAATAAAACTCCTATCCTGAAACCACCACGGCAACAGGTAAAAGATCCTCGAGTTCACAGTATCAAGAAGATTGCTAATCAAAGGGAGTATATACAGAGCCAATGAGAACAACTCAGGTAACAGAAACACTAAAGTCACCTCAAGAAAATTCATTATCCTCCTATTAGTCTCAACAGACCACTGTCCATCACTGTTCTTTTGAGCCCAGATCCTCCAGTAAAACATCCCAAGTACATACATCCATCCAGCGGCAACTACACATTTTAACACCATTTTAAGCCCAAGCCAAATAGTTTCCCTTGAAACCAAACTATACTGCATCATTGTATCAAGCAAAGACTCCAAAAACCGCAATGCACTCCAAGTAAGGAATACTGTCAAAAGCAGAACCTGAACGTTCCTGTCTTCCATCGCCTGCCATGGATATGTTCTTTCTTCCCATGCAACAATAATTGCAGCCTGTAAAGCCAGTATCAGCATGACCCATAGCCTATGAAAACTCCTAAACAAGTTCCAAAACGATCTTTGCTCCACAAACCCTGTCTTTCCTACATGCTTCTTCTGCTTATTCGGATCCACAAAATATTTACACTCTACATCAATTGGCCACTTCAATTCCTCAAAACATCTTTTAGTCCAGAAGTACTCATTTAAGTCATCATAATTTCTCCAAGCACTATGTGGTGCAGTTCCATTTTTACTACTCTCAGCTTCTGCTTTAATGGTCTCATAAATAGGCCTAACAACACGGTTCAGAAACGCATTCTCACCTGAATTTGAAGGCATCGCAGGCTGTCCTGTATTCTCATCAATATAATCTTCCAATATCTTATTCAATTCCATAGCCATATTGTGGAAAATGTAACAGATACATTCTGGCATGAAGCGGAGATTGGCAGATTCTCCCCAGATTAAGAGATAAAGAGCGATGTACAAGATTTCCCGCTGGAGATCATGGTTTGACTGGTCATCTGATATCCATATATTGGATTTCTTATTAAGAAATGAGCACCAATCGGTGTAGTTCTTAAGTAATTTGCGTCGGAATTTCCTAACCACGGTGGAATCAAGAGAGTGATTGTTGTCAGGAGGTGGAGTAAGGCGCATTTGAGCATTTGCAAGATGAAGCACGAGGTGCTCCCTCTGGTTTCTAACACTGTCCTTCTGGAAACCGAAGAAAAAAGCTAACCAGTCCAATAGATCCATAGAAGGCTGCCATTGGACATTAGCTGGCTTCCGAAGGTCGTCAGCTATGCGTAATGCTGCAATTGCTGCCTGCACCTCATGATACTGTAGTAAAGGGTGGTCGGCATGGAGGTATTGGATGGGGATGATGTTGTAAGTCTCATCTTCCAGTGCTGACCGGGTTTGATCGGAAGGCCCAGTTGGCCAGACGGCCGACATGGCATGGGGGTGCCGAGTGGCGGTATTGAGACTATATGACCAAGGTAAGTAAATAAAAGAAAATTGTAACATTCATGGAGGTGAAATGAAGATTGTAGCGGGGAACTGTAGTTGATAGCTACAACTTACTATAACAATTTTCTGATAGTATATAATATATTATCTCAGGAAAAGTTCAGAAGAAATTCATTGACTATGGTATTAATAATTGGTGCATCAGAATTTGAGGTTAATTTGCTTGCTTCATTTGAAACAAAAGCTTGCTCTACGTTTCCTTTGTATTTTAGAGGGTTGAATGCCATTAGACTAATAAACTTTCCATTAAATATAGTGTTAGCTAAGGACCAACTTGTTTTGCTTATGAAGCTTCTCTGCAGGTATTACACACATCAAGTTAAGAATTAAACAAATTTAAAGCATTTGTCGGTGAAAGAAGATTGTGCTGCTGCTATCTGCTACTACATTCATTTGAGAAAGTCCACCACCAAAATTACAAATTAGAATTAAGGATGAAGCCTACCCATTATTTTCCTGATAAATGACCATAAATAAACTATGATGATATATTTTTTTTATAATTTATAACTAATACAATTTTAATAAATTTTGTTTGTATTTATAAGTTTATAATGGATAATTATATCATGTTATGAGTAATGACAACCATTTATTTAAGTCTTTCCTTTTTCTAATTGTTTATCCAAAATATGTGGTGATGAATGGCATATGCATATCTGTAAAGTCAATGGCGGGCCCGCTGACATTCGATTATATTAACTTTTAAGTTTTAAAAATTATTTTTATAAAATAAAATCGGTGAATGGTTATTTTCTACAGAAAAACAATTTACAAAAATATTAAAAATATTAAATTTATTTTTTAATATTCAGCAATAATTCCAAACAGATTCTTACTTGCTGAGGCCAGCGCATAAGGAGAGATGTATGGATATGCACATTTGTTTTGCTGCTTAATTCTGCTGTATGCTGTCTTTTCTCGCTATAAATATTACCAATAAATATGATATATATTATTGCATGAAAAATATATTTAACCTGAAAATATAATTGTTTATCATAATCCTTCATCAAAACAATACTATTTAATGATAAAACTAATAATTATAGAATCAACATCTATCAATATTATAATGTTACATTAAATGATACAATAGTTTGTTATTAAAATATTACATAAGAAATAACTCATATTATAGAGTTATATTGTGTAAGCTAATATTATCAAGCTAATAAAAATTGCATTTTTGAGTTTGAACCCCACAAATATATATACTTCCTGCTAATTCTTTTTTTTTTTAATAATCAAGAATGTTATTTTTTTTAATATTACAGGTTTTTTTTATCAAAATTTTAATAAAAATATTTGAAAAGAGAGTTGCAAAAATTAATAGTATTAAAAAAAAAGGTCTAAGACTTTAATTTTCTGTATAGGTTACAGAGGGAGAATCTGATACAAAAGATTGGTGTCAGTAAGAGCACAAAAGAAAACAGGAAATGGAAGCATTAAGAACTAAGTAGCTGCTCCATGTTAAACACTGTAAATAGTCGTAAGGGTAATATAGTCTTTTCCTTGATTTTGTATAGTTATTTAGGTTAAGTTCTTTGCAATGAAGTGTACACAATTAACATTATTGTCTATCATGGTATCAGAGCCGTTCTACTTGGAAAAACTGCTGCCCCTGCTGTTCTAATTGAGAAAGCGGCAGACCCAGCTGTTGTTGACGCTCTGTTGCTGTTGTTGTTGAAAACGTTGATGGTCCTCCTGCGCATCTTGCCATTGTTGTTCTTGTTGAGAAAACGACAGCCCCTGTTGCTGCTTGCTCTTCACTCTTCGCTCCTCGCTCCTCTTAGGCGAGCAGACGATGCAGCAGTTCTTCTTCTCTACTGCTCGCTCCTTGCTCTTTGTTCCTTGCTTCTCGCAGACGAGTAGCACATCCTCAGCAGAAGAAGCAGAAGAAAACAGCAACAGTTGGCTTTGCATATGTGCGTTGCTGTTCGTGAGATGCCCAAATTTTGGTGGTATGTTTGCATATGTGCGTTGCACACTACCTGCTCGACAAAATGCTTTAAGTTCCTGGTCTGAATCTGTGTAGCTTCTTTACTCCACTTTGCTTTGCTGTTTGCTTTGCACGAGCCATTGCACTAAAAGAAAATTGGTGAAAAATTATGCATTGTGGTTTTATATTGATAAATCGTTATGGCACATAAGCAAGCTGTGAAAGTAGATTTGTTGTCCCTTCTTTAGAGTAATTGATTGTTGTTGATTTCTGTTGGGTTTTCCCTTCGTTTGTCTGTTCCGTATGGCTGAAGCTAGAGATGATTCGCTTCAAGCAGTTAGTGTTCAGTTGGATGGTAAGAATTATGCATATTGGAGCTACGTGATGAAAAATTTCTTGAAAGGGAAACAAAAGTGGGGATATATTTCGGGTGCTTTTATTAAGCCTCAAGATGATATGGCATTATTGGATAAATGGGAAGTTGATAATTCAAAGATTATTACTTGGATCAATAATTCTGTTAAGCATTTTATAGGCACCCAATTAGCAAAATATGAGACGGCTAAGGAGGTTTAGGATCACCTAGCTCGACTGTATACACAGTCTAATTTTGCAAAGCAATACTAGTTGGAGTCTGACATTCGTGCTCTTCAGCAGAAAAGTATGAGTATTCAAGAATTCTATGATGCTATGACAAATTTATGGGATCAGTTGGCTCTCACGGAACCTGTTGAATTACGAGCCTTTGGGCCTTATATTGTACGAAGAGAGGAGCAGAGATTGGTACAGTTTTTAATGGCCCTTTGTGATGAGTTTGAGGGATTTCGTGGGTCTATTTTGCATCGTCATCCACTGCCTTCTGTTGATTCTGTTGTTAGTGAACTTTTGGTTGAAGAAATTCGTTTGAAGTTCTCGGTTGTAAAAGAGGTTTCTCCAGTTTTTACTCCATCCGTTTTTGCCATGCCTCCTCGATCAAATTCTAAATCTCAGTTCAGGCTATATGGATCTGTTGCTCGTGATGAATGCGGGTTTTGCAAGCAAAAAGGTCATTGGAAATCTCAGTGTCCAAAATTGGGCAGAGGAAAACAACAACAGTTTCATCAGCAGAATACCACCAAAGGGTCGATCGATCATCGCCTCTCCACAATGGACCTCCTCTCCTACCTCGTCCTCATAATGCCTTGTCAACCTCCTCCTTAGACCCATCACTGATTGAGCAGTTTCAGCAGTTCCTTGCTTCTCAGCCTCATGCCATGTCTACTTCCTCTCAAGTAGGTCTGTCATCTAGTCCTTCAGGTATATCCCCCTCCTCCTGGATTTTAGATTCTGGTGCTTCAAACCATATGTCACCTAATTTATCATCATTTACTTCTCTAACCCCTGAAGTTTCAGTTCCTGTTATGAGTGCTAGTGGTACACCTATGCCATTGCAAGGTGTTGGTTCGGTTATTACGCCTTCTCTATCTTTATCTAATGTCTATCACATTCCTAGTCTTGCTTTGAATCTTGCTTCTGTTGGTCAGATTTGTGATACTGGATGCTCAGTCTCATTTTCTTCTTCCGCTTGTTTTGTTCAGGATCCACAGTCTCAGAAAGTGATTGGGATCGGCCATAGAGAAGGAGGACTTTATGTATTGGATCAACTCAAAACTCCTCACACTGCGGCTGTTGTTCTTGGTGTGAATTTGTCATCCTTTCATTTGAATCCCTCTTCATCTGTGTTTTATTTATGGCACTCTCGCCTTGGTCATGTTTCTGTGTCTCGTTTAAAATTTTTAGTTTCTACAGGAGCTTTAAGAAATTTGAAAACTCATGATATTTCTGATTGCAGTGGTTGTAAACTAGCCAAGTTTAATGCATTGCCTTTTCCTAAAAGCACTACTATATCTGTCTCTTCTTTTGATCTTATTCATTCTGATGTATGGGGACCCTCTCCTGTTTCTATAAAAGGGGGTTCTCGCTATTATGTATCTTTTATTGATGATTGCACTCGTTATTGTTAGGTTTATCTTATGAAACATCGTTCAGACTTTTTTGGCATATATAATGAGTTCCGATCTCTTGTAAAAACCCAACATTCAGCTGTTATCAAATGCTTTAGATGTGATTTGGGGGGAGAGTATACTTCTCATGCTTTTAAGGATCTACTTACTTTAGATGGTACAATTTACCAAACTTCTTGCACTGATACTCTTGAACAAAATGGAGTTGCTGAGAGAAAACATAGACACATTCTTGAGACTGCACGATCACTCTTGTTGTCCGCTAGTGTTCCTAGTGAATTTTGGGGGGAAGGAGTTCTTACTTATGTTCATTTAATTAACAGAATTCCTATTTCTTATAATTCTGGCTTGTCTCCCTATGAAAGATTGTATGGTCGTCCGCCAGATTATACTTCTCTTCGTGTTTTTGGTTCTACATGCTTTGTTCTTCTTCCTCATGTTGAACGCAGTAAGCTATCATCTCGATCTACTATATGTGTCTTTCTTGGTTATGGTACAGGTCAAAAAGGGTATCGTTGTTTTGATCCAAATACCATAAATTATATGTTTCTCGTCATGTTATTTTTCTTGAATATATTCCTTATTTTACAATTCCTGACCGTCCTCACCATATATCTATGTCTGATCTTATCCATATTGACCCTTTTACTACTGATGTTGATGAGCTATCCTCTAGACATTCCCGACACCTCTATTGGCTCCTCTACTACACACTCCGCCCCAATCATCTTCCCGAGATCTGCCGATACTATCGTACCTCGCTATCCCTGTGACGCAATCGTAAGTCCACTAAACAACCTGATTTTGCTTATTCTTGTTATTCGAGTTCATTTGTTTCCTTTCTCGCTTCTATTCATCGTCTTTCTGAACCTTCATCTTTCAAAGAAGCCATTCTTGATCCTCTTTGGCAGCGTGCCATGGCTGAGGAGTTAACTGCTCTTCACCAAACCCATACTTGGGATTTAGTTTTCCTTCCTGCAGGTAAACGTGCTATTGGTTCTCGTTGGGTCTACAAGATTAAAACTAAGTCTGATGGTTCTATTGAAAGGTATAAAGCTCGTTTAGTGGCTAAAGGTTATTCTCAAGAATATGGTATGGATTATGAAGAGACTTTTTCTCCCGTTGCTAAAATGACTATAGTTCGAACTCTTATTGCTGTTGCTTCCGTTCGCCGTTGGAATATAACTCAAATGGATATCAAAAATGCCTTTTTGAATGGCGATCTTCATGAAGAAGTTTATATGGTCCCTCCTCCTGGTCTTGATCATCATCCTGGTGAAGTCTGCAGACTTAGGAAGGCTCTTTATGGTCTCAAACAGGCTCCTCGAGCTTGGTTTGAGAAGTTCTCTGCTGTAATTACTTCCCTTGGTTTTCATCCTAGCCATCATGACTCTGCACTGTTTATCAAATGTACTTCGACTGGTCGAATTTTGCTCTCTCTATATGTTGATGATATGATTATTACAGGTGATGATGTTGTCGGAATTAGTCTGTTAAAGTCCAAACTGACTCGTTGTTTTGCTATGAAGGACTTGGGTTCCCTTACACTTCTTGGGTATTGAAGTTGCTTCTTCTCCAAAAGGGTATCTTCTTTCTCAATCTAAGTACATTTCCGATATTTTTGAGCGTGCTCGCCTTTCCCCGACAATAAGACTGCTACTCCAATTGAGCTCAACGCTCGTTACTCGCCCGATGGTTCTCTCACTTGGGATCCGAGTTTATATCGGACTGTTGTTGGAAGTTTAGTTTATCTTACTATCACTCGCCCTGATATTGCATATGTTGTTCATATAGTCAGTCAGTTTGTTACTTCTCCTACTACAGTTCATTGGGCTGATGTTCTTCGCATTTTGAGATACCTCCGCAGGACTCAATTTCAGACTCTTCTATTTTCATCTGCTTCATCTTTAGAGTTATATGCTTACTCTGATGCTGATTGGGCTGGTGATCCCACTGACCGCAAATCAACTACTGGATTTTGTATCTTTTTAGGTGATTCCCTTATCTCTTGGAAAAGTAAGAAGCAGGACGTCATTTCTCGATCCTCAACAGAGGCTGAATATCGTGCTATGGCTTCTACTACTTGTGAAATAGTTTGGTTGCGATGGTTGCTTGCTGATATGGGTGTCTTTGTACGGCAACCAACTCCTTTACATTGTGATAATAAGAGCGCTATTCAGATTGCACACAATTCAGTCTTTCACGAACGGACCAAGCATATCGAAATCGACTGTCATATTACCCGTCATCATCTTCAGAATGGCACCTTGACTTTGCCTTTTGTTTCTTCTTCCTTACAGCTTGCGGACTTATTTACAAAATGTCTAACTACTTCACGTTTTCGTTTTTTATCTGACAAACTCTCGATGCTTGTTGCTATCGCATCGTGAGTTTGAGGGGGAATGTTAAACACTGTAAATAGTCGTAAGGGTAATATAGTCTTTTTCTTGATTTTGTATAGTTATTTAGGTTAAGTTCTTTGCAATGAAGTGTACACAATTAACATTATTGTCTATCACTCCAAACACTAATGCTCTTCCTGTTCCTGTTAGTTGCTAAAAGATATTATTTCAGACAAAGATGAGCTTAATTATATAGATAACCAGCAAACCAACCATTGTCAGTCAAGTCCGATCCCTCATGTTCACCATTACGAAATAGTTTCTCTGCCTGGGTTCTTCAGGATATAGACTCCTGATACTGACAGAGGAAAGGAAACAAACAAGAGATCGAGGGAGGAAAAATCCTTGTTTATAGATAATTAGTGTGCTAGACCAGTAAACAATACAAGAAAATGGACAAACTATATAACAAATACTCTTTATCAATCTGAAGACTAGTATAAGCACTGTTTGAAGAGCTGTGCTGTACTTTCAGAAATGTTTCAAAAATTGTTAAAGCAAATAAAAAGGCCCACCCAAAAAATAAACATCAATGGGAGCATAAGATATCTCAATTATTAAAAACAGTGATGAAGGATGAATCCCTGTAACGAACAAACCAAATACAATTTTTCTCTCCTCTGACTGAAATATCTTTACCGGCGTTAGGTAGCCACCGATAAGATGTCTCTCAAATTAATCCCTTGTTTTGCTTCTGAAGCTTCTCTGCAGGTTACACATTCATCAAGTTGAGAATTAAACAATTTTAAAGCATTTGTCAGTGATAGAAGATTGTGCCGCTGCTATCTGCTATTATATTACGAAAATTATAGAGTAGAATTAAGGATGAAGAATTTCCCTTATTTTCCAATAAATAACCGTCCTGTAATTGTTATGTTTTATAGTTTAATATCAAAAATACAAATAACACGTTAACGCGGATATAATTTTGTATCAACAATTAATATTCTTTTAATAATTTATAGTTGCATCAAATAATACAATTTAAATAAAATTTTATTCATATTTACAAGTTTTTTAATGTATAGTTATATCATGTTATTAGAAAAAATAATTTATTATATGTTAATAGCTTATTTTATATGTTGGACACCGACCACAAACAATTCGTTTAACAGCTACCATACTACCAATGCATGGTGCATCTTGAAATTTCCTACTTGTACGCATAAGCAAATTAATAAAAGACGATGCATGAAAGGGAAATTTTTATTCCAACGGGGCTGCACATACCAAAGCCTGGCATGCCCAAGTTTCACATAGAAGCATGATTCTCGAGTGAAAAGCTAAGATTGCATTTGGATTTCTCCCTTCCTAAAAATCATGGAGAGAATACCCATACCCATTACACTCGGCAAGTCGCCACAAGGACGAGTAATAACCAAAATATGACCTTACATGATTTACATACTACTCCAAAGAAGAAACCGTGCATGACAAACTGCCTTTTATTCAAATTTAAGATAAACTTAAGCCTGACTGCCGCTACAGTTTTAAGGGTCCAATGCATAAATTACTCTGGTTTCATCCTGACCACCCTCTCTGAGAACCTCCAGAAGAATTGCTCAACCTGTCAAGCACAGCATTGAAATCCAAAGGCTGACCACTCTCCTCCATCCTTTGTATCACGCCTACAATGTGCTCCGCCCTAAAACCCATACTTACCAGCTTGTCAATCAATTCGCTGTAAGGATGGTTCCGTACAAAGTTTGCATGACTTGGATTGCGAGCCATCATATTTGTCCCTGGAGCCGATTGAGGATTTTGAAGACTGAGATTTGTTGGAGGATATCCGCCTTGTGAGAAGTGAGGCTGTTGAGGAGGATGGTGTGCTCTTCCACCTTCACTATCATACATCATGTATGCACTCCCAGGGGGAAGTGCAGAATGAGGTCCACCAGTTGCATATCCATCACCGGGTGGAGCTCCATATGCGGCTTTAACTTGTTGAGCTTGTGGCTGTTGAGGAACTGTTCTACCAGCTCCATATCCATAAGGTATAGCATCAGTACCACTGGACAAGGGTTGAGGAACTGCTGCATATGACAACTGCATAGGCATGCTGCTTGACATCGTCTCTGGTGGAGATGAATTTGTAGGTTGACCTTGTGGTGGATAGGTAGGATAAACCGCTGGTGATGAGGGCCTCATCTGAGGCTGCATGGGGGGCTGTTGTGGTGCTTGTACCTGCTGAGGTAACTGCTGGGGCCACTGATGCTGATACTGAGTAAATTGGGGGCCTGGTGGCGTTTGATTTATTTGTGTCTGTGCTGGCTGTGGTGCTACCCGAGTCATGTCTTGTATTTGGGGTGTTCCATATTGAGGATCAGCAGACATATATGGGCCCTGTGGGTGTTGGGCCTGGGCTGGTGGATTTGGTAGTTGGGCTGGAGGCAAATAATAAGACTGCTGTTGGGTCACATTCTGAGGTGGGGCTTGACTTGGTGGGGGCACAGGTGCAGATTGTGGCTGTGGTACTATCTGGTGGGGAAGAGCAAGAGCCAACTGTTGGCTGTGAATTTCAGGTGTGTTGTCAGTTTTCTTGGGGTCAGTGGCAGGTGGTGAAGCTTTCTCCTCAGCTTGGGAATGACTTGATGAAGAGGGCTCCTTCTGCACAAGCTGAAGCTTGGCCAGTTCTTTCTGTGTATCCGCAAGTTCTTGTTTGTCCCTTAAGATCTGGACAGACCTATGAACCTGCAGCAAGCATAATAAATAAATAACGCTCTTGCATCTAATAGCTCAAGGAACTCAAACTCCTAGAAAGTCAAAATCATCAACAGGAAGGGGAAAAAAGAAAGAGAGGATTTTTCATAGTTCAGTTACTCAGCAGGAAAAAAGGGACTTGCATAACCACTGAAACTTGCAATTCTTCTCAATTGAAGGCCCCAGCAAGTACAGTTTGAATAGCAAAGAATATAATACCTTTGGACTCTTCACCTAGAAAAATATATAATCCTACAGTTTTGGTTATTTCCATAATTCCATCCTAAGCTCATTATTTAATTATCTCAAGTATTAATGTCATCTGCTATTGATTCTCATTATGTGAACCTAACATACATGTAAATGGTAGACATTAACCAATCGTGACCAACCCTAAATTATTATGCTAAAATTTCTAGCAGAATGTTCGACCAAATTGTCAGGAGTCTAATCCATGAATATATGGTGCTACATACAAAGCAAATAAATAAAAATGATAAACTTCCCAAGTATAAACTCATAAAAGTCCAAAATCTTAACTCACTTCTTGAAGATGTTTCTCCAAGGATTTAAGCTTTGAATCTCCATCTGCACGGTGACGAACTAAATCAGATCGCATTTCGCCAATTGATTTGTCAAGGTTGTAGCAATTTAATTCCAATTGGGACAGCCGTGAACTGACCCCCTCAAGAAAACGCATAAGGCCGTCAGTATGTTTTTTCATGCTTCTCTCGACAACAGATATCACATCCTGGCTGAAAGAATCTTCTGGCTGGCTATAGGAAGAGGCATGGAAGAGAGAGGATCTTGACATTCTACTTTTATGATAATCCTGCTTAGAGTAAAGAAAGAGCCCCTATTTAGTGAATCTGAGAACCGAAAAGACATTCTTCAGAGGACTAGTGCTTAAAACTATACTACATCAGGCATTCGAAGTACAATCCAAAATTCTGTAACAAATCAAAATAGCAATGCCAATTCAGATTCAAATCCCCAGATTTAATAGACCTCTCAAAATTTAAATACTGGAGAAGTCACAAGGATGCTTCACTAAAGAAGAGCATAACATAAATCTTCTGCAGTGAAACATTTTATAAGGCTTCACCAATATAGGCATTGAAACATTTAAATTTGCAGGAAGAAGAATTCTATATTGACATCTGAAATATTTAGTTGAAGCTATCTATCTTCCATGCCGGTGGACTTCTCCGGACTTTTAAGATCTAGTTTGTCACTTATGTTCAAATAAAGACAAATGGAGCTAAGAGATACATACAAAGAAGGAAGAATGTAAAGGAAGGACAGCACACTTAAAGAGTGTGATTAAACAATACATTTAATGATATTTTGGGCACCATTAAACCATCAAAAGAAATGTCAATCTTAATCACCAATTCTTTTCGAATAATTATTGGGTGCACAAGTAACTGCAAATATGAGAATTTGACAACATTCCAAACGAAAACAAGGGAACATATGTTGAATCCAAGCACACAAAAACAGTGCATTAAATCTTTCCACAGGACCACTCCTGGGGGAAGCGTAAAACAGTCCTTGCAGTTTTACCAATAGATCCAACCATACAATTAATCTCTCCACTCGTATCACGACAATTCAAACTCAAATTTACATCATGGCATATAACACATTAACACTATCATACAATTGAAAAAAAAATTCCCAAACAAGAAAATTCGAGTACATGACTAAACAACTGCATGTTCTGAGTTCAAGTCTATGTCCATGTCTACAAAAAATTTAACTAACAAAACTCTCGAGAGTATTTCAAATTTTCTTTGTCTAATCAATTTTATAACTTTAAGTAGTCAAGAAAGGGATTGCTTCTCTTAATGAAGCATCAATAAATGAAATATACCCAGAACCCAATAACAACAAACCCAAAACCTAATTAATCTCATCTTCCAAAATCAAAGAGAAATCTTGAACTATTATAATTCGAAAAAAGTCAAATCAGCTAAAACACAAACAAATCTCACCAAAAAGAAATGTTCGTTTTTATTTCACTTCTTTAAAGTGAGCCAGAGGATTACTATCAAGAATTAATAGCCAAAAAAGAAAAAAAGAAAACAAAAAAAAAGAATCCCCAGAATAAAAATTAAAAAAAACAGTTAAGCTACAAAAAAGATTACAACTTTCAACCAAAAAAAGCTCAATACCTTAGTGGAATTAGACACAATTACAGGATCCGAATGACTTCCATTAGTAGAATCTTTGTTACCATAATCTTCGTAAGAGCAAAGAATGTCATCAGTACCGAAATCAAACCCTTTTGAACCCGAATTTGAACGATCCGAAGACCCAGATGCCATTTTGGGAATGGAAACTCGAGATTTGATCAAAGATTGAATCTTTATTACTTTCTTATTAATTGAGAAAGTAAAGAGTTTTTAATATTACTGATAGACGAGAGAGAATAAATCAGAGAGGAAGTTCCCTCAAGTCTTATGGCTTGGCTTCGAAGAAATAGATTAATGGTTTTTTTATACAATTGCTTTTCCTTTTTCGGGGTTTTACAAGAAACGTTTTTTATGTGGCAGATAAGGATGAGACTTGCCGAGACCGACCTTTTATCAGTTTCTTTTTCCAAAAATATAAATAAATTATAATAGTAATAATAATAAAAGGAAGAAGAAGAAAAGTAAATTGCAGATATGACCTTGTAGTTATGTGTATTTTTATTAGTGGATATAATATATAATATGTGAGACATCAAACGGGAGCCATAGGTATAATACGTATAGTGGTGAAAATAAGACAATGGATGGAATATAAAATTGATTTATGGTTTTGGTGATTAAGAATGATTGAGGTGGTTGTGTACGATAATGTTTAATTAAATTTACTTAATATAAAAAATGATATAATTCTTTTAATTAAGAGGTATGTATTATTATTAGTTAATAATATAAGTGATTAGATAGTAATGATTGGAAAAAGATTAAATTTAAATTTAATAATTAACTTAAAATTAAGTATAAGGTTGAATTTGATGGGTATGTCTTTACTTAATATGTACGTTTATGTTGGAAAAGAAAGGCATTTGACATCTTCTATTTATGTTGGAATTATTTAGGGTACTTGTGAAGTTTGATGGTGTGTTCAGCAATTTTGAAATTGCAAACTATAAAGGAAGCATCTAGGAATTTGAGAAATTACAAAAAGTATTAAGATATTATTGTTCAGGTACAAGCAATACCTACCTTTCTGAAAAATAAAATGGTAGTAATACCTATGATTCCATGGTGTGAATTAGGAGATTTTGTAAAAAGAGGTAGTGAAAGTCATCATATATACATAGACCATTGGTTTAATAATTAGATGACTAGTAAGTATATTTCCTTTTTTTGACTATTTGATTTGCTTTGCAGGATCATTAGCTGGATAGGATTATATCATATGGTATAGTTCTTGGACTATTTATGTCCCATATTTATTATATTGGTGGATTGATTTTATTTTTTTTTAATTTACTTGTTATTGTATGTTGATGTTTAAAATAAAAGAGATCCTCCAATTGACTCTAATTATATGTTATATGTTAATATGAATAGTCATCTGTGAAAACCCTTAAATTCTTATAGGTAATGGCTTTCTAGTTAGCACATTAAAGTTATTTTATTACCTTGTATATATATATTTATATTAATTTTCGAGACTTAAATTTTTTTGATATGTATGTTTAATATTTGACATATAAAATTTTTGTGTTGAGATGTTTATTTACTTTTAACATATGAAATTTAAGTTTATATGTAATTTTATAATTTTTCAATTTATAGATCATAAGGTACATTTCTGATTAAACACTAACTTTAATACTAAAAAATAACATATTAATTATATTTTAATATTATATTAACTAATAAGTAGTTTCATAATCGGATAATGATACTAATTTTATCATAATAAAAGAATATTAATTATATTTTAATATTATATTAACTAAAAACTAGTTTTATAATTAAATTATTTTTAATTTTAAAAAATCACATCTTAAATTATATTTTTAATATTATATTTAATAAAAAAATCTTAAATTATATAATAAATTTTTAATTCTAAAAAATAGTAATATTAATTATATTGATATATTAATTTATATAATATTAAAATTAATTAATAGATAATTTTTATATTATTGGTTAATAAAAATTTAAAATTTTTAAAAATTAAAAACATTAAAAATAGTTATTTTTTAAAATTTATAAATTAATATTAAATATTTAAAATTATATTAATTTGTATCTATCAATTGAATTGTATAATCAAAATAATAGTAACAACCGGCATAAATAACTAGTTATTATTAAATTATGCTATCGATGTTTAGATTTGATTTTAAAGACTTCTTTCGCATTCAAGCCAGCTTTAAGGCATTACAAAACTAAGGCTCATATGTTAGGTTTGACAGAAAATATATTACATACAGCAACATTTGGATAACTGATTTATTTAATTAGCCTTTTCTCTTATATATATTATTTTCCTTTACTGACAGATCGTTTGCAACTGTAGAAAAAAAGTCATTTGTATATAATTATTAGCCAGAATGTTCAAAATCACAACTTTCAGGAGTATTCTCCACTCAAAAGGAAGAGAAAGAAAATCAAAATCCACAGGAGAATCTATCTAAGTTTTTTGAAGAAGAAGAGGGTTGAGGACAGTGTGAATAGAATATAGAAGGAGAATTGCATAAGTAATGAGTGAAATGAAGGCAGCAGCTAATGCTCCTGTCACTTGGTCACAAAATTTTGGGACCTGGCCACAGATGGGTAACCAGCCTGCATGAGAATTCCCTTTCTTCCCTACTTGAGCAACTGCCACTGCTGCTGAAATGCTTGAAGTCACCAACATTGTGAATACCTTTTTCCAGAACAACAAAACGAATATAACACCATCAGGTTGGATTTACATTTTTAAAGCTACAACTATGGAATTACAAGTTTCAGTAAATTAAATAAAAATAATTACCACGTCTGTTACGATAACCAATCGCCATAGCAGACTCTCGGAAGGAAGAAACAGAGCAAGAAAACTATAGACAGTTACAATTGCATTTACAATCACAAAGTACCTACAAAGCAAAATCATTTTCAGCTTACTAACTAAAACAAGAAAACGAAGGAAAAGAAAAACAGAAAAATAAAAAGAGAAAACTACCACAAAAGAAACTTAAACTCCAAAGAAGCACGAAGTAAGAAAGAAACTTACTTGAAAGCTGGTGTATCAGAGTACTTAGCTTCATATGACACAGTAAAGAAAGAACCTGACTCATGACTAGTAGCCATAACAATTGCTGCAACTAGTGCAGTACCAAATGCAATGAGCCTTAGCAGAAGTGTAAAAACTCTCTTAGCTTTAGCCATGGAAATAATAAACTGACAAAAACATGAAAAGGGTATCTCTAAAGAAGGCTTGGAAATTAGCAGGCAAAAATGGTACAATGATGATTGAATTGAGAAAGCAGCTAATTAAGATGATTGAATTGATCTTAAGATTGAGTCTATCATAAAAGGAGGCAGGCAGATGAAGGATGGTGAACTTTTTGTATACTTAGATTGTTCTTTGTTAGTTGAATTTGCTCATCTGCCCACTGCCACCGTCCACTGTAGAAAGAGTTTTTCCTAATTTTTCTGCGGTGTTAGACTTCCATGTCTTTACTTTAAACCTATGGCCTTTATTTTTTTTTCTTTATTTACTTTAGACCTTTGGCTCCATGCTTGTAGGTGGTCGATCACTTATTGATAATTGATTTGATTTATTTTATGTATACACAAGAGAAAGGTATTAAAAAAATAATAAGGAAATATATATATATATATATATATATATATATATATTCTTAAAGTCATGAAAATTACAGTAGAAAAAAGTAGGGACTTTAAAATGAAATTAATGTGAGAAGGAATAGAGAAAGAAAGTGTGGTCATCTATTTATTTATCAATAGATATATATTTATTAATTTTAAATAATAGTGTATGTATTAATTATCTAATATTAAAGTGTAAATATACATAAATATATATCATTTTCGTCTTAGTTATGATGTATACACTAAATTTAAGTGAGAATCTCTCAACAAGTTTGTATAATTGCTTGTTCAATTATCATTATTATTAATATTTAAATTTTACTGCTCACTACTAAAACGATCTTATTTTACTACTAAGCTAAGACATAAATATTCATACAAATATTGTTAGGTTGGTAGGAAATAACTTTTATACATGGAAGAAGAGAAAAATACAAAAAGAAGCAACTTAATTAGAATTTATATGGAAAAGATTGGAATCACAAATTTTACTATTTTCATTTATACACCATTACAAGAAAAATTAAATTGAGGGAATATTTGAGTAATTAAGTAACTTATTTCGACATTATTGTTAAATAATATAAACATTAGGGTTCGGTGAGAGCGAGAAATGACTAATACCAAACGACACCGTTTCATTGCCAACTCTTTAATTTTTCCTTTTCGTAATTCGGCGGCCTTCAGAAACCACCAAAAGAATTTCTCAGAAACCAAACAGAAATGGCACTTTCCACCTCTCTTACTTCTCTCTCTAAAACCACCAACATCCCTCTTTCAACGAGAAAATTCACAAGAGCAACAACAACAAGTGCAATCTTCAATCTCTTATCCAACAAACCTAATTTCAATTTAACTTCAATTTACAAACCACGCCTTTTTTCTCTTTTCACTTCAAAAAGACAATCTTTAGACCCTAACCCTAAAAATCCTAATTTCCAAAATTCAAGTATCAAATGCCTATTCACTGGCATTGTAGAAGAAATGGGAGAAATCAAGCACATTGGCCCCACCAATGACGGCGGCTTCGACCTTAAAATTAGAGCAAAAACCGTTCTTGATGGCGTCAATCTCGGTGATAGCATTGCCGTTAATGGGACTTGCTTAACAGTAACTAGTTTCACTGATGGTGAGTTTACTGTTGGATTAGCACCTGAAACGCTAAGGAAAACTTCTCTAATAGAATTAAAGTCTGGATCTTTGGTTAATTTGGAGCGGGCCGTGCAGCCCACGAGCCGAATGGGCGGGCATTTTGTGCAGGGTCACGTGGATGGCACGGGGGAGATAGTTGAGAAGGAGATAGAAGGTGATTCACTGTGGATTAAGGTGAAAGTGGATTCTGGGTTGTTGAGATATATTGTGCCAAAAGGATTTATTGCTGTTGATGGAACTAGTTTAACTGTTGTTGATGTGTTTGATAAAGAGGATTGTTTTAATTTTATGCTTGTGGCTTATACACAGCAGAAAGTTGTTATACCTTTGAAAAATGTCGGACAGAAAGTTAATTTGGAGGTTGATATTTTGGGGAAGTATGTCGAGAGGTTACTTAGTAGTGGGTTTGTTGAATCCATCAAGGCTTCTTAATATGAAGAATTAGAAAGGTAATTTGCATTTGTCACATTTTGTGGGAGTTTGAATAACTTATGGATTATGATTTAATGTTATTGTTAAGTATTTTTCTATTTTGCTGAAAATTAGATTACCCAAGTCTCTACATGTTTCCTTCTTGTTTTTGGTTGCTTTTTCTGCAATAGGCTTTTGGTGGTGTTATCTACTTTTAGTATGATTCTAACGTAAAGGCTGTCTTTTGGAAATGGATAATTTAATGAGATGTTAAACATTATGGCTTCAAAGATGCGCCTGGTATATCATTCACTCTGCATAAATTTGATGGGTATTTTTAGTTTTTGGAGTTTCACTCACTTTAATTCCTCCATTTCTTTCAGATCCATGAATCTTTTCTTTTGGCTCGTGACATTTAGCCTAGTTCTGGTTATGCTATCTCTAAAATGAGGTTGAGCTTGATGATTGATCTCTGAAATGAAATTGCGGAGTTGCAACATCTTGAGCCATTTGTGGATATCTAGGCTTAGAATGCTCCTACAATTTAAAGCACGAATCACACCTGCATAGATCTTGTGAGGTCTCAAATAGAATCAGGAGGACATCCTAGCTGGATATGGATTTTTGTTGCGACTGGTTCTAATCCCGAGAGGCAAGCATAAGAATAATTTCATAATGAGCAACGTTACACCCCTCCTATTTTTGTCACAACTCTTGCCTAGAATCAGGAGTACATCCTAGCTGGTTGTGGATTTTGGTTGCTCACTGGTTCTAATCCTGAGAGGCAAGCATAAGAGCAGTTTCATGACGAGTAATGCTACATAATATATCTATTTTTTACCTATTTGATGTGACATATAATATACTTGTAAAACTATTTCTTAATCTTAAAAATATTAAGGGATGATTTACTAAAGATAATATATACAAAATAGTATATCTTTAAGAAACCCAAATCGCTTCATTGTGAGAAGAGTTTTGTTCGGTCCCGACCCAAGAGAAGTAGTCTGGATGGCAAAGGAATCCTCCTGTATATGCGTTTTTATACACTTGCACTTTGTGAGCGGGCTGGGTTTGTGCTTTGTGGAATAAGCTATTCAGCAGTTTATGTACAGCCCAACCATTATTATTGGATTCTGGTACATTTTGTCATTTATGTGGGCCTAGGCATCTATCGTCATAATAGCAAAAGAAGTATCAGAATAGTTTATATATTAGAGCCTTCCAATTTGGTCAATTCGCAGGACTGCTCTCATCATATGAATTATCAATTGTCAATATTCATTGTTTGTTTCTTTTGGAAGAATTATTTAATAGCAAAGTGGTCAGTGCCTGAGTATTAAACCCTTTCTCTTGGTCTAATTAAGCTTTTACCTTTATTCGGTGAATCACACTTTTATTTATTCAGGTAATGCATGATTAGATCACATTATCCTCCTACAACCACAGAGGGGGATTCCTTCAATGATGATGTTTGTTGCGGTTTCCTTGATAATAATAGATGAACATTGCAAAACTGATTCTGTCACGACTACATAAAGCAAAACACAGACGAGCATCTATGGTACCGAACCAATTTATTGGTGAAGATGATTTCTGAAGTCAAAATGAAATAGCAAATTTGTCAGTACCAAACAGTCATTATTATTATTATTTAAGAAGAAACCCCACCTTCCTTTTGACAGCTAAAGTCGGAAGTACGGGCAAGTGCAAACCACTCTTTCTTACCCTTCCAAACAAGCAGTTAAATTAGGTAAGGTATTCTTACGTCTGTGTGGCTTTCTGGTTGGTTATGGGCAGTCGAGCAAGTTGCAAATCACACGGTGTATGTTAACTCTTACATAATAACAACGCAGAAAAACCAGATGGAATTAGTTTATTTATTGGCTTTTGTCTTTTGTTAACGTCAGTAAATGTGCCCACTAGTTTTGCGTTGTCAGCATTAGATTTGCACGATGCCTTTGTTTAATTGCATTATCAGCATCTGATATGCATGATGCCTTTGCAATAAAATTTACTTAAAACTGTGTCTGAGATTAAGTTTCTAATTAGCTCTTATTCTATTATGTACCTCTCATTTCTAGTGGTTTATATTGCGTTGACCCAGAAGATGCAAGCTTTTGTTCAACTTTTCCGAGATGATGAAATCATACAGTGCACGCACAAAGTGTTAGTGAACATTTGTTAAATTTCATTTTCATAACGTGAGCAGAGTGACTGTTTCACAAGAATGCACCTTCTTATGTAAATCTTCACAGCCCAAGAATTTGAATAGGATAAGGAGCTACCGTCATGTTTTTATCATTATCCAAGCACCCTGGAAGTCGGCGTGAAGCCATCCTCTTCTGAAAAACTTATTTTAGTAACTATAGGTGAACAACGTTTTTCATATTTATCCTTGTGTGAAGGACGTTTCTTATATTTATCATTTTGTCAAGTAGACATCAATTCCAATGAAACCGAACCGAGTCAGCCTGAATTTCGACGAATTCAACTTGGTTTGGTTTAATTTGATAAAAGTTTATATAATAATTCATTTATTATATTAAATAAATTAAGTTTAAATTTGACTCATCATATAATTATATAATTAAAAAAGCTTGAGCTTGAACTACTTTTTGATATTTATTATTATGATATAACACGTATTGTAGTTATTATTATTATATATATAAATGTATATGTATATTACATAGGTAATATAAATAATTTTTATTAATAATACGTATGTAGATATGCATATTATATTATATATATTATATATAAAATTTTAATTTAAGAATAAAATTGATTCGAACTTAAGTTTTAGATAATAAATAAGTCTACAGACGAGCTCATAGAAAAAACTACTTATAAGCCAGATTTCGAGCTCATAAACGAATTGAGTTTGAGTTTGATCTCTCAAGCCTGCTCGCAAGCGAATAGACAAATAAGCTTGTAAGCTAACAAATTAAATTCTATTAAGTTTAGATTTGATTTGATAAAATATTATCGAGCTTGCTACTGAATTTAAATTTAACTTGATTAACTTAATGAATAATTTTTATCAAATTTTTAATTAAGTTGAACTCTGAGCAGCTCATAATAAGTTGGTTTGGTCATTAATCTCCTTATATTTTGGTATTATCATTTTGCTTTCCTCGAGTTACAGTTCTGAATTTTGTCTCTGGTAGCACTAAAGATTTGATATGTTCATTAAGGGAGTGATAATTTCTTATTGTATAGCTGATTTAGAGTTTTAATATACAAAATGAAAAAGAGAAAAAGAAAAGTAACTGTGGCGATTAACAGAAATATTGGACTAGTTGAGCAAAACAACTCATATTTGCTAAGCGTCATCATTCATCGAAACAAACACTTAGGACAATCATGGGTTAGTTGAGTGGTCAGACATTTTAACTTAACCACCGAGTTTGAGAGTCAACATTGCACTCTTTTCCCCCAATAATTGTGGAGTACTTGATAGATAACAGAAGTTGCATCTTCCTTTACATTTTTTTTAGACTGGCCGGTCAACCAAAGGTCGGGTGATGATTTGACCTATCCGGTTCTGATTCGGTTCGAGGTTAGAATTTGCTCTTTGCCCATGTCTACTCCCATCAATTGGTCATCCAAAAGATTATTCTATCTTTCACAATGTTGATGACATTATCTCCTTAGCATTTTCAACTTCACCCTTCTGTTTTCTTGAATCTAAGCATATTCCAAAAGGCCCACTTGGCTAAAAAAAGAGAGTAAAGAGTTGAAGGAATAAAAGAAAGAGATAACAAAGACAAATGCACTACGTCTAAGCATAGTTTTTTCGGTCCACGCTCTTGTTGTCCTCTAAAAATTAGCTTTCCTTTGTCTTTCTTCAACTAAGCTGCCAGATAACCTCCCAAAACCAACACTGAAAGTCGACAAATTTTTAGTTCATAAAAAGAAAAAAGAAAAATTGTGGCTGACAAAACAGTTGGTATGGCACGTGTCACGGACCCAAGTGAGCCACCATATTTTTGTATGGGATAACCATAACCACATGAATTACAAAAATCACAAGTCACTTGCCAACAAAACATATTTGCAACATCACAGTAGCAATTGTGCCTTGGAATCTTTTATTTTAATTTTCCTTTCTTTCAGCTTTTTGTGGTTGTCTTCATAAAAGAAATTATAATTTTTCATTAACACTAATTTTGGCCTATTTAATTTGTCTGGTTTTACAAATATATACCTATCAAACAAGAACATCCACTTCAGGGGAATCCATATTGATGTTTTAGTTTAGTACATAAAAGAGAATAAAAAAAAAGTCAATAAAAAGTATTTAATTTCTTTTACTTGTAAGTATTTATTTTTAATTTATTTATTGCAATAAAATAAAAATTAGAATAGGGTGCAAACAATGTCTTAATATATAAATTCTTTTATTGTTGTTGTAGAAAGCAATTCCAATAATCTTAGATTTTGTAGTTCTTTTTTTTTTTTTCTTTCCATTTTCAATAACATTCTTGTGAAACAAGAGGTGCTATCGTGGTTATCATCAGAGCCATACAGATGTCGGGAAATCATTGCTCACGACTTGAGAAAAAGATCAGCCTATCGAACAAGTCAATCTTCATCGACTTGCCGCAAAGTTTTTTTTTTTCATTTTTACTCTATTGCCCCTTTCAGTGCTCGTTAGATTCTAGAATAATTTTCTTTGTTTACATATTTGCCCTTTTTCTTTTCTCTTTTCAACCTAATTTTTTTTTATTGAGCGGAGCCTAAAAAGTCACAAAGTACACAATTACTGGTTATCTTCTTACACTCGCTATAAAGATAAAAATTCATTTAGCTCAAACTCGAAAACTTTTAAAAAATAAATATTTTTACCATTTAAATCAAACCTTAAATATTTTTTTAGTCTATTTAGTGCTTCAAATTAATTGAAAGTAATATATATATATATGACGCTGCTAAATTTACATTACATTCTCTTTTATTTGAATTAATATTTTTAATTTACAAGATATTCTTTAATTTGTATTCATGTGTTTATTGTGAAATTTTAATTAGCAATTTAGCACTAATTTAAAAGAAAAATTGCATCGTAAAATTTAAATTATTGACTGTAAGCCTTAAATGACACAATTCCAACTGATTTTTAAATGTGTTATGAAATTATGAAATTGAAGCCTAAAAATTTGAAATCTGAACTGGACTTGTTTATACTCAAATTATAAAATTAAAATCAATCTTTTAGCATTACCTGTAATATTAGTTTACTCTGTTTATAAGATAAGGATACGGATATCATTTATTATTTTTATGGTGAGTAAATATATTTATGGGCTCGCATGCCCACTTATTCCATTAGAAGAATCTTAAACTTAAATGTACATCTTTTTAAAATTTATTTAAATTTGAATTTGAAAAGATTTAATTATTTTTTAAATCTTAAATATTATTATTTCAAACTAACTCTAATAACTTTAATTTAGAAAAAAAATTACATTTTAGAAATTATATATTTCAATTACGGATCGAGTTTGTTAAAATTTTAAACTCGAATGGTTAATAGAGTCGGATATATATTTAAAATATTCAAATGAAATTAAATATAGTTATATTTATATTTATTTAATATGTCAAAATCAAAGATAATTTATAAAGTATAATAATTTTTTATTGTGTGGCGTGTAATTTTCAATCAAAAATTGACCGAGTATTTCACCAATTTAAAAACGGAAAGAAAAGACAGAATATCAATTGCAAAAATATCTTTCAACGAAAAGATATTTTAATAAATAAGGAATACAAAATTACCATTGCAAGCACTTCGTAATTCTTTTTCTTTTAAAAGTCAAAAACGTAAATTCAATAGGGAAGACCGAAAGAGAAAGAAGGGTTGGCATAGTTGCCGCGTAAAAGATTCGAAGTTACCACTGGCCCTATATATTACTTCTCTGCTCTCGTCTTTTCCTTTGCCATTCAATTCCTTATTTAATTTTATCTTTCTTACCAAGCAAACGCAACACGAACCCCTTTTCTTTTCCATACTTATTTACAAGGTTCCTGGAATTCAAATTCCCCAAGCAATGAAGAAATCGGGTCTTTTTGCTGCTTCTGTTGCTGCTGCTTCTGCCACTGCCATCTCTGCTTCTTCTTCTTCTTCTTCTTCCTCTACTTCTAACACAACCTTTACGTGTAATTCCAATTTGCAGCTTTCCCATGAGGTAATCTTTTGCTTCCGAGCTTTTATTTCTTGAAATAAATTATGGGTTTTTTCTTCTTAATTTTCAATTTTCTTGTTTTAGAATTGGGTTTGTTTTCTTTTTCTTTGTTCTTGATTTGCATTATATATACCCTGTTTTTCTCTGATTTGGTCGTTGGATCTTGGCAATTGATGCTTGAGAATTGGAGAGTACTTATTTGATTTAATCTCTCGAGTTTTGAGCCTTCCTATTTGTGGGTATTTCTTGGATTTAGTTTCTTGATTGTATTTACCATCAAATTAGTCCCAAATCTTTGTCAGATTGAATTCTAATCATGAATCCTAAAAGTCAATCTTTTTCTTTCAGGAAGCTAAAGACCAAAAAAGATCATCTTCCACAGATAAATTTGCACCAAGGTTTGATGGATTGAGGTTTATTGAAACTCTGGTGACTGCTCATAGATAAGATTTACCTCTCTGGCTACAGAGCTTCACAATTATCACTAATTTTAACCACCCATCTTTTCTCTTTCTCTATTATTTACAAAAAAAGAAAAGAAAGAGCCATAAAAATTATGCACCATAAAGAAAGATTTGACGTATATTTTCTCCTCTTTTCTTTTACTTTGCTTTTCTTTCTCTTATTGGATATGAGTAGCAGAAGAAGTGCCATGTCTTGGGTCAAGTTCTGTAATAGTGTTCACTTTTGAATCTCTTCTTCTTTTAATATTAAAGTCCCTGGTTTCTTTTGTTTTTACCATGTCTTTTCTTGAATCATTTAGTTCCCACCTGTCAGTAGATGGTTGCTTGTCAAAGTGATAGATCTTTCTTAAAAGAGGCTAGTCACAGCCAAGTATTAGTGATATATTTATGGGAAAATGTGATAGACAATTCTACAGGATGAGATCATTGAAGATTTTGGGGAGCCTTGCTTAATTCAAAATACCCATTGGATTATTTCAAACATTATATATTATAGCAATTTCAAGGTAGGCATGCTTGGTGATGTCATGTGTGTGCCTTGGCAAATACAGTGTCATAAGAGAACAGCAAAAACATGGCCTACTTTCTAATGGGAATTTGGGATATTCCCAAACTACAAAATTTCTCTTTGGATTTAGAGCTCTAGCAAGGGGAATTTAGATACCTTTAAACTTGTAATTAAGCTGGAGGAGGGGAGCAGGTTGTCAATCCCCTTTGCTGCTTGTGATAATTGCAGGGTTACCAAAAATTAGATTGGTATTATACAATGTGAGCCAAATTCTTAATTTTTGAGTCATCTGAAATGTGCCAGCATTTTAAAGACATGAGAGTAGCTAAAGAATGAGGAAGACAATCCAAGTCTCGGTGATCCACTGATTTATGAGAAGGAAGATCATTACTGAAGTGAGAAGATGACAGAATCAGAGTCTGTTTATGATTTTTCAGGATTAAAAAAGGGACTGATTATCCTGAGGAAAATGTTCCAGATGTTGAATGACAATCCACCACATATAGAGAAGATATTTTTGGTTTGTGTATGATATACCAAAAATACTACTTTTCGGTATTTGTTGCAAGGTAAAGATAATTTTACCCTTGCCAAAATTTAATAATATTTTTACTTTCAAAAATTCGAAATTTCAATTGAAGAGTTCTATCAATTAGATAGTTTGAAGATGTTTGTACCAATATTATATAGTTAATTTAATATTTTTGATACACCAAAAAAAGTATTATTATTATTATTATTAAATCATAATCTATGATATCTATTTAATTGTGATATAGTCTATATTAGATTGCCAACTGTATAATTGATTTGCAAAAATCTATAATAAGATAAATTAGAGTGTCTGATGTGTGGTACTTGAAACAACACTCTGATACTTATATCATGGCAATTTAAATATACGAAGATCTAGCAATGCCTTGCTTAAGAGATCTTGATTTGCTCGGTATGTATCAAAGGACATATCTAAAAACAACTCAGAAATAAAAATAAATCGAATTATCTTTTAGTTAAATAGATTTCTAGTTATGCAATGAGTTACTACTTGACCAATTATTGTTTTAAAATATAAATTTTAATTAAAATCTGTTTAATGTTTACAAATTATTTCTGTTATATAATTTTGAAAATCATAAATAATTAATTTACGAATTTGAGAATATGACGAGCAGTAGTAAAGTAAAAAGAAAATATACAGAGAGTCTTTGGTATCTCAAATGTTAAACCAGTTCCACAAAAGAACTTTTACTTTTCTTGGTCTTTTTGCCGAAAGAAACTGTTCTTTTTAAACCTTTTGATTTCCAAAAGCAATAATGAAATCCCAATTGGCATAAAGTTAGATGTCGACCATTTACAGAGACTACTGCAAGTTGCTTCCAACAATTTTGTTCCATGATCATAAGTTTCATGACCGACCAAGAAATAAAGATCCCATTTTCATGTTACCTTTGTTGCTTGCTTTCTTGATTTGGATGTTTGTACTAAACTTTTGCTTCTTTCTTTTTTTTTTTCTTTTTGTTTTCCTGTCAAGTAATGTAATGAACTGCATTATTATTGTCTTTAAAGCATGTTGAAATTGATTTGAAGGCACTAAGACTAGTCTTCTTCGCACAATTGCCTTGAATTACACATGAACAAAGAAATTAGTATGCGATTGAGCTAAGAATCTTGTGGTTGAATGTTTATATGTAGCGAGTAGAGAAAAAATCACACTTTCGGTTTTTATCTTTTGCCTTGTGGAGTAGGGCATCAACAAATTGGGTATGAATTGGATTTTGAAATATTTATATTCTTTTCGTGTTGATAGAAATAAATTAAACTTAAAATTAAAATAAAATTGATTTAATATTCATATATGAAATATATTTGAAGTCTAGTTTAAGTATTTAAAAGTATTTTCTTTTAAGAGTAAGAGATTTCATATTCGAAATTTCGCTCTTATAACGAGTATAAAAAAAATTGCTATCCTATTGTATAGTCCAAAATCTGTTGATCATCCCGTAAATCAAAATAAATAAAGTAACTTAAATGAAATTAGACTTTATATAGTACTATTCCATACTATTTATATATGTGTGTGTCCATTAAAGTTTCCTTTTCAATGGATAGGATAAATATTAGCAAAGGTGATTGATGACCAAAGAGGGAAAGGAAGTGCTCATTACTTAATGGAGAATGGAGAGGTAGAGGTAGAGGGTCCACAATCAATTGATTGAGATTTTTATATCCACAGCCTTCTATATTACAAATGTAGGAATCCTAGTGCAATGGACTCTTTTACATTTTCTATTTGCTTGTCTCAAATCTTGATAGTGTCAAGAAAACTAGTTAATTTTATTTTATTTTCTTTAAAAGGAAGAAGTGAGAGCCAAGACATACTCATGTTCATATGGGATGATATCAAAGCCAAGATCCATTGTTTCTTTCACAATGTGGTACCAACAATAAGACATATGAAACAAGGTGAGAAAACTTCGCCACTCAGTTGGGAATTCGGCAAACAACAAACACTTTTAGAAAGAAATGGCCATGTGAAGACAGCCACATGCTTTCTTTCTGATGCAATAATTTTGCTCTGCAAGGATGCATATCAGTTCACTGTATATGTGGTCCTTACTCTCTTTTTTTCCCCTTCAAAAGAAAAAAAAAAAGGATTTTTTGCATATATATATATATATATATTCTTATATTTATCTTAGTTTCTTCTTGTAACTAGGAAGTCATTTATTAGATATGCAAACTTGGCAACATCTTGTTCTTTGCAGTGTAAAATAGCAATTCCAAGTGAAGGAAGATAATGGAACATTGACAGAACACCAAACTAAAACCTTGAATTATAGCAGGGGACAATTGAACAGCTACAAGCAAACAATATCCAATTTCAATACCACAGAATTGTTATCTAAATGGTCTCTCCAAAAAATCTAAATGGTGCTTTTCGGCCGACAAATAGGAGACTAGTGGACCTTAAATTATAGACCTCTTTAGTACAAGACTCATTGCTTTATCCAATTGCATATACGATTTTTAGATTGAATTCTGTGTTCAAAATCTCCGGTAATCAAATACACTTTAACAAAGCTAATACAATCTTTTAAAACGTTAAGAATATGTAAAAAATTATAATTATTAATATAATCTTTTAAGATGTTAAGAATATATAAAAAATTATAACTATTATTTTTAGAGCAAGGAGAGAAAAGAAAAAGGTCTATAACTTGAATTCGAAACTTGTCTAAGACCTAAAAGCTCTAGCCACCGGAGCTTGGTGGTTTTAAAGGCAAACTTTCATCGGAGCTCGAGCAAATATCTTTGAACAATTATGCAAATAGAACTAGAAGTAGAGGTTGAGGAAAGTATAATTTGAAAGAATACAATGTAATAGAGCATCAGTTTAAGAAAAGAAAAAGGAACCTATTAGAGCAATATTGTAGCGATGGAAAGATGTATCAATTTTTAAAATCATGAAGTGATAATGATCCAAGCTTCATAATCTAAAACAACTGGAAATACAATCCTATAAATCCAGCAGTGAGCATCAATGATTGAGAAGCACCAATTTGAACACCGCTAGAGGTAGAATTTTTCACATCATCACAGCTAAGACCATCTTTATCACCTCTGCATTCGTTGGCAAATAAGCCAGGAGGGTATTTACCATAGAGATTTATGTAGCTGAACATGGTTTCAGCACAGTTATTTGTTCTGTCATTTAGGGTTTCTGCATAAGGGCAAGCAAATTCTGTCAATGCCCCACAACATGGCTTGACAGGATACTGAGGTCCTTTACAGTTCTTTGTCAGGACACTATAATCCAAATTCTCAAAACTTATATTGCATTCTGCATATGTAAAAAGAATGCCATTAGCATATGAAGGAAAATCAATGTGCTATTTATCACTCTTATTTTCATTCACAAAAAAAAAAAGAAAAAAAAAAAAAAAAGAATTATTGATCAGAAAAGAGAAAGACAACAACATATTTTCATTCACAAATATAAAGATATGAAGAATTCAAAGCCAAAGTTATTAAAATGGATTTTATATTTTTTCTTTAACCAAAAAAAGAAAAATTAATGGCATTCTTTCATTTATACTATAACCAATTAAAAAGCAATTATCAATTCACTCTATGAAAAGGTGAAGGTTTGGACAGAGAACAATGTTCTTTACAGTTCTTTTAATATATAATTATTAAACTATTAGTACAAGAAGAAGAAGAGAAAAAAAAAAAAAAAAAAAAAAAAAGAAGAAGAAAACAATAAGAAGAAAAGAGAAGAAGAAAAAGATGTTACCTTTCTTGACCTGGAGAAGGGTACGGCCAGAATGTTCATGAGCACTAAGTGCATCATCTGTATCATTTTAATCATTATGAATATGAAAATTGTAATCAGGAAAAGGGAAAAATAAATTAATTAAATAAATAAAGTGGGAAAAAGGATTCTTACAGGAAATGACAGAGGAAGAGGTGGCAAGTTCAGTTACGAGGAAGAAGAAAATGAGATAAAACCATGAACTATAATTGCATGCCATATTTTTCTTAAAAATTAAATAGGAAAGGAGAAAGAATTCTCTCCTCTTCCTCTTTAGGACATGTAATTTGATTTCCAATGCATCTGAAAGAGGAGCAATGAGGTTCCTGTTTTTTCTTTCTGCCACTAAGATCAGAACCCTTTGCTTCTACCCAAAAATGGATGTCTTTTTTTTTTCTAATTTTAGTCAATACAAAGAGATAAATAAAAAGACAAGCGGAGAAGAGAAAAGATTTGCATAAATTTTGGCTTAGGAGATACAACATTTATCATTCTAACAAATAATAATCCAACAAATGAACCTTTTGTATGCAAAACTTAATGAATCGAAATTGATGCATTCAATGATGTAAAAGTCAAGAAAACTTAATCAATTTTCAATTATGTAATTTACCTTTTAAGGGTGCCGAAATGGATCTTGAGTTTTACTTTTCCCACCAATTGTAATAATTCAAAAAAATAAAATTACTATAACTATAGTATTAAGAAATATTTATGCCTAGTGACTTATATTATATTGATGATAAGGAATGCCAATATTTGATGAATTGGAATCTAAACTAGAATTATGTCATGAGTTATGATTCGAAAGAGCAACAAAATTCAGTCTTATATGCACAAGGAATAATGTTTGTTAATTATCATATATAGGAGGTATTACCTATTTTAATTTTAATTTTGAAATTGCTAGCATAAATATATCTTGAGTTGATATGTAACATCCAAAATGAAATGTGGTACTTACCCTAAATCATGCATAAGCTTTTCATTACAGATGCAACAAATTTGCAACATCTTCTAGTATTGAGATTAACAAATACAAAGCTATTGAAAGTTTATGCTAAATTAATCAAGAATTCAAAGTCAAGTCCGGGATACTTTTTTCTTTTTTGATGACAACAATAAAGCAATAATTCATATTATAACTTTATCATAACTTCAAAGGTTTTTATACTCAACTGATGCAATAAAAACCTCTCCCATAATCACCATATATAATGGGTTGAGAGAAGAGATATAAAAACCCTAATAAAAAATGCATTATCTCTTTGAGTTTCAGTCAATCGAATTGAAAAAGATAAGAGAAGAGATATAAAAAGAAAAACAATTCTTCGCATTAATTTTAATTTAGAGACATTATTAACTTTTATATTTGCGATATTCAAAAGAATATTTTCTTCTAAAATATATTGTGACCATTTTAATTAGGAGATAACAATTTCTTGACCAAGTTCACTTAAATGGACAGATTTATGTTTTGCATTTAACAAACTCAATCAACTTTCAACATTGAAAGAGAAGATCTAAGCATTTTTGCATTGGAATCTCAGAGATGATAAACGTATTCAATTTAAGAGAATTTTAAGAAGAAAAAAATGTCAACCATATCATTATACGCATATAATGACATATTTAATTTTTTATTAAGGGACATAATTACATTGGTTAATATATAACTATCATAATCCATCCATAATTAAAAAACTTGATATTATTATTATTATTATCATACAATTAATTTTATCCAGGGATGATAGAGGGAACCAAGTCCACATAAGAATTTCGCAACTTAATGAATTCTTTTAGCTGGAAACAAAGAGTGTTGTTCTCTTTGATTTTTTGAATATACTGTCAGCAGTCGCACACCCGAATGCGTCTTTGTTTTCTACCCCAAACGATTATTTGTAAAATCAGCAGGAGCAATTTAAGATGAACATACAAGAAAATACATATCAAGAGAACCAATATGTGATGCACCTTAGCACAACAAGTCACCATAAATTGCTTCATTGCTGACTTGATTGCTGACAATAATCATGGTTAGGATAACCTCATGACAAGCGAAATATGATAACCTATAATTAAACAAGAGATGCATATTAATGTCCATCGTTAAAGGTAATATATAATTGAAGAAATGCTTAAGCTACTATGGAAGAAAGTAAAAAAGGGATAGAAAAAGGACCAAAAACAACCTTAATTTTATTACTATATTTCATTCTCATGTTTCAATCTGCTTACACTGCATTTGCACGTTTTCCTTGCCACTTAGACGTTCCCGTAAACCAGTCAACAAAGAACCAGTTACTGAAACAGATGCTGTAGAAAGTAACTATAGATTGATCCGCAGCTAAATGAAAAAGATTTCCATATAACAAACCTCTGTAGTAAGAACACCTAAGTCTCACTGTCCAAGGATATTATTATAGCTGGCAGGCCCTTGATGGATATTGTTGTTGTCTCACTTTACGAGTTATTGATCTGCCCATCCTAAGTCGTCGAGTTGTTAGTGCTTCCAATAGAACATCTAAGGAATCCTCTAATGCTTCAGCCTGTTTATCCAATCCATAGGAGCTTAACTCTGGAAGATCTTGCAGCTCAGAGAGGAGGCCAATGGCTGCTCCTGCTGTACAGGTGCGATCATATGATGGCTGAGGTCTGTCCCAAAACACCACTGGTGGTTACTAGTAAGTTTAATATGAGTAAAGGGCTTTAACCAAAAAATGGAACAATAAGTGAGAAGTAGAATTGTTAATACATATGGTATAGAATACAAGCTGCTTCTGGGAGGATTTAACTACGTCATAAATCTCACCGAAGTTTGTGCATCATAGATGCACCAGTGGCCAGGGAAATGCAAGGAAGATCCTCCTCTCCCCATACCGACTTTGTTTGCTCCTGCACATGTAATACACATAAGCCTGCACTACAGTCTCAAAACACCTAATGGAAAAGATTTTTATTTTGATGTTACTAATAGCAGATAGACCTTTCTATATAAAAACTAGAGAAGATATGGACCGCATAATCTGGAAATTCAAGTCACTGACGCAAGAATAAGAATGAATTAAATAAGATACTTTATGGTATTACCTTTAACCGCCTAAACATTGCAGCAGAGTTACTCCATGTGCCGTCAATCAAAACAAAATTCAGAGTTTTGTGTTCATTTGCCTGTGCAGTAGAATCAACATGACAATTACCACCTAGTTGAACTGAAAGTAAAATGATATTTGAAACAGAGAAAGGAGAAAGCACATCCCAAAGTATAAATTTTATTTGTATGCTTAAATAAGTTCCTAAATTTTATGTTTTTATCAGAACTCGGTAATTGATGTGATAGAAATAGCACAGGTTCTTGCACATTACTGCTGCTTCCCATATATACTGGACCACATGAAAATCAACTAAACAAATTAAGAGATGCATAGTGATATAAGCATTTCAAAATAAATACAAAAGTTGCAAGAAAAACATAAAGAAAAACAAAGATGTAATATTGCCATCGTAAAAGAGTACCACAGTAGGAGAGCACTCTATATCAGAAGAAAATCTCTGACCAAAGGCATCTTGAACGGACTTTGTAATGGCATTCTTGTTAGGATAAAGGCACCAAACCTTGTCTTTTCCTGCAATGGCATACAACAGAATCAAAAAAGATTGCCTCCCAGGATCAAATTGAGGTTAAGGAATACAAGAATAGCAATCTCGGTGCTTACAAAGTAAGGGTTTACTTAGCTCTGCCTTCTTGGCCAAGAAGTAAATGCCAAAATTGCAGTTTCACCACATTGTTACAGACTTAACTTTTTAAGTGATTATGTGCTAAAAGGAAATAAATCAAAGTCATTTATTTCTGACTACATGTGCATAAAATTAGATTGTTAATAATCTCATAAATTATTCGGTAAAGAAGGAACCAGTGGCTCTAAAATGTGCCATGTTTTGGGAGCAACAAGGAAAGCTATTATCAATGGACAGGAACAGTGCCGTCGTTCAGCATTGACACACATGAGAATACCCAAAAACCTGGACATGGGGATATGTGTGTGCTTGTACTTGCAATATTAAAATGATTTGAACTGTCTTGCAAGGTATATTGGCTGTGAATTTGAAGAAAATCTTAAAAGGAAGATGCCTCATAATTCAATGTAAGCCAATAAAAATTCTCATATAGTAGGAAATGCAAATTTCAGACACAGAATGTGTATTGAATCCTCAACCATATGACATGCATATGGATGAAACGGGACCTGCATGCTTGAATGCATTCCACATGACTTCCTCGTGTTCAGGAATGCCAAATAGGCATAACATTGCTGATTGGACTCCAAATACTTGCCATAACAACTTCCCAGTGTTGTTTTGGCGTAAAAAATCCTGCAAAAGGTTGATGGGAAAATGTTGATCACAAAAAGGAGAACATATCAATTGGAGCTTAGGAGAACTAAGGAGTGACATGAGAAATCTAACCTTTGGATGCATATACAACCAAAATCGTAGACCAGGCCAAAGAGAGGAGTGCTTGACTTTTGAACACATGCAATCTTCTTCTAGAGGAAGCCAGCACTGCAGATTAATAGAACCACAACAAATCATAAAAACGATTACTCTACTCTTTCTGAACTACTTAGCCATACTTCCTCAAGTACTACCTAAGCTTTGCTTTAGAGCAGAACCAAAAATAAAACCCTATCATATCTGAAACCTTAAAACGACAAGTGAAATGGAAGAAAGACAACAGCAAAGGACCTTACAAAAAAACAAAGTAATGAAGGAAAAGGATGAAGTCCTTCACACTACTGTACCATTGAAAGCAATCATATACCTTCTGGCAAAGATAACCTCTACTTCCAAGTACACGACAAGCTATTTGTCTAGCTGAAAAGAATTGGAGCTTTTCTTCAGAATCACCTAAAGCCTCATATGTTGCTCTGTGTTTCTTGTCCTCATGAAGTTTAAATTCCCCCTGATACAAACAGAAGACAGAGAGAAGCAGTGAGTAAATTTCTGTTAAAGGAATTCTGTTATACAAAATTGCTTGAAGCCTGCGCCTTTTTGAATCCAATCGTAGATGTTATGCCAGGCTGATCTTTCCCCAAGAGCTCACATCGACAGGAAGGTTTGGCACCTCGATGTTGGCTCTTCGCCACCTGGGGCTGTAGTATGTTCCAAGGGTTGGGCTGTTCGCCCATTAAAGCATTCAGAACGTCGTTCTTTTGTTTTTGGAATTGTGTATTTTTTTTCCTCAATTTATTCAATTAATATTGACAACAGTGTATCAAATAAATCTAATCTGATTTGAGGTACTTGGATCTTTTCTGTGGATCCATTTATTCCTTATAGATGAACTAGAATTCCCTTTGGCCAAAAATTAGAGTGCTATATTCAACTTTATTTTCGTCCATTTCATAGTTTCTTTTTTACGATGATTTAGACCATTTGGCACGTCCATAAATAAATTAAGACTACTGATTTAGTACCTTCGCATTTGCCTCTTGAGAAGGTCAATTAACGAGAATATGGAGGCAAAAGAAAGACATTTCAATACACCCACAGTATTTCTCCAAGATTCTTAAAAAACAAAAAGAACTGAACTTGTAAACGTTTATAATCTAAAAGAATACAACTTCCTAGGGAAACATCAATCTCTACCATCTAATTTCCGTACAACTAATGAGAAAAAGGTCAAAAAAAAAGAAGAGAAAATCATATTTCCTAATACATTTTTATTTTCTTATCGAGGAAAGGTAAACTAATTTTACTCCAAATTTAGCTTCTACACTTTACACCTCAATACATTTAAGTGCAAAAGAACTTCTAATGCTAATCAAGCATACATTCAAGTCACTTTCTTTTCATTTTCCCATTAACCAAACAGAACTCTTTTAACTAAATTACCTGAAGTTTACCACCATTGCCACCAAAAGTCATCTGGGTATCAATATTTCTCTGCAAGACCTTCAAATCCTCGACAATTTCCAAAACTTTTGCTGGAACTGGCGATACAGTGCCCCATCCCTGCCATTCCTGCAGAGTTATAGACCCATCAACAGTGTCATTGGCATCAGCTTTTCTTGGAGGAGAACGCGAAGCGAAGTTTAAAACAGTGCAGTTTAGGCTTCTTGGTGGAGATTCCATGTGGGTTTTGGTGGAGAAAGTGCAAGATGGAAGAGAGAATTTGAATGTAAAGAACCTTGTTGCAGGGAACATTGTGGTTCTTTATGGGTTTCTCGGAGCTGGTAATTTTACGGTGTTAGTGCGCAATACGGTGCGTTGTATTGGCAGGAATAATATTTTTTTTCTTGAGAAATTACGTAATTTCCTTAATGTGTCACACTTCTTTCAATTTAACCCCTATCAAGTTTTTCGTTGCAATATTGTACCTCACCTGCATGAAGTACAAGGCATTCATTAACATAAAATGCCTCTAGAAAAGTTGTAAAAGTTAAAATATTGTACCTCACCTGTATGTATTTTCTTCAAATATATTGGTTCCTCTTGTTTAGTGAATTGTTGGTTATAGAATCATTAAAATTTAATTAAATTTTAAAAATATACTGATTAATTTTTTAATTTTTATAGAAGGTAATTTAAAATAGTAAAATTAAAAAAAAAACACATAATAGAGTCGATAAGAACGATAGGAGACCATTATCGACTTTTTAAACAATTAAACTCAATATTGAGTAATTAGTTTAAATAATTTGATTTTAAATTATTAATTTGCTTAAATTACTATGAGTAATTAGTGAGCTAATAGTTTTCTAATTCTTTTTCTTGAGATAAATATAAAAAAGAAAAATGGTTAGCCTTTTTATATTTAAGATATGTTGTTTTTTAGGTAATAATATAAACGGTTAGTTATCTTTGTAATTAATATTATTTGGTGATAAAATTCGAATTTATTTTATTTTAATTATTTCATTTTAATTTTGCTTACAATTCATATATCTTTCTACTAAAGAATGAATATGTCATAGTTGTCTATGTTAATTGCTCTTTTTTTTATTGGTATGTGTCAATTTTTTATTTATAAAATGATTAAATTAAAACACAATCAAATTTGAATAGTTAAAGTAAAATAAAATTAAGTGTAAGATTTAGTGATTATAATTTTACTTATTCCAATCCTTTTCTTAATTTTCTCAATTTATGGCTGACCCATTCCTTAGAATGTATATATATAAAAAGTAGACAAGTCTTGAAAAGAAAACACTTGTATTCATATATAATACTTAATTAAGAAATAAATGACGTATATTAAGTGATAATACGTGTATTTATTGTGATATAATATGGAGGAGCTGTTGTTAAAACAACTATATATGTATACATAAAAAGTTAGTTGCCTACATGCACTTCCATTGATATGCAAAAAAAGAGAGCTTCTTTCTTTATCTAATCTTCCAACCCGTCCTTCCTTCTTTGTATCTTCAATTGTATTTCCTCTCTAACTTTCACTCTCTAAGTTTCTATACTTTCTCTCACTTCGCTCCGATAAATAAACCAAACCAAATGTTACTTTCACTCTGCACATTCTGATCAAAATGGCTTCCGCCATACCTTCCCACACCTGTATCACTTTCTCTTCTTCCTCTTCCCGCCACCAGACGCCTTCTCTTCCTCTCTCTGAATTCAAATTCAATGGCTTAAGGATGCAAATGCCGTCCTTGAAGCTGTCTATGGTGTCGACAACTGCGAGGTCGGATAGGATTTCTCGTAGGTGTGGATCGCGCGTTGTCTGCGAAGCTCACCAGACTGTATTGGATCGTAAGTTATTTGTTTCGAGTTTATTTAGGTTCGATGTTTTAGTTAGGTCGAATCGAATAAGATTTTGATTAGCTGCCAAAGATAGTTTCTCTATAATTAGATCATGTTTGAGCTGGGCTTTCGGCTTCAAAATTATAGCTCTATCTGGTCCGTTATATTCAAAAGTTGTGCTAAGTTCCTTTTTCAAATGATTTGGTGAATGAATCCAATGAATGAAATATATTTTAATTATTTTATATCAAATATTAGTTATAACATTTTATATTTATTATTTATTATTTATCTAATTCTTGGTGTAAAATATCTGAAGTAATAAATATATATATATTTTAATGAATGGCTTCATTCATATTATTATATATTGTTTTAAACTTTGAATGGTTGATAGAATTTAATAAGAGTTTGATCATCAGTTTAATCGTTGGACTAGGGACCATCAATTTGATCAATCTGATAATTTCTTAAAAAATATTAATTAATAAATTTTTTTAAGATTTTATGATTATAAATAAATATATTTCCAAATATTAGTTTAACCACCAGCAGCAATTGGTCAAATATAACCAGTTTTGAATATTAAATTAAATTGGACTGACTAGTTTCTGATTGAATCAATTGAATCCGTCAGTGGATCTAGCTTTTTAAAAAACTATTTTTATTTATGAGAATTAAAATATCTTGATTTTAATTTATTTTTTTCACATATATTAATATTGCCTGAGTTTATTTTTTATGTTTATTTTGTTCTTCCTTTTTTTTTTTTCTCTGAAAAGTTTATTGCTCTTCCTTAATCCTATGCATCGAAATCGAAATCGAAATGAGTTGAGCATTTGACTAAAAAAGAAAAGGGAAATTGATTGTTTTATTTCCAGTATTACAATCATATTTTCCTACACAACAATTTGAGTTGAATTATTTGGTGGACTTCAATTCCAGTTCCAACTGTGACTGATGCGACATGGCAGTCTCTCGTCCTCAAGGCCGACAGGCCAGTGCTGGTCGAGTTCTGGGCCCCCTGGTGCGGACCCTGCCGAATCATCCATCCCGTAGTAGCTGAACTATCAGAGCAGTATGCTGGAAAACTAAACTTCTACAAATTGAGTACCGATGAAAGTCCTTCTACTGCAACCAAATATGGCATCCGAAGCGTTCCAACAGTCATGATCTTTGTCAATGGTGAGAAGAAAGATGCAGTTCTTGGTGCTGTGCCCAAAACAACACTAACTGCTGCCATTGAGAAATTCTTGTAGTAATATAGGCAGGTCATCAAATTAAATCTTCACGTTTACTATAATTCCTTGAGCCTTCTTTTTCTCTTTTGTGACAATTCTTTTTTTTTTTTTTTTTTTTGTTCTTCATTTGTGTCATAATAAATATTATCTTGCTGGAAGATTTGCTTCCCACAAGAAGAATTCTAAAGATTGGAAATGAACATTTCTACCAACTTTGTCAATGTGTTGAAACTCGGAGCTTGTTTTTCTTGATGCTGAACTATGTAAATTTATGAGCTGTTGATCATAATGATTCAAGGATGTTGATTGTAGACTCTACTTTTTATTGCTGTCAAGTGCCGGCACTGCAGGTGAAGATTTTCTTTCTTACTGATTTTGATGGTTTTGGACCTTATAAATCTATGGAATTAATGCTCTTTTTTCTGGAAGCCATGACTACTTGTGCTCAATCCTTTTCCTTTTCTATTATTTGTTTAGCTTCACTTTGTCTTCAACAATTCAGAACAATTATGAGGGTTAAATTTTGTATTTATTCAACAATACTTTAATTTAAAATCTAATATATTTAATTATCTATATTTGTATTCTTTAATATAACTAAAATTATTAGTAAACTATTTCTTTTTAGAAAAAAAAAAAAAAGAGCAATTAGGCTTACACACAATTGAAAGAAATGATAATCACTCATAGTTTATAACTGTTATGTTTTTGCTTTTAAATTTCATAGATAATATTTTTACAGAAGTTAATGTACACAAATTAATTGTAAAAATAATACTGGGGGGAAATTTAATGTCTAGTTTTTGTACATTCTGACAAACTAATAAAAGCACAAGAAATTTATACCAAAAATGTGGTTTACAGAGAAGTGATTCTCTCATAATGGTTAAAATTTATTATACATTAAAAAAATTATATTTAAATATAGTAACATTATTCTAATATTATTTTGATATTTGAATTATTGCAATAAATATGTGTATTGAAGATGAATGACGAAAATATTTTCTTCTTCTTTTTTCTTTTTTGTCTTTTGGAGTTACTTTTTTTTTTATTTAACCATTTTGTCTGCTGAAATCTGTTAATTCTTCTTATTTACTAATAAAATAATCATGGGTTACATTTATTATATTTTAGATTATTCTATTTATGAATATAAAATAAAAAGTAAATTGATTTATAGATATAATAATAATTCTCAAAAAGTACGAAAAAACTAGTAAATTTTATTATAAATTAATAGAATAGTTATTATTTGGAACTAATAAATTATTATAATTGGAGTGATTGAAATTGGTGAGCTCAATTAATTTCTCCTTTTCTTATTTTCTCTTTATTTTTCAGGTAATAAATACTTTTCTATTACCATTTTTTTTCTCCTTCGGGTGTTTTCTCCTTTTCCCAAACAAAGGGTTATGAACAGATTTTTCGTACTTATTTTAGCTCTCTTACATTATAATTTAAAAAAAAAAAAAAGATAATTTTATGTGCAGTTTTCAGATCATGCCATTTGTCAATGGAAAAATTTCTGAAGTTACATTGGTGGATAGTACATACATTTATGACAGAAATTGAGGAAGAAGGCTACAAAGAAGGACAAAATATTGAATGAAAATTAGATATTGCAGAGGAAAATGATATCTATCTCCTAGTGAAAGAGATTGCTGACATATTTTTGTCTATCTATATTAAATTATTTTTCTTTTTTTTTTAAAAAAAAAGAAAAGATTTCATAATAAAGATGAATGAATATAAATTTTTACCATAAAATTATCTCATTAAAAAATTTTCTCTTCGTAAAAAATATAGTAAAGTAAAACCTTACAAAAAAAATGTAATCAAAATATGATAAAATCCAATAAACACGAATTTAAAAGATAATTAAATTATATTCTTCACACTTAATTAATGTCTGTTATTTATTGTTATTGTTGTTTGTCTAATTAATAGGATGGAATTTATGATGAGATTCTAATTTTACAAGTAAACCTAACCCAATTATATTAGAAAGCAAATGGAAATTAAATAATTTAGACTCTCAAAAAAAAAAAAAAAAAGAATATAAAGAGAGATTCAACTCTTTCAATAAGTAGAAAAACTAAATTCGAATTTAACTACTACACTATAAATTAGATAACAATTTAAATGTGAATAAATTATTCAATTTTAGTTTATCATATGCATTTTATATGTACGCCAAAGTTTTTTCATTTATGTAAGATATAAAAAATGACTTGCTAGTTGATACCTGCAAAATAATTTATAATCTGTGGTTGGTGGAGGATACGACGGCGGTGGCGGTGCAAGTTGGAGAAAAGAGGACGGCTGCGGTCATGGAGTTGCTACTACAGGCGGCCGGCCAAGATCCTCCATATTATTTAGGAATTTCGCTTTTTTACTTTTTCTTTTTTTTTTTGGAAAGAAATGTTTCAATAAGATAAAGGAAATGGCTGAGAAAGTGAAGCCTGACTTAAATAGTAAATATATATTAATTAGAATTCTTAAATTTAAGGTTTTTTTATTTTTTTTTATTTACTTCTCATTATTAGGGTAAGTTTGGTTGATGAGTGTTTCTAATGAAACGAATAATTTTGTCAGATTGATGACATTTGATACGTGTACGCAGTTTGCATACCAAATTTGTTCCTCCGTGCCAAGTGGGTTACCACTTGGATATTTATTTGTCATTTTCAATTTCCGTTATTATAGAGAATGACATAAATGTGCTTAATTATTATATAATTATGTATTTTTTAGATTTTTTTATTCATAATCTACAAAAACTCTCAAATAAATTATATTGGTTATATATTTACGAAACTATAATTATGCATATTTTAAATGTGCTACTTTTATATTCATCAGTTTTTAATTAATACTAATATAAATAAAAAATAATGCATTATAAAAATATATTATGTAGCTAATTATAATGAAAAGTTCATAATCCTATATTAAAACTGAGTTCAATTAAGAACTTCTTGTAATCCATACATGCATTCACATTTATATTTCTAATAATAGAAACAACAAGATTAGATGATTCTATTTACAAATTCAATGAATTTTGTGTGGAAAAAGGATATGATAAAAATAAAAAAAAAATAGAACTGCCCTTATCATGTAACCCATTTTATAATATTCCAAAGTTAATTGAATAGGGTATATAAAGTCCATATTCCCTTATTTTTTCTGTTATTTTAAAATAAATGTATATTAATGAATTAAAGAATCTTATGTACATATTCTATTAATAATACAAAGTCCTGTCCATCATTTTTAAAGGCAAGGCTGATCATTAGAAAATACTTAAATAAATTTATGTAATGCTTAATTATTAGGATTATGTTTACGTGCATAAAGGAAACCACATAAGTCAAATCTTTGCTTGCTACGATTTTAAGTTAAGTGCAAAATTAGTGTCATGAAGATAAGATTCAAAAGCAATTAATATGGCCTAATTTGCTCTAAAGCAACATCCATAACCATAATTAGTATCAATAAACTTACTTAATTAATGTTCATGTTATGATGTGAAGATAATGTAAAAAAACAAAAAGAAAAAAGAAAAAAGAAAAAAGATTCTTCTTCAAATTAGATAATGTAATTATCTATTAGTGGAATAATGATATCATATCATAGAGGTTAATAAATTTATTTATTTTTTATTTATTGTCAACTATAGGGTTGCTGAGCACTATGACTTTTATTATTGTATAAACAAAATATTATTATGTATTTCTGATCTTAAATAAAAAATTTCATACGCTTAACAGTTTCCTTAAATTAATTTATTTTATTATAAATCAATGAAATGACATAAAATATAATATTTAAAATATTAAATTCTGTATTTTATAAAATAAAAACTGAACAAAAACTAGATTTATTTGATTTTTAATTTTTAAATGTAATTGAATAATAATAACCAAATTGAGATCTATTACCGATAATTGCTATCTACAATCTACAATCTCCATTTTAAATATTAATAATTTTCTAAATAAATTGTACAAAGTTATGGTGGCACATTTTAGATATAAAATATGATTAATCTCTAGCATGGATATTATGCACATACACATTATTGGATTTAATTACTTCAATTAAATGAGTAGCTGAAGCCATTAAAATCAGTAATTTGATAGATATACAATATAATGAACATCAAATCTACTCTTTTTTATATTATTTAGGAGTAGAAAAAAAGAAAAACAAAAGTGTACTCTTTTTTGTGGCTTTTCATATAATAATCACCATATAAACCATTCTCAAGAAGAACCCTTTTAAGACTTTTTGGGGTCAAACACTTGGATTTGTTGTCTAATGAGATATGGACACCCATATTCCTCCACCATTGATCAAAAGTGTTAATGATTGGTGATTAAATTCCAAATTATATAATAATATAATAAATTATAAATAGTTTTTTTTTTTTTTTCTAGAATTTCAACCTCAAAGCAGCAAAGTTCTTGAAGAGGTTCTCAGTGCTCAGCACCCTCTAGTTGACATACATAACTCTGTCTTCTAGAAGGATATCATTGCATAATTTGACATTTTATCTTCTATCCTCACATAAACTCCCCCCAAAAAAATGGAATTTTGATAGTTCTATTCTTATGGAGGGATCATTAATAGTGAGTTTAAAAAGAAAAGAATCTAATACAGTAAATTAGACATCATTGTAACATAATACGGCGAAAATACTTTCTCTAGAATCAATGAAATTCTTTTTAATTGATGAAAACAGATTAAGGGTTAAGTATTTGATTAATGAGTTAATATTCTATTCTATTGCTTTGTCAAGATTACAAGGCAAGCCTTCCTATTACTAAACCCAAAATCCATTATCAATATGACACACAAAAAATAATAAAAATCAATTCAATTTTAAGCTTTGAATAATCAATATAAATGTAAAGTATAAACATTATTAAATGAATAAGCAAAGTCATCAAGGCTGCTAATCATCTATGCCACCCAAAAATTATTCTCAACTAATGTAAGATTTTTTTATTTAAGCACTTACCTTATATCCTTAAGTACATACCCAATAATTTACCATTTTATATATATATATATAAAAAGAAGTCAACAATTAAAGTATTAGCAAAGATCAGTCTGATATCATTAGATGGGGAAACTTGTATGCATGTATTATCACATTTATTACCTTTGGCACTTCAAATCTCTTAACAATTAAGAGTCAACTTCCCTATCCCTCTCCACTGATTCAATACACTGAACAGTCATAGCAGTACGGACCAGCTTCTTGCTATCCATTTTTTTTAAAAAAGATTTTAATCCAAGATAGTAGCGGCAAACACCAACTTGATCTTTATTAATTAAAAAGTCTAAAGTCCATAGATCAATTTGCTTATATTTTTTTGGATAATAAATGCAATTATCATTGAACATGGAGAGAATTATTATCACAGAGCAAAGATTCTAACTCAGACTGAGGAGAAGGGTTTCAGGCAAAAGGGGAGACTTTCTTTTTGGTGTTTAGAGAAGCCAACCCTCTTAACGATTTTGCTTCTGTTACTTAAAATATATCACAAATGGGAAAAGGGAAAAAAAGATTTTGTTCTTTTATTTTCTTTCATTCCAAACACATGAGCTTCTGCCAATCATTTGATGTAGCAAAATCATGGAAAGAAAGCAACTTATATTGAATAACCACAAGAAAATCTTTTTCAAGTCTATCAAAAATTACATGCAATAAAGTTATAATGTTAAAGACAGTTTATCATTTTATAATGTGAATAAATTAACTCTTTCTCTATTTTATTTTATAGTTTATAATAACTAAAAAGTTATGCATATATCTAAACCTTTATTATTTGTAGTAAATATGGTGTGTACAAATTTGTCGGCGATAATCATGAATATATATATATATATATATATATATATATATATATATATATATTATATTTTGTGTGTCTATATTAAAGAAAGAAATTTGGTGTCCTTATGTAACACATGTATTAGAAACTTTGAACATGAATTAGTGTCGAGTTAGTCAGTCAGAAACTTCTTAAACAAGTTGACAATTTAATTTTATATTTTTTACTGTGTTCGATTAATAGGGTATATTATTATCTAAGGTTATGTGGCAAATTCAGGTTTTTAAAATCAATTATTGTTATATTTAGGTGAAATTTATAAAATAATATATGAAAAATATAAAAGAGAAAGTAAAATCGAAATGATAAAGTTGAAAAAGATAGTTTTATGTTATAAAATATATTAACTTAATAATGTAGAATTTATTTAAAATTTTTATGTATTTTGTTAGAATTTAGTTTAGTTATAATTAATATAAATTTAATTATACAAAATTTAAATTAATTTTCATTTCATTTAAAATATATAAATTAAAATAATTTCAATGATGCTCTTATTTTATGGTTATGGAGACAATTTTAATACCATTGACATAAAGTTTATTAATTATGTTTATACTCAATATGCCCTTCTTCGTAACTTCATGTGACAATGAGAGAATTAACAATCTTGATAATAAAAATTAGGCGAGTTTAAATTGAAATTAAATGATGATTCCTTTTTAGTTTATTACATTTTATGAGAAAGTGAGAATTTGACTCAAAATAAGAGTTTCATTATTTAATGTATAAATGAGATGGTAAAAATCTCTTATAGTTTAACGAAATTTTCCAGTTCGAACCTTAAATATAATATGCAAATGCGTTAGAACTCTTAAATGAGTGTTTTGCCATACGTAAAAGTACACACTAAATTAATTCTAGGTATATGTATATTAAAAAAATAAAAAATAAAAAATATTTCTATAATTAAAGTGAATAGATAATTATAGTAAATTACGTACTAGTAATTAGAATTCACAAATTTCTTCTAATCGGATCAGATGATATGAAGTTCATGTTAAACAAGTTCAAATAATATGGATTGGCTCATTTAATATTATGTGTTCATCATTGGCGTTTTCCATGCTAAATTTAGGTTTGTCTGTTACTACTTTATAGCTTTTTATTTTGTTGCTTACAATTATTTTGGCTTCTTATGGGATGATGTTTGGGTCGGTATGGCATATAACCTATTACAGGAAATGAGTTTTTTTTTTTTTTTTTTCAAAATAATGGTTCCAGGGAAATTAGTTTTTTTTTTTTACCATTTCCTCTAATTATAAAATGGGTTAATTATGAAAGATGGAAATCTCTTGAGAAATAGTAATTTCTTGGGCCGTCTTTGCAGGGATTCAAAATTCTACTGCTATGAAAATGTTTGAATAATAAGAAGCTGAAAATTCAAAGTCAGTTCAAAACAAATCTGATGTTATAAATGGGTTAGCTTTTGATTTTTCTTTGATTGATTCTTTGTGCTTAAATTTTTCTTAATCTATAAACATTTGGCACATACTGCTCCTGAGTGGTAGATGTAAGAGAACATTGTAAAAGAGACGAATATTGAACATATTCTTTAACGGATAAGGGTTGTTTATGAATGATATGTAAGTATATTATTAAAACTTATCGTCTTAATATGTACGTGAGATGTCAGTGTATTATTAGATAGAACTTATCCTTTTGTAAGTGGGAAATCTCATATGTCCCGTAACACAATACTTCAATTTTACACAATTTAGTTTTTGATTAGTCCTCAAAGATGTCACTGCTTTAATTAAATTATTTTTTCAACTCAAACTTTTATTCTGTATTTAGTTGAAATTCCTCAAAACATTCATTTCGTTTATAAAAAATACAAAGAAAATTAAAAGAGATATTTTAATAATTATAAAATATATTATTTTATTAACTTTTCAACTTATTTCTTATATTTTAAGATTGTTTGCTATATTTTAGAAAAAAATAATAATTTTTAATACTTTAACATCTTACAATTACTATTAAAATTTCTAAATGATCAGATATATCAGTAAAATTAGTATATTATATATTAATAAAATAAATTAGACGCATTAAAATTTTTGGCTAAAAATATCTGAATCTAAATTAAAAAAAGAAAAGTTGGTACTAAGGTAACTTTGATTATATAATGAATTCTAATCTTAAGAAAAATAAAATATTAATTGTAATTTAATATTAATCTTACATAAAATAATTGATAAATATTTTTAAATTTAACTCTTAATATTTATTGTATTAATAGAAAATTTTAATATATAAAAAATCTACTAAGAAATATATCTAATTTTATTATTTTTCAAAAAATGGTAAATAATTTAAAACATAAAAAATCTTATTTTATTTATATTTATTTGTTTTAACTTATAATAAGAGCATGCAGGTAGATAAGTAATGAAAATATTAATGACTTAACAACTTTGAAAGAGTGGTTAAATAATGTGGGTTCCAAGTTATAGCTTTCATTTCATTTATTCATTAATTGATACCTTCTTAATTATGCAAGGCAGACTATAGATATTTAATTAATGACATCAAAATCACATGGCAATCAAAAGGCTGAAAGTATTGATTTTGTAAAAATCTCTTTTTATCATATTTTAAATAAAGTGGCCCTTCATTTAGATTGGCACGTTGTCACCTTCTTCATCATAATATTTATGTAAAATAAATTAAATGTTTAAAAAGTGAAAACCCATTTAAAACTGCTCTTCTGAAGTATTATGTTCTTTCAAGAAAAGAAATGTTATTTTTATTTATAATTTTAAATTATATTTTATAAAAAGTAGGTCATTAATAATTATTTAATCTTGTAATAAAAAAATAGCAATCAAGGGAGTAATGGGGTGAAAGGGACACGTTTTCCTTTTTCTGTTTTCTATCTTTTAATTTTTGTTTTTATTAGAAATGAAGTTAAACAAATTAGAAAAAGAACAAGTGGTGAGAAGAATTGGAATTTCTTGAATGTTATACGAAACCAAACTCTTATTTTTCCGGTGATAATTCTAATACTATATTTAATTTTAATATTTATTTAATGAAAATATAAAAAATAAAATTATATAATTTCTATAAATTTATATGAAATAATTTTATATTCTATATATTTTATTAAAATTCAATCTAGTTATAACTAATCCTAATAAATTTTATTCCATAGAATTTAGTATACACATTCTAAATTTATAAATAAATTTTATAATTTTAATTATTATATAACAAGTAAAATTTTATTAATTTTATAATTCTAATTAATATATATATATAAAATTAACTTACGTGTATTATTAAATATAATAAAGATAAAAATAAATTATCTAATGCTAAGTATTCTAGATCTTTTAAGGATTCAACTAGAAAATTTTCCCATAAATATTCTAATAAATTAGTATGAATTTGGATCTTGTAGTCAAAGAAAATTCAATAGACTTCTTATTTGTGAATTATTAATTATAAAAATCACTTATCATGTAAATTAATATTTAAATAGAAAAAGGTTAAAAATTTAATTAATAGAAAAGTTTATATTAAATTAGCAAGAGAGAAGCTCCGTCACCGGCGAGCAACCCGCACAGAAAGGATGCCACGTCAGTTTAAGATAGAGAGACAGAGAGAGAGAGAAGCGTAGAAGAAGAGCAATGTTTATCCTTTATAAAAAAAAAGAAATTATTTGTATTCTCATACTTTTGTCTCTATATATATTTCTGCTTTCTCTGCCTTTCTTTTCTCATCCCTCTTATCAAATTTCTCCTCTGTTTTTCTCTCTGCCATTATCTTTTACTCTCTGTCTCTCTCTATTCTGTTTGGATTTTTTTCTTTTATTATTATTTGTATCGTATATTCTGGTTCTGTTTTAGTTCAAGAAACTCTGGTTCTCCAAGAAAAGAGCTCCCGGTTAACAAAAGGACTGTTTCTTTAAGCCAATTTGCGACAGCCCATCTCACCGTTTTCTCTGTTCTCGGTATGTTCTTTATACCCTTTATATGAAACCAAAGCATTAGATAAGACAAGTTAAGATCTTGCGTTTTAATTCTTGGTCTTAGAATTAGACAGTATTGCTGGAAAGCGAGTTCTTGATATTTCTGAAAGTGTTTATTGAACTTGGGCTCTTGGGAATATATGCTTTTTGAATGTGGAGATGATGTGATGCCATGGTTACCATATACGAGCTGTTTCTTGTTTTTTGTTTTCTGTTATGGAAGCATATTAATTTAATTCGGTGAACTTTATAGTTATGCCTGTTATGTATTTGTTTTGTTGTCAAAGAGCAGCTTCTGCTATAAAGGAAAAAAGAAAAAGAAAGTAAAGAACTGATTCCTTGGTTCATAGTTATCCGTACATTAATAGTTTAAATTCTTTGTATAGGAATCAAATGATGAAGCTTGAAGAAACTCAAGAACCCTTTATTCATTTTTCTTATTTTTTGGTCGTTGTGGGGCGTTGGAAGTATTAAATCATCATTATCTTTTCCATTTCGAAAATTGATGTTTCATGGCTTTCAGTTTCCATGTGATGACTTTTACTTTGGCTAGCAATATATATATATATATATATATATATATATATATATATCCCTGAGATAGTGTAGGCTTCTTTTTTGTTCTGCTGCTTCTATTTTCTTTTTTTAGCTTATTTTTTTGTTACTTCTCTTATCACTCGGTGATTACAAGACGTTTCTGTAAGCTGAAAAACCTAAGCAAGTTTTGGCTTTTGTGCAGAAGAGTGACGTGATCATCATTCTTACAGAAGCTTGCATGAGAATTTGTTTTGCCGTTTAGAACTATGTCCAGCTGTTTTCTTGTCTCTTTCTGATTGATTTATGGTTGTTCTTGATCGAGTCCTTTGTCCCTAATGGACAACATGCTTGGAGATACTGTTTTTCATTTTTTATTTTCTAATTATTGGTCAATATAATTCTGCTAGTTATTTTCCAATTTAGTGTAGACGTGTCATTTTAGATTCATTCTTAGTTAAGTTGCAGTTTCATTACAAGTAATTTGATGGATACATACAGATTTGAGGATTATGAAATCTAATGTTTTCACCTGGTTGTGGTTAATGATCTCCTGGTGAAAGTTGAGGGTGATGGCAAATTTTTTCAACTCGAGTCATTATACAGGCTCATTCTTAGGTTGGGAGCTTCCATTTTAAGGGGGTCTTCTAGATTAAATTTTTTGGGGAGTATAACAACTGACAATGATTAGAGAATTCAAACCATTCACACATAGGCTCTTCATGATCATTCAAATTGATGTGGCTGATTTTCTAGAAGAAAGAGTGGCTTTCCCTTTCAATTTTAAAGGTTAATTTTTTGTCACCAGTTTGATATATTTACTGGCAAGATGAATTAAATATTAAGGCGACGTACCCCCACTATTATAGGTTGAAATAGGAAGGTAGATGGATAGATAACATATCATGTAAATTCGTGGTTGTTGCTTTTGTAAAGTTTGGTTAGATGATTTTATGATGGCCTAATACTCACCAACCAAAGTATACAGTGTTTTCCACTAATAGAGAAGGGGAAATAAATGGTAAGCATCACAAGTAGGTAGGTTGTTGTAACTCTTTGTAAGATCTGTAAAATAAGAAGGAAATGCAAACGTTGAAGTGGGTCAATTGGTTAGTCAACTCTTGTGAATTGTATTTAATCTTTGCAGTTTCATATAATATCAAGCTCTGATTTATCCGTGCTGAAGTTTTTGCAAGACTGACATCAAAAGATGTTAAAAGATTTCTAATATTTTTATAAGATAATTCTGCTTGCAAGGCGTGGTATCTTTGAAACTCTCTAGAAGGAACAGTTTTATATTATCTAATGGTAGTGATGCTTCCATGAAACTTTCCACAATACATATGTCATTTTTATTTGTTCCAAGATATAATAGTGGGGACCCAAGGAATAATTTAATATTACCAACTTGCCTAAGGGTGTCTGATGAGCCATGTTTGTTTACCTTTAGCTCTTTTCTAACAGCAAGTAGTTTCTAACATTAGCCAGCTTTGGGTTCAGTTTCAAATTTTGGCTGAATGGCAAATGATCTTCGAGTTTGCATAAAATTAATGTTGAACCTGGTAGTTGATATAGTTCCAACCATTTTGTACATACAATTGTGTCTAACCTTTATGCTTTGGCATTTGCAGATCTAGTCAGTGAAGGTAAGCCCTTGTAAAATGGATGCAACGGCTGTAGATCAGTATGTAGAAGAAGGTCTGTCTGAAAGTAACTATAGCAGAGAAAACACATCTCCGTTAGAGAACTGGAAATCTATCTCCAACTCTGTCATAGATTCTGATGAGAGTCCATCTAGTGGATTTGATTGCAATATATGCCTGGATCCTGTGCAAGACCCGGTGGTTACACTTTGTGGTCACCTTTACTGCTGGCCTTGCATATACAAATGGCTTCATTTCCAAAGTATTTCTACCGAAAACGAGGATCTGCAGCTACACCAGCAATGTCCTGTATGCAAAGCTGAAGTTTCCGAGGGAACCTTAGTTCCACTCTTTGGACGAGGTCAAACCACAAAACCTTCTAAAAGCAAGGCCCCCAATCTGGGTATAATTATTCCAAGAAGACCTCGTGGTCTTGCCTGTGGATTTGACTCACCAAGATCACCTTTCACAAGCAGTCCCCACCAAACGCAAGAAATTTATAATCGTAATTATCCTCATCAATCTCAATTATATTATTCTCAGCCAGGGAGTTACTCCGGTTCGCCAATGCTTAACCCGCGTGTTACAGCAGGAAACATGTTCGACCCAGTGATCGGAATGTTTGGAGAAATGATTTATGCAAGGGTCTTTGGTAACTCGATAACAAATATTTATAATTACCCAAATTCATATAATCTTGCAGGAAGCACTAGCCCTAGATTGAGAAGGCATGTTATGCAGGCTGACAGGTCCCTCAGCAGAATCTGCTTTTTCCTCTTTTGCTGTGTGTTTTTGTGTTTTCTTTCATTTTAAACTTAAGATATACACCTACAAAAATTCACAAGTACAAGATATACAGATACGAAATCGGCCGGATATATTAGATGTTTTAGCTATTACATATCCTGTGCTGCCAGTATATGTAATTACAGAGTCTTTTGTTCTGAGCTTAATGATTGAATTGAATCTTCTCTTTCGTTTTTATGATATTGTTTAAGAGTTGGACTTGATCCCCTGACCCCTTCTCTGACTAAGGAAACATAGGTGACCAACTAATCTATAGTAGTTGGTTCGTGCGTTCTTTTGTGCACTTTATGCCTTTCTTCAAGAAAGGGGTATAGTGGTAACAATGAAAATGGACCCCTTGGTATCAACCTTTGCATATTATCCTGATAAAAAATATATCCAGGTTACCTCTAGAAACAGCAACATGTATGTAAATTGATAGCCTTTGGCGTTATATTATAATGTAGGATAAAGAGTAAATGCTCACACACCTTCAATGGTGGTACTTAAACGACTAGTCACTGTCCAGGAGTTAATTGGTAGTGGTGGTCACGTCTGTGTTGGTTGATTAACCAAACCCATTCAGCTTGATATGGATTAGTTTTGTCAAGTTATGGCAGTAGGGCTTCTGAATGGGAAAACTCTTAAAGTGGTTCAATTCAAGGAGTGGCAATTCTGTCTCTCTCTCTCTTTCTCTCCATCAAAAGGCATTTGATTTTCTAAACCATACTCAAATCTAACAATGGTCTTCAGCATTCAGATGGTAATTTATTTTATATAGTATTTACTGACTAATTTAAAACTCGTCCATCCATCGGTAACTTTTAAAATTTATCAGTGAAGTTAAAAAAAGTTGTGAAATAATTAATTATCTCAGAGACTAGCCTAATTAATTGTCAACATTAAAGAACGAATTGTCATCATTGTCATTGTCTTTATAATAAAGACAATGTATTATTAGAGTAGAGTAGAGTAGATGGAGAAAAATTAAAGAAAACAGAAAAACCAAAATCTTGATGAGGTGATGGATAGTGATGGAGGGGCCTCCTTCCATGGCTGTGTCTGTGGTGGCCAGCGTGGCGGAGAACATTCCAAAAAAGAACATATGAAATTTTGGGTGGGTTGTATAGAGGTCTACCGTTTTTGGCTACTCCATCTAAGAGTAATGGAGAAGAGGCCAGCGGAGGAGGTCACGGCCACCTTTGGAAATCTATATATATATATATTAATTTTTTTGACACTTACATTTAATTTTTATATTTAAAATTTTTATTTTGATATATGTATTATTTTTAAAACATAAAATTTAAATTTATATATAATTTTATACTTTTCTATTAATTTATTAATTAATAAGTTATATTCTAATTAAAACACCGATTCTAATATTAAAAAATAACATATTAATTATATTTTTAATATTATATTAATTAATAAGTAATTTTCTAATCAGATAATAATACTAATTCTATTCTAAAAAATACCATATTAAATATATTTTAGTATTATATTAATTAATTAATTTTGTAGCTAGATTATATTTAATAATAACTTAATTTTTAAATTATTTAATAAATATTTAATTATAAAAAAAGTAATATCAATTAGAGTATTAAGTTATATAATACTAAGATCATTAATAAATATCTTTAGAAGTAATTTTATATATTGCATTAATAAGATTTTTAAATTTTAGAAAAAATTAAAAATATTTAAAACAATTAGTTTGTCATTTTTTTAATAATATTATAAATTAATTTTATAATTAAAATAATAATAATAGTCGTACAATGCACAAATAAACGACTAGTAGTTCTAATTACCTTTCTCATCTCTAATTAATTTTAAATCTATAATATTCTTTGTCTGACAATACATTTAACCTACACCATTGTGAATTCATACGAGTTTTTTTGTTCTCTGAAAAAAAAGTATTGATAAGATGATTATCTGCACATTCATATTGCTTTTAAATCCCTAATTCTATATTTATTGGAATGCTCATAAAAAGTAGTAAAAGAATGGTTGAAAATATAGACAAGTTAAAACTAAGCTTATCCTTTGGATTTAATATGCCAGCTCATAAGCATTATATGGTTTGGCTTCCAATTCCCAATCCCATCAAGAAGATGAGGTGACATCACCTAATCATATTGGATATGATTCTCTTTCTTCCTTTTCTTCCCATCATCAAGCCCAACTCCGCATCCCCTTTTTTTTTTTTTTTTTCTTAAGGACTTAATTTTAATTAATATTTATATATAAAAAATGAATTCATTTACTCAATTGCCAATATATTAGAAAAATACTAAACGACTCTATATAGTTCTATCCTAATTTTTATTTATTAAATTATTATAGATAATATTATAAAAATATTACATCCCATATCAGATGAATAGGAATTAAAATAAAATCATGGATGAAGTTTACATATTTATTTAAGTATTATTATTATTATTATTATTATTATTATAATGTATGATGTTTTGGATTGTTAAAAGTAGGATTATGCATGCCAATTGATATATGGGGATAATTCATTAATATGGTCGGTCTCAGGAAGGACATGCATATAATCAAGACATATATTATATACTAGGTTAGGTTGGTTTGATGCATAACTACAGTTTACCAAACCTAAATATATAATAGGTTAACACAAAGTATAATTTTGGTCATGCTAGTGCAAACCCATCATTCCAAAACAAAAAAAGAACACATTTGTACCAAAAGTGAAAGTGAAATTTAATCTAACTCTTGTAATCTTCCCATCTACACCTTCATGTTTGCTTTTCTTTTTTTCTTTTTTCTTTTCCTGTTTTGGTTTTATTTAAAGTTTGTCCAATTTGAGAGAGAACAAAACAAAAGGGCACTGGGGAGATATAGTTAGATAATTGACAGACCATTTCTGTTGCTATTAAATTACAAATATGTTTGTTGCAATGGTTCGTTTTTGTATTGCATAAGATAGAATCATTTTCAACATTTTCCTTTTGGGAATGGACAATTACTATGAAAGAAAATGAAACTTGGATAGTGAATTTTCATATGAAAAGAAAAAGGGTTTTGGTGTACAAATCATACAAGTTAATTATGCATCTAAATTGATGAATTTCTAAGCAAAAACCATAATCATTTCTCCCTTGTGCTTCACATTCATTGGTCTGTTTACTTTTTCTTATTATTGTTATAATTATTTGTTGGTCTTTTCAAAGTTTGGAAAATATGAATTCTGGAAATTTTCTGGTCGAAGACACATTAGCATCTTTTTTCTATGTAAATCATAAGATTTTCATTTAATATTTGTGTAGGGATTTTGAACACGTGAACATAGAACCATATAAATTACTCAGTGCTAAGTACATGATTTTTATGATATTAACATGATTTAATCTGAAAAACTGAGATCTCTATATCACAAGTAACCTACTACACACATGGTTTGGCAATGTCTTTTCATATGGGTCTACAATAGCACAGTAGTATTAATTTAATTAATGGGCAGACCTGCGGAATAGTATGGTTCAAAGAATGGAGCTTTTGACTGGGTCGGCAGGCAGCAGCAAGCCCTTTAAGCTGAGTCAATGTCCTTTACATTTGAGGAGCCTGTTTGTTGCACTCTGTCCTACATTAGAAAAACAAACAAAAAAACAAGTAATTGAATTGATTATGACAGATTACATTGTCGAGTAACAACACAGAATCCACCAATTTTGATGAATATTCATCACACTTTAATGCCAGCCGGGGGGGTTCCAACATCTCATCCATATTTTGCTACCTCATTTATAAGCCGTTGAATGACACATGACAAGTATCAATCACAATTGGATTCGTTTGGTGCACCCGAAAAATCCAGGCTTGTATTTATATATTTATCCTTCACCAAAGATTATAAATACGAGGCATTGCCTGTTTTCTAAAAGTTGTAGTGATCAAAAGGCTTTCATAGTTCAATTGGTATTTGATGGATTTGTCTAGAGCTAGGGTCGGTTTGATGAGAGCTACCCTGTCATAAGGAGAATAAGAGATGATTAGCGAGCCAATAGATTTTGTGTCTAAAGTGGCCCTTCGACAATCAAGTTAGAATATGAGATGAATTTGACAAATTGTGTACATGATCGTTGGAGGTGAGGACTCAGTGAGAGAGAAAGATATTTCTTTTTTTTTAAGATGGAGCTGGCTCACCAATTTTGTTATAACATTAGCTAATTATGTTATAGTTTAGTGATGTCACTGAAGAATTTGATGTTACTATTAAAGTTTTTTGGATTTATTTAGGGATTTAGGTAGACCTTATCTATAAGTCCAAATAACACGTCTTAAAATGTTCGATTTTGCTAATTTATCAAAATTTTATATAACTCAGATAAATTTGGATCAAAAGTTAACAGTTTGACACGACCGATAATCCTATTTTATCAATATTAAATTTATGATTAGTAGTAAAACACCCATTTTCAAGTTTGAGTCCTAATTCGAATGGCAAAGCCTCCCTCCTGACAAGCTGGCAAACGCACTACAAATCACATATGATATATGACCTTCGCTTCCAAATATATATATTAGATGTATATAAACCCAAACTAGTTAAATCTAACTATTTCTTGGACGAATTTAAAAATATTGTTTCTATAAAGTCCGTCGGATAAATTTGGTCCATACAAAAAATGCTACGCTTAAAAAGATATACATTTTTAGTTATAAGTAGGGTTGGTCGAATTCTTATCCCAAATTATACAACCTCAGTGGCCTCATGCCTAAACTTGAATAACTGAAGCCCAACTGAGTTTGTGATATGAAACAGATTTAATCAGTAAAAAGAAAAATGGTATTAGAACATATTCCTCTCATAACATATCTCTAGATCTTAACAAGAATCGATTGATAGCTATATCTCCTGGATCATTTGACAACATTTCGAACCGCGGAAAGCAAAGGTTAATTAATAAACCTCAAATAGATGATAATAGGATGTTCACTACCAAATACTCATTGTAATTAAGAAAGTAATAGTTTATCATAAAAAGCTGTAACTAATGTCATAATTCAGGTGCTTCCCTTTTCTATGAACCCCAAGGCTGCAGGTGGTTCTTCACTGAAATTCTGATAATCTTCTTCCATTTGATCAAGGGCAATGGTTGTGAGGTTTTCATTGTCAATACAACTTGATAATTTAGCATAAGCACCTGCAGAAAAACAGCAATGCTCTTTAGCGATCTTCAAAAGCTCTTCCAGTGTTTCTGCATCTCCCTGCCCTTTCAAAAACTCAAGACAGGCGGACAATGTAAGAAGGCTGGGCTTCCATCCTGGTTTACTAACTGAGATTGCTTTCCTTATTGTTTCTACTGCTTTTGTCATCTGACCACTCGAATGATATCCAGCTGCCAGATGATTCCATGAAGTAGCATCAGGCTCCTCCCCACTTGCAACTATCTTGTTTATGTATGTCTCAGCCTTTTCCAAATGACCTTTTCTGGAATACACGTTAACCATCGAATTTGGAATGCGAATGTCAAAAAGCACTTTCTTAGAATCCCACTCCTCAAAGATCCTCTCAGCACCATCTATATCATCCAACTTCAGCAATGAACTTATCATACATATATAGCCTGAGTTGAAGAATCTGCCAATTTCCTTGTACTTGTTCCAAATACGATAGACTTCAGCTTTATTCCCACTAGCTGTATATAAAGTGAGGAGAAATTCGTAAGCAAACCTTCTTGTGTTACCGCTGATTAACTGCTCTGATCTCTTCAACATGATTAGAGTTTTGTCAACTAGGCCTGCTTTCAAATAACCATTTGCTGCAATTACATAAGCATGGAAGCCCACACTGATATTAGGATCCACTTCCATCTTCATTAGAAGCTTCTCCATTCCCTCAATGTCAGAAGAGTTTACACAAGCGTTCAACCGGATGCAGTATGTGATCCTGTCACAACTTATGCCATTTTCTTCCATCTCTTGCACTAGAGGATCTAGTTTCTCATAATTACCCATATGTGAATAAAGACTTAGCATTACATTGTAAGAAAGCGAATTTTTTACAAACCCCAAATCTTTCATCTTCTGCATAGTGGCCTCTGCTTTTCCCAAAAGTTTCGAGTGTGCGCAGCAATTTAAAAGAGCTCCATAAACCTGGCGGTCTCTTGACGTATCTGGAATGCTGTTAAAATATTCCTCTGCTTTTACCAAGCCATGAACTTTTGAGATCAAATCAAGCCGGACTGCAACATCACCAGGTAATAGGCTACAGCCCTTTTTGTCAGTCATCCATTCTGATACCTAATATTAAAACAAGACAAGGTTCAGGTATTTCACAACAGCTATAAGACTATCCCACAATTGATGTTCGCATGGTAATTGGGGAAACAAATTTTAATGACAATGCACAACCCATAAACAGTAATATAGCATTTTAATTTTCAGAACAGAAAAAAGAAAAAAAAGAAGAAAAAGAAACACCTGTAAGAACAGTTGCAATACTAGGAGCCTGAACTTTATCAGACAACTTTCCTAACCTATGTTTCTAATTAGAATCGTCATTTTCTAATGTATTCTGTACAAGATCAAATATTCTGGGAATTGATACAACACTATCATTTTTTTATCATATTGATACCCATATATCAGCTGAAAAGTGCCAATCTTTTCCTACACAGATTTGACTTCAGAAAATTTAAATTGCCAATTTCAACACCCACATCATGTTACTTATCTAGACTTCACGTATCAGTCAAAAAGCACCAAACTTTTCACATAAATTAAATTGCCCATCAAACTCATGATACCAATATCTGTTGACATGATAAAAATCTGAACATGAAAAGGGAAAATGGGTACAAATAGGAAAAGAAAAGAAACAAAAAGAAATGAGAGACCTGAAGGGCGTGAGTAAAGCGACGGTACTTGCGAAGCTGCTTGACAAATTTTTGAAGCTCGGGCTTCTTAACATCATTACCTTCTTCAAGCCATTTCTCCAGAATTGGAACTATTGAGATCGATGGCTTTCCTGCCTTCGATATCCTACCATACAGAGTGTCTATTGGAGCTGACGATGATAAAGAATAAGTGGAAGTGGACAAAAATTGAGCCCTTAAAATTTGATAGCCACTTTGCCATAGGTTACTATTTGATCCCAGACGCAGCAGCTTCATGAAGCTAAAGCTGGCAGATTTATTATAATTTCTTTTTTTTTTTTTTTTTTCAGCAGAAAGGTGCTTGTGAGAGACTGAGAGTGAGAAGGATTAAGGGTTGAAGAAGGGTTTTAGGTTTTAATTATTTTGAATTTTGTTATTAGATTTTCTAGTTAAGAGATTAAATTTTTGTTGCCCCACAATTTTTTTTTTGTTAATTGGGCTCCAGATTCGAGCTTTTTAGGTGAGTCTAAGGCTTGATTTGTTTCATAAAAACTAACTTATTTTTTGGTGTTTTGATGGAAAACTAAAAATCGGTTGGAAAATGTTTTCTACATTTCCTGCGTATTAATAAAATCAACTTTCAGATTAATTTATGAACCTAATAAATATCTATCAAAACTATATATTAATAAAAAGATAATTACCAAATTGAAATATTTCATGGATGACGCATAATTACCTATCAAACTACAACATATATATGTACAAACTTTTTTTATTCTTGTTGGCATGAATAAATAAGTAATACATAGCCCATATATACCTAATTAAAATGTGCATAAGTGGGTTTGCATTTTTTACCCCAAATGCTTTTACAAATACTTAAGAAAATATTTTCTATTATAATATATATATTATATTATATTTCTTTTTATAATATTATTATTTTTTAAAATTTTATTTTATATAATATATGATAAAATAATTAATATATCTTATTTCTGATTGCTATCATTTATTAATAAAATTAATTATTAAATAATTTTTTTAAGTATTTAAATCTCTATTTATCTTTTTATAATTATAAATTTTATTTGATATTAATCATATGATCATAGAAGGTTTTAGTGCATTTTATTTTTAGTGCATTTTATTTTGATTGCTATTAGAGATGGTTACTAGAGATAGTTATATTTGATGTTTTATTTTCTTTTTTAGTTTTAGCATAATTTTCTAATATCTTTAGTTTATGTAAATTAGAGTCTATGTTCTAGGTCTTATTCATAGACTGAATTTTTTATTTTTTTATTAGTATACACCAAAACCCTAAAATCTTTTAGTTGTTTGTCTATAAATAATATTCTATATTCGAATGGATCCCAATACTGATAATTTTATTTTTAAAAAACAATGATAAATTAAATTTTCTTGTAAATCAAAATTAAGAGGTCATTAAAAATATAAATATCAATAACAATATTCTCATTTATAATTTAAATTTTCTATAAAAGTATAAATATTAGTGTAGTAGCTCACGGCCGTTTACCCGTCAATGAATAATAATTACAACAAGAACACATTACTCATACTATATATGTATAATAGTATAACGTTCAAATAACATTAACAATAATAAAAGGAAAAAAAGAATATACATAACGAAGTGCACAAGTGTTCATATTAAGTAGAAGCACAGGACATTTTGTTACTCTCACTGCCAAATAAGTACTACCAAAAAGTGAGGAAGGGGAAAGTTCACATGACATAAGACCATTCCAAAAGATTAAATTCAGTGATCCAAAACTGTTTGTGTTAGTGCAGAAGTCAATAAAAATGTGAAAATCAAGAGTATTGATGGCATCAACAAGGTCTTTCTAGGATTAATATAGCCAGTTCTACCAGGTTATTATGTACTTGGGTTAGCTTTCAAGGATCTTGTGTGTTTCTTCATCAGCAGCAATGTTATCCATCTTCATCTTATCGATAACCTTAGTGACTGGTATTCCAGCAGCAGTATATGTCCTCACTAATCTATGATATATATCCCTCGTCAAGGACTCTGTGCTCTTTAATGACTTTACAATTTCCTCTATGCCTTCAACATCTCCTTGTTCTTCCAAGTAGTCTAAACAGGTAGTCAAAGTGATAGGATTTGGCTTCCAACCTTTTCTTGAAACTGATATTGCTTTTTTCAGCATCTCAACTGCCTTGGACATTTGATTTTGCCCTATATAGCTCATTGCCATTGTAATCCAGGTGCTTGCGTATGGTGTTCTTCCCTCTGCAGCTTTCTTGAAAGCTGCTTCAGCCTTTGTATAAAGCCCCTTTCTGCAATAAGCAAGGAGAAGCTTATTTAGTACGCGAAAATCATACATCATGCATTGGGACTCCCACTCCTCAAAGATCCTTTCAGCTCCCTCGATATCATCCACCTTCTCGAGAGAGCTAATCATGCAACAAAATTGTGTCTCCTTCACCTCAGCTAATGGCTTATAGCTATTCCAAACTCGGTAAAGCTCATCCTTTCTTCCCGTTTTGGCATAGAGAGTAAGAAGATAATTAAATGCCGATGTCTTCTTCCCAATAGGCATTGTTTCCTCCATTTTCCTTAACATTTTTAAAGCTTTCTCAATCAATCCAACTTTCAGATAGCCACTTGCAGCCACTGAATACGCTTGCCAACCATGACCAAGTTGAGGATGCGTTTCTAGTTGATTTAAGATTCTTTCCATCCCAGAAATATCAGATGCAGCAACATAAGCGGCCATTAGGTTCCTCATGGTGTACTTATCTTGAGGGATTCCATTTCTTTCCATTTCCTCTTTTAATATGTCAATTTTCTCAAACGCTCCATTTTGAGCATAAAGGTTGATCATTATGTTGTAAGGGAAGGATGATGTTGCTATTCCCTTCTCCCTCATTTCCTGTAAAACTGCTTCTGCTTTCTGAACAGAATTTTCTCGCACATAGCCACTGAGAAGAGCACCATATACATTGCCACTTTTTAGCTTATCTGAAATCTTCTCAAAGTACATTTCTGCATGTGCTGATCCATAAACTCTATAAATTAACTCCAACCTAACTGCAACATCACTGGGTGATAATGAGAAGTATCGACAATCAGTCATCCAATGTGACATCTGAATAACAAAAGGAACTAGAAAGGTCAGAAATTGGGACTTGAATTACATAAGCATAGAGGTACAACTTAATGAGTTCACAGCCAAATGCTGGAGAAAAACGATTCATGCAGACAATGCCAATTAATTTAAGACTAGGACTAATTATTAATGGCAATATACACGAGCACCTCATTGAGGTCATGATATGGTAGTAGCCTGAATCTTTATGGCTTCAATTTGTTACTCAGGTTGAATATGGCGAACACAATGCCCATCAACAATAAGACGCACAGAATCATGATCTCTGGGACTCTTTGACATAATCATATAAATCTTAACCAGCATACAACCGATAAAGTCATGTAGGCAAAAAACATCCAATCTTGAACTTCATCAACTACTGCTAATTTTTCATATTAGCAGGTCCATATAAATATAAAATTTAAGGACATAAATAAAGAGCGTGCAAGCCATAAAAAAAGATTGAACATTTATTGCTTCAAAGGAAAGGACTAAATTAAACAGATAAAGAGGGAAAAAAGGAGACCTCTAAAGCATGATTGAAGCGCTTATAACCCTTCATGAGATGAACAAGAGATTGAAGTAAGGCTTTGCCAACAGTGTGTCCTTCACTAACCCATTGATTTAGGACTGGTATAATCGACTCTTTTGGGTCCCTTACAATTTGAATTCGATCATATAATTTTGAACTTTCTGAAGAAGAAGAAGATTGGGTTTGGGAACGTGTGGAGAAGAATAGTGACGAAAAGTAGAATTGGGGATTTGGGTTCCATCTGGAAATTATTTTGGGTGAGAAATGAAGCTTGATTTTTCTCTTTATCATTTCCATTTTTTCTTCTTTATGAATGGGTTTTTGGGAAGCCAGAAGAGGGTTTAGCTCTAGGTGTAAGGATTTTGCAGTGAGATCTTTTTAGTTGAGCCTTTAAACGACACGTCGTATCAACAATGGAATCTCATTAGGAACGATACTGTTTTCAAATGCTGAAAGCATGTAATCTAACATGCCGCCATTAGACTTTATTGGGTATCTTGGTTTTGCCGGTATGAATGTGCATGACTACTATTATTATATGGGTTAATTGCACAGATGGTATCAAATTTTTGCACTTTTTTCCAAATGGTACCAAATCTTCAATTTATTTCTTTTTGGTACCACTCTTATTAATTTTGTATCTTCCGCCAGTACCGAAGAGGAATCCGACACTTATTTGTTGATGTGGCTGCTGGATTTTGAATTGATAACAGACCCGTTGCTGACTCAACAACTTAATCCTAGTCAGCAATTAACTAATTACCTTAAATTTGAGCTAAAAAATTGAGAGAAATTGTAATGAAATTGATTTCTTCCTCTAAGCTAACCTAAAAGTAACCGGTGGTACCAAACCTCAAAAATCAACACAAACCGCTCGACTTCCACCTCCATTGTCAACAATCTCTGAATCTCTCGTTTCTCTTCTCTGACCTTCTTCTTCATACCTGGACATTGCAACATTGTAGAACAATGACACTCGACTGGCGAGTAAGGGAGAAAGCCGAAGATCCACCACTATACTGTAAGTACAAGCGGACCGATAGTTATTCTGTGGTTATTGAAAGCTATTCTGCATCTTTCATTGAGTAATGCATGTTGCATTTATTTGGAAGTTAACAATGCAGAGGCTAGGGTTTTTCCTAATTCCTTTTTAAAAATGCAAAGAATGTTGATGATGTTTGTTTATAAACACTGCTTGTGTGTGGTTGTTTCACATTTGTTTAATTAATTTATTTTGCAGTGCCTAATTCCGAATACTTCACTTTATATTGGCATGATTATGGAGTTGATGTTAGAGGTGAACCTAAGCTATGGGATATAGGAGCTGTGGATTTTTATAGTTTAGATAAGATATCCAGAATAGAAATTGATTCAATGGCTAGAGAGCTAGGACTGAATCCTGAAACAAAGCTGATTATGTGGAACGATCCTACAAAGAGTATAAGTGATGGGTTGAGAAGCCTTGAAATTGATAAGAATGCTTTAGAAATGGCAATGAATGTGGAGGGTTCTAAATTAATGCATATATGTAGTAGGGATAAGTGGGAAATAAAAGAAAAAGCTAGGGAAGAAGCTAGGGCAGAAGGTGGGGTAGAAAGTGGGGAAGAAGCTAGGGAGGAGGCTGTGAAAAATAAGGATGATGGCAGCTGTAAGGATAATGATGCAAATTCAGAGGATAGTGAGTTTGTGGACTCTGATTATGACCTGAGGGATGAAGATGCTGATGATGATGCCATATTTGATGAGTTTGTTGATAAGGAGCTTGAGAGGGACATACTATCTGGTTCTAGAAGTGCTAGGCAATCTGCTGAGGAGTTGTCTGAAGAAACAGATGCAACAGTTTATGGTCCATCAGATGAGCTGGTGTCATGCTCCTCATCTGAACACAACGATGCAGATTCAAGGAAGCAGAAATGGCCTGTGTTTAATGAGGAGACTAACATGGTAAATCCCTGGTTCAAGATTGGAATGCTCTTCAGTTCCTTCAAACAATTCAAGGATGCTGTGAAGAGCTCATCAATCAAAAGCAGAAATCAGGTTATATTTGGGCCAAATACAAGGCAGAAATGCAAGGAAAAATGTAAGAAAGGATGCCAATTTTTCATTTGGGCCTACCTACTGAACTCAGACAAACAAACAGTGTAGATAAAGTCAGTCAATTTCATCCATAATTGTTCAAGAGAGGCATACAATAGGCATGTTAATGCCAATTGGATAGCTGAACAATATGTTGAAAGATTCAGAGCTGTAAAAGAAGATTGTGGTGTTGAAGTGTCCAGATTAAAAGCATGGAGAGCAAGAAATGCTACTTTGACATTTATCAATGGTGATGAGACAGAACAGCTTTCTAGCCTTCATGATTACAAGCTAGAACTCTTGAGAAGTAATCCAGGAAGCACAATAGTTTTTGGTTTGAATGAAGGTGTTTTTAACAGCATGTATGTGTGCTTTGCTGCATTGAGGGAATGATTTAAGTTTTGTAGTCCTTTCATATCTTTAGATGGTTGTTGGCTGAAAGGAGTATTTGGAGGACAGCTTCTCACAGCTGTTGGTTTAGATGCAAATGACTGCATCTACCCAATTGAATGGTGTATTGTGCAAAAAGAAAACAAGGAGAACTGAAAATGGTTTTTGGAGCTGCTAGCTCAAGATGTAGGGATAACAAACAGTTATCAATGGGTGTTTATGACTGACAGGCAGAAGGTATTCACAATTTGCTTTTCTATTCCCTCATATATTTTGGCATAATGGTATTAATTGTGTGTTGTTCTTTTAGAATAGGGTCTTATTCCTGCCATTGAAGAACTATTCCCTAATTCTTAATATAGATTTTGTGTTAGACATGTGCATAATAATTTTAGAAAAAAATTTAATAGTCTAGGGTTAAAAGAACTTGTGTGGGGTGCTGCTAAGGCAAGTTATATCCAGATTTTTCAAAGAATAATGGAGAAGTTTGCAGCAGCATCACATCGAACATAACTATATGAATAGCATCCCTCCTCATCACTGGTCTAGATCTCATTTTAGGACCGATGCTAAGTGTGACATGTTGTTAAATAACTTATGTGAGTGTTTTAACAATTTTATCTTAGATGCTAGAAGCAAGGGTGTGATAGCTATGAATGAGGTTGTAAGAACAAAATTAATGAAGAGGATACATAAGAACAAGGATGCTATGAAAAGAGTGGCATCTGCTTACTGCCCTAAGATATTGAAAAAACTAGAAAAAAGCAAAGAATTTTGTTGTATGTTTACAACAGAGTGGTCTGGAGGTGAGAGATTTCAAGTGGTTGGCCTAGGGGGACGGTTTGTAGTTGACAAACAAGAAATGACATGCACATGTAGGAGGTGGGATCTAACTGGAATACCTTGTTGTCATACTGTATGTGCAATTTGGTATAACAATGAGAACCCTGAATTTTATATACATGACTTCTACAAGGTCGAAACATACCTAAAATACTATAGCCATTTGATTAACCCAACCACCAATAAAGAATTTTGGCTCAAGGCAACTGCCCCACTAGTCTTACCCCCCAAACCAATAAAACCTAGAAAAGGCAGACCTGCTAGAAAGAGAAGGTTAGAGGAAGAAGAGATGGAGGTCTGATAAAAAATGGTAAGGTCACCAAGAAGGGCTCTGTGATGACATGCACAGTTTGTGGTGCTAAAAGCCACAACAAGAGGTTTCATGGTGCTGGTGCTTCTACAAGGAGGGAAAAACTACCTGTAAGTATGCCATTCTTCTCATTTACTTATGCCTGTAAGTATACCCAATTGGTACCAAACTGTCTTCTTTTATATTCAATTTGTACCAAACATTGGTAACTTACATCCAATTGATACCAAACATTGGTAACTTATATCCAATTGGTATATAATACCCCTTCAATTTCTTTCTTTCTTATTGTAGGTGAAGAGGAAGACAAAAAAAAACAGCAAAAGGAAAAGGAATCAAATGCTGCAACTACTGCTACACAGAATGTAGATGACCAACCTGATAATGTAGCTCCTACAGACACAGCTCCTTTAGGGACAACTTCAACATTTGATAATTTGTCACCGCTAATACCATTGTCACAGGTAAGTAATATGTCACCTATAATATTTATTCAGTAATGTCAACTGTTTGCTAACTTGAGACTTTATTATACGGTTATTCAATGTAACACCATCAGCAAAAGAATCAGAAAAACCTGCAGTTCACTCTACTACATCACCTTCAAAACCTACCAGCAAGAAGAGTAAAAGCATTAATGATTTGTTGAGTGAGCTGCCACCAGATCTGGCCATTGTAAGACTTTCAGAAACACATAAAGGAGGAACTGAAGCGAAAGAAAAAAAGACTTTCAAATCCTCAGGGTTGTTGAGCAAAAATCTTGGAGTTGAAGGAGTTACCACAATAATAAAACAAGACAAAGGAAAACAAAAGATTGATGGAAGTGTTTCAACAAAGAAGAGAGTTTGGGTGTCTCCAGGAAATGCAAAGAACAAAGGAATTACAATTGGAAACCCTAAAAAATAATGTTTATTTTGGTTGTTGTGTTGTTAATATGTTAATACATGTGTGGACCTAGCATGTGGTCCTTTGATAGAATTTCATTTTTTGTAATGGCTTTTGACAGCCTTGGGTGTAGGGTTTATGTGGACAGAGTTTCCACATCCATTCACTTTTTGTTTAAATATTTCATTATTTAAAGTAATCAACAGAGTACGATTATTTTCACTCAATTTGTCTGTTGCGAGGATTGCTCTATATAGGACATGTCTGTGCATATTTATCATAACAGTAACATTCAAATGAAGCAATATTAATCAACTACTGTAAAAACCAAATACTCATTTATCATTTCATTCATTCATCAGTAAATTACACGAGTAACAGTAATTGTAAATACTACTGTATCCAAAGTACATCTTTAAGTAAAGCTATATCTTAAAAATAACAATCCTAGCCACACCATAACAACCAAGCTTAGACAGGTCCATTCTGCACTTCATGCTCCTTCTTTCTTCTTTCATTTTCTGCAGCTTTGAATTTAGCAAATTAATCCATTCTTGTACTCATTCAGCAGCTCAGTTGTAAGGTCAGATTCACCACTGTCCATTTTTAAGTTAATAAAATGACAAATGAAGAAAATGTACAAGAAGAAGGTTCTTCATTACAACTCAAAACATATCAATGTAAGCTAAAACAACATTCCCAAAACTTACTATAATAGAGCATAACCAAACTTGCACCCGGATTTCCTTTCTGTTCGAGAGACCAAGCTTCACTTTCAGTTCGACAAACGAAGTCACCATGCACATATAGATCAGTGGCTTAACTCCAACACTAAACACAATGTAATCCAATACGACACGATAAAGAACAAGGAAGCTACAAAATCGATTATTATAGAAAGTAAATCGATTGATATAATAAAAACTAGGTTTCATAATTTGGAAATTTTCCTGATTTAGGATATTTATTTGGGGTTTAGGGTTATAAATTAGAAATAAAAACTAGATGTTTTTAATTGCTGAGTTGGATAACTATTTGTTGAGTCAGCAACAGATGTGGTAAATCGTGTGTTATCAATTCAAAAACCGGCAGCCACATCAGGAAATAAGTGTCAGATTCCTCTTTGGTACTGGCGGAAGATACAGAAATAATAGGAATGATACTAAAAAGAAACAAATTAAAGATTTGGTACCATTTAAAAAAAGGTACAAAAGTTTGATACCAGCGGTGCATTTAACCCATTATTATACCTTTGCTTCCTTTTGGTGATTTCCGGGGTTTCCCTTGACATCGGTTTTGATTGTTTAGCATTTATTGTTTAGCATTTATGCTGCTAATGTTAACAGATATGATGGTAGTGAGCTCCCATCAAATCTAAACACAATCCCAGCACTAAAACATGCCCGAGTTTCCAAAAAATAATGGAGAAACTCCCTTCACATACAACTTATAGCAACTCAGTGATTAGCAACTGTATTGGAACATATTCCAAGTATAAATCTCTAGTGATTAGCAACTAATAGCAACTTAGCGATTAGCAACTGCATTAGAACATATCCTTGATCATCTAACAGTGATTTCAAGCAGGACTATAATAACTAACGTCAGATGCTTCCCTAGACAGTGAACTCCAAGGCTATAGGCAGTTCTTCACCAAAATTCTGATTATCGTCTTCCACCTGATATAGGGCAATGGTTGCAAGGTTAGAATTTCTTTTACAACTTGCTAATTCATCATAAGCACTTTCTGAATATCCACCACGCTCCTTAATCATCTTCAAGAGCTTTTCTGCAGTTCCTACATCCCCCTGCTCTTTCAGATACTGAATACAGGCTACCATTATATGTATGCAACCTCGGCTTCCATCTGGATTTACTTTTTAAAATTGCTTTCTTCATTGTTTCTGTTGCTTTTATCATCCGACCACCTATATGATATCCAGCCGCCAAATGATGCCAAGAGGTGGAATCAGGCCCTTTCTCACTCTCTACACAAAATCTTATCAAATACCTTCTCTGGAATAAGAATAAATCATCAGCAAATCATTTAAATAGCATCAGAACAAGAGTTTTCCTACCAGACAGCAAAATCGGATTCACAGTCCTTTTATACATTTAGAAAGTGCATAATAGTACATTTACAAAGGCTTGGTGCATAATAGTAAATTTACAAAGACTAATGATAAGCCAATGTGCTAGACATTTTGGTAGAATGTCACTACTACCCAAATAAAAAGTACACAAAAATACTAAGCTCACATGATATTAACCCCATTCCAGAAGATGAACTCAGTGACCCAAAAGTGGTTAAGCCTCGGTGTTCAAACTGTGTGATATTGCTCAGAGATTATCTCAAGTACTGATAGCATCATCCCATTGGAGAAAGATCATCACCACTTCAAATGGAGGAACTGCTTTCACATCTTGCATGTAATAAATAGTAATTAGCAAACTGTATTAGGACAGAATCTCAAGAGTACATCTCCAGATTTAACAAGGAAATATATTCAATCTCATCTCCTTGATCATCTACAACTGATTTCAAACAGGGCTGTAACTGATGACATACCTTTGCTTGTGAACTCCAAAGCTGTAGGTAGCTCTTCATTAAAATTCTGGTTATTGTCTCCCATCTTGATCACAGATCTTGTGTGTATCTCCATTAGCAACAAAAGCACCCATCTTCATCTGGTCATGCACCTTGGTGACTGGTCTTCCAGCAGCACTATACATCCTCATTAATCCATATATTATATCCCTCATCAAAGTTTCCAAGCTCTTTAGTGACTTCATTCAAAGGTTCCAAGCTCTTTAGTAATTTTGTAACTTCCTCCACTCCTTCAACATCCCCTTGTTTTTCCAAGAAGTTCAAACAGGCAGTCAAGGTCATGGAATTTGGCCTCCAGCCTTGTCCTGAAATAGATAGTGCTTTCTTCAACATTTCAACTGCCTTATACATTTGATTATGTTCTATGTACCCCATCGCCAATATACCCCAACTGCTTGCACAAGGTGTTCTATCCTTAGCAGCTTTCTCTACAGCCGCTTCAGCCTTCTTAAGAAGCCCCTTTCTGCAATAAGCAAAAAGAAGTGTATTTAGTACGCGAAAGTCATACATCATGCACTGGGACTCCCACTCCCTAAAGATCTTTTCAGCACCCTTAATATCATCCAGCTTCGAGAGAGAACTAATCATGGTCATAACTGATGTCTCCTTCAACTCAATCAATGGCTTATATGTATTCCAAACTAGGTAAAGCTCATCCCTTTTACCAGTCTTTCCATATAGAGTAACAAGAATATCAAAAGCCGAAGTCTTCTTTTCAAGGGGCATCACGTCCTCCAATTTCCTTAACATTGTCAAAGCTTTTTCAATCAACCCAAATTTCAGATAGCCACTTGCGGCCACTGAGTACACTCTCCAGTCATTACCAAGTTGGGGATCCTTTTCTATTTGATTCAATATTCGTTCCATCCCAGAAATGTTAGATGCAGCAACATAAGCAGCCATTAAGTTGCTCATTGTGTATGCACCTCGAACGACTCCATTTGTTTCCATTTCCTGTATCAACATGTTGATCTTCTCATAATCTCCATTTTTAGGGTAAAGGTTGATCAGCAAATTGTAAGGAAAACATGAATTTGCCATTCCCTTCGCTCTCATTTCCTCCATAATTGCTTCTGCTTTCCGAACAGAACTTTCTTGCACGTAGCCACTGAGAAGAGCACAATAGACTTCTCTGCATTTGAACTTATCAGGGAGTTTCTCGAAGTACTTTTCTGCATGTGCTGATCCATAAATTCTATGGACTAACTCCAGCCTAACGACAACATCACTAGGTGATAATGTCAGGTTTGGACGATCAGCCATCCATTGTGATATCTGAACAACAAAAGGAACAAAAAGAGAAGAAAAAGAAAAGAACGGTCAGAAATTAGGATTTGTTTTATATAAACATGGAGGAAGGAACAATTTAGTGCATTCACAGTTGAATGCTGAACAAAGAAGACATTCATGTATACATTGCCAATGCGAGCTAAGGATTATTTGCCTGCATGAAGCACAAACACCTCATCCACACAGTGAAATGGTCCATGACCATGTTAAAGCCTGTTCAACAGTCACATTGGATGTGCTAAACACAACCCTCATCAACAGTAAGGCCATGACTCAGTAAAATCCATTGGAATAAGTGATGCTTTATTAGAATCATATAACTAACATTGACTGAACACAGGACATGAACCAAAATCATAATAATGGTAACCTATCTCAGATTTTCTTAAAAGAAATGCATAAAAAAATGTTTTAAAAAAAAACAAAGAGAAGGGACCTGTAAAGCATGGTTGAAGCGGTTGAAACCCTTCATGAGGTTAACGAGAGATCGAAGTAGAGCTTTCCTAACAGTATTTCCTTCATTGACCCATTGATCAAGAACTGGTATAACTGAGGCTTTTGGATCTTTTAAGTTTACAATCTGATGATACAATGAAGAGTTTTTGGGAAAATATTGGATTTGGGTTTTAGTGGAGAAAAATACCCTTGAAGATTTGAGTGGGAAACTAAGCTTATTTATCATTTTTCTCGAAAAACATTTCTACTTTTCAATAATTTTGGGATCAAAAAGAGGGTTTAAGGATTTTGGAACCTTCACACGACCTGTCGTTACAAAAACCAGACACGACTCCACCGCACGATGCCGTTTGAGTCCAAGTTGTAATCGTCATGGAAAAAAAAGGATATTTTACCTTATCAAGCTGGAACGGGCCTTATGGCCTGATAACTGTCAAATTAGAACGGCCAGTACTGTTAAATAATGGCGGCAACAGTTATCAACACAAAATAATGAGATTTTTTCTTCACCGTTCTCATATATTACGCACATAAATTATAAAAATTAAATAACATAAACACCATTGTTTTAGACCACGAATTCTTTCCTAAAGCAACCGAGAACGAATGAAGTAGAGGCAGAAAACCCATATCTCATTTTTCATAGTTATCTAAAATACTTTGAATGGATTGGAATTGAAAGGTACACATTGCCATGGCACCACCACTCTTGACTGGCACTTAATTGAAGTGCTTGTTTTTGCCACTACGACTGTTGTTACATCATATCTGTGTTTTCTTCTTGTGATTTTATGGGTTTAATATGGGGACAGTTGAAGTTTAGGAATTCAAAAACTACGCAGCTTAGTTGCTTGCTAATTGTCTCAGGAATTGCATATTCTTTGTTTCTCTTTAGGATCGCTTTTCCGCTGCCTCCGGAAGTTGAAGGAGACTCAGTCTAGGCACATTATCCGTAGGATAAATCAATTGCACTGTAATATAATCTGGCCTTAAAACATACCTGCACGTAGAGACCTGTGTGAAGGGTTGCATAGAGCTCGACTTTATTTATTTATTAATTTATTTTTGGTAGCTGGATCCCTGGGTCGACTGAGTAATCAACGGATCAATGGCTAATACTTGGAGTATTCATGGATTGATTGGCTTTGTTTAATCACTTTTCTTTTTTTCCTTTGAATGAACAAACATAACTTGTATCAAGAAAAGCTAGATGATGAAGAATGTTATGCATGAAGAAGAAGAAGAACAACTACTTGCAGTTGGAAATCGCATCAATCAAACAGCGAGAAGATACAAAAGTATTATCTCATAACTCAAACAACCATAACTTTATGTATACATAAGTAGCCATCCTCTTATAAACAAATTAAAAAACACTCTGCTAAGTAAGAAAAGAGACAACCAGCTTAACCAACAAAAAGAATATATAGAACAAATTCTACTTGTACTTCAATCTTGCTATTATATATATATGTATAACTCAAAACATTTGCAATCAATTCCATAGAGGTTTTATTATTAGTTGATGTCGGGGCTAGGTCCAGATGGTGGCAAAGGTCCCTTCGGTAGCATTGAGAAAAGGGCCTTTACTCCATCTGATGAGTCGAATGGACCCCCTGTTCTGAATGGTGAAAACTTTCCCTGATGCAGCGGTCGAGCCTGATGGGAACCTTCGATGAGAGTGAAAGCCACAGCTAGAGCAATAAGGAAGTACATGAAACTCTTGCACCTGCTTGAATCACCCATCTTCTTTGCATTTACTGTATTATGGATTGATAAAGGGTACAAAATTATATATAAAGATATGCTGCTGTGAAATGGCCAGGTATTGCATGGGCCGGCTTGTCAACTAGGATTTTTCCGGTCGGATGGGGTTGCCGGCAAAAGTAATCCTTCAGTTAAATATACAAATGAGAAGAATTCTGATGAGCCAGCTATTTTAATTTTCCTGAAACTAGTTTAGGCATGTGGTTCAAACGTTCTGAAATCTCAACTCTGACCAATTATTTTTCAATTAATTTCGTCTGCTAGGTTAGGGGGTCACATCTATGCAGACGTAAAACCATTGACTTTGGAATTGTAGATTATAAATTAGGGATTAAAGTATGAGTTGACTAAAGCAGATAATTATTGTATTTAATATCTCTGATTCATGAGCATGCGGCAAGTCATTCATGGTACACACTCAGGGTTGTCTCATTTAACAATTAGATGGTTTGACATTTTCCGGTTTATGGAGACACTCTTGCATATTGTTTCATGGTCATGCAATCACAATGTATAAATTAACCAAGTCAGAAGGGAGACCTCTTTCAGGCTTCTACCTGATTTGGTGGTTAGCAATCACCAAGCTTTCTCTTATCTTACAGGAAATTCTTGCTTATATTTGACACGGGTGCAATGTATTTATTGATGTATTAAAAAAGGGTCATCACGATATCTACAAGTAGTTATATACATTTGCTTAGAGAAGAAAAATCTACGTCCTGCCAACAAAATTAAAAGTGAATTGCAAGGTTCAGCAGCTGGACCTAATGTCCAATAGTACTCATCAGCTTTGTAGAAATGCAGCAATTTAAGTGGCAGCAGCTTTGCCTGCAACTGCAAACAAAAATGAAGAATAAGGTTCGACAAAATGACTTCAGTTCTTCATTGATAAAAGCCTAACGCAGAGATCCATATACCTGAACTGCTTCTTCTGACAGGGAAGGGAAATGAAAACCAATTGAGCAATTCTCCAACACTTCAGGACTTTTCATCCGTGCTCTACAGATGCAAGTTTAGCTCTTAATTCCCAGAAAATCTTTTGAGTATGATCTAAGGGCGCATGCAGATAATCATGACGTCCGAGAAAATGTATTCAACTCCTACTGATCCCTTAGCAAATCTGTCTGTCTAAATATGTAAACATTTGCATAGCGTATTCTGGGGAAATTGATGGTGTGAATATTATGGTAAAGAAAAAAAAAAAGGAATTAGAAATTTTTTAAATTATACCTAATTTTAAGTGTTCGAGTAGAACTCTAATTACTCAAAATACTATTTATTCCAACAGTTCTCTCTTCTGTTTTCACTAGAATCACCGTCCTTAATTGCAAACATTTTGCTAAAAAGAAGATTATTTTTCTTTTCCGAATTTAAGAATGCCTTCCGAAGGAATTGAGCAAGTTAGCTCTTTCAAGACTTGCATTAATACCCTAAATGCACTTTCAGGTATATACCCATTTTTAATTTTTTTTAATCGAAACTTGATGTTTTAGGAATTATCAATTCCATATGCACTCTCGTTAGGAGGATGGTTGAGCATGATCCTTCTCCTTGTTATTGCCACAGCAGCTTATTCCACGGGTATTTTAATTGGCCGATGCATGAATACAAATCCTGACATCATTACCTACTCTGACATAGCTGGCCATGCTTTTGATCGAAAAGGAAGAATAATAGTATCCATTCTTACTTCTTTAGAGATGTATTTTGTAGCAATTGGATTCTTGATACTCGAAGCGGACAACTTACATAAGTTGTTCCCACAATTTGCAACGAAGCTTGGAAGCCTCAATTTATATAGGAGACACTCTTTTCTGATTCTTACACGGATTACAGTATGGCTTTCTATGTTGCTCACCGATTTGAGTTTACTATCATATGCTTCTGCTTGTGGTCCGCTATACTATCTTCCATTGTGATAATTGTTTGTGTCTTCTGGGTCGGTTTGACTGGAGGGGCAGAGTTTCAGGGCAAAAGAAAGCTTATAAACTTCAGTGGAATTCCTGCTGCACTTAGTTTATACACTTTCTGTTTTGGAGTTCATCCATATTTCCCCACCTTAAGTAGTTCAATGAAAAACAAAAATCGGTCCCCAATGGTATTACTAATTTTAGCACTTCCTAATATTTGCTGCTTATGATTTTAGCCCTTCCTAATATTTGTTGTATCTCTCTATTGCAGGTGTTACTTGCAAGTTCCATAGTATGTGCAGTTAATTATTTCTCCATGGCCATATCGGGCTACCTAATACATGGAGAAAATGTGCAATCGCAGGTGACATTGAATATGTCTTTATAAGAAATTGGCTCTAAGGTAGATATATATATAGTATTGATAGGTCAACTGGGATTGGTACAGGTAATTTTCCGGTCGGATGAAGTTGTCCGCAAAAGTAATCCGCCAATTAAATATACGCAAAAGTAATCCGCCAATTAAATATACAAATGAGAAGAATTCTGATGAGCCGAGCAAAGAATTGAAACAATATTACCAAAGCATGAGAGCAGTAACAGCTAACAGCACAACCGTCAACTATAAACCTCAAGTTAGCATCAATCCTGGCAGGCTATCGCATTAAAATGCATCTGATGATGTAATACATAATGGATGACATTGACAGCGTCCCGGGTTTCTGTTCAAGCAATGAAATTTCATTTACCTTATGAAGAGAAAGGTGCTCAGAATATAGTAGAAATCTTCAACATTTAAGTGTCAATCCACAAATTGATAATCTTTCCAATTCATTTACAAAGTAGACAGACAAATGTCAGCAATGTACACCCTTTCCGCCCACCCCAGTTAGACAACAGGTCTATTCATTGATGTACAAGACAGCTATCCACACAAGTATATGACCTGATAAACCTATTTCTACCACCCATCTAATCCAGACTCAAAAAAGGGTCATCAAGGTATCTTCAAGTAGTTACAAACATTTGCTTAGAGAAGAAAAATCTACGTCCTACCAACAAAATTAAAGTAGCAGCTGGACCTAATGTCCAACACTACTCATCAGCTCTGTAGAAATGCAGCAATTTGAGTGGCAGCACCTTTGCCTGCAATTGCAAACAAAAAATGAAGAATAAGGTTCGACAAAACGACTTCAGTTCTTCATTGACAAAAGCCTAAAGCAGAGATCCATATACCTGAACTGCTCCTTCTGACTGGGAAGGGAAATGAAAACCAATTGAGCAATTCTCCAACACTTCAGGACTTTTCATCCATGCTCTGCGCCCATCGCCCACTTTAATTTTATATTTGAACATCTGAAATAAGGAACCAAACTATAAGTCTGATTTAAAAGGTTAATAAAAGATGCAAATATGATTAAGAAAAAAATTTATCTACAGATGCAAGTTTAGCTCTGTCACTTTAATTCCCAAAAAATCTTTTGACTATGATCCAAGGGGAGCATGCAGACAACCATGAAGTCTGAGAAAATTTATTCGACTCCCACAGATCCCTCAGCAAATATGTGAACTAAAGTTGATTTTAAACTGGAGAAAAATCTGTCTAAATTTTTACAAATATAATATGGAATGCCTAAGAGAAGGAAAGACTGTCAATACCAACAATTCATATCAATAAGGGATAGAAAGCAAACCTCTGAGAGAGGGATAGTTGGCAGCTCACGCTCATCTTTCTCAAGTATTGCACCAGTACCTTGGCACTCTGGGCAGAACACAGAACTAATTTGGTTATTTAAAGCTTTCACCTTTTCCACATGACTAGACTTAGTTCCGTTCTTTCTCCTAGATTTTCTTCTCCCTTTTGGACTGACTGATTGATTTCTAGCCATTTCATACTCAGAGAGAAGTATCCAGTGTATGAGGCAGGAAGTATGAAACACGTGATATTGCTACATATACAAATATTAAACATTGTTAAGCAAATTCTGAAAGCATAGCTTGCGATCAAATTAGTAAAAAAGAGTAGTCATAGCCCAGACAATAATAAGCAGTACAATACACATCAATGGCAGCACAAAGACATAATCTTGAAGAAATCATGGGTAATCTAAAAATTATTACCCCATATGTATTTCTGCTACTGCAGGCAAGTTTTCCAGTATTCATGTTTACTAGTGTTGCTACATCTTTCTCCGGAAGTATCTTTTGCTGACAGATGTCACACATTCTTTCTGCGGCTATGTGATGTTGGCGTCTCAATTCCCGTCTTAAGGTCTTGCTAGAGATAACCTTTGAATGAAGAAACTGATCATCGTGTCTATCTAACAGCAATCTAGTAGGAGGACCACCAATTGAAGTCAAAGATTCTTCACCTGATGAATCATATTGATTACTGAAAGACTCGCTGACATCCTCGGGATCAGAAAATGATTTTTTCCTTTTCCTATTAGTCCCCCCCTGATTGTCACTTTCCTGCACTGGACTAGATGAAAGCAACAACTTTACGTCATCAAGCAACCCCTTTCTTCCCAAATCATAATTATAAGCAAATGTAACAACAGCAAATTCATGATCCAAAACCTTGGCCTTGTCCAAATCACAAGGAGTATTTTTCCCTAACCATTCACACCATATCCGGCTAATATCATTTGAATTGCCATCCTTCTCAATGAGCCTTGCACCAATTCGTCCATAACCCATAAACCTGGCTTGCAAGTCAGAAATGTCATCCTTAACAAGAACACCCTGAATCAGTAGATCAGAAATTCTTCCATTGTCATTTGCGTCCTTATTACATCCAGTATCCTCATCACCAGTAGGCTTCAAACTTCCACCATACTTGACAATAGCAAGACTGCTATTACCGTTGCCTCGAGACTCGTTATCATTCTTGATGACTAATTGTTTCTCATTCTCACTAGAAGTATCAAAGAAATGAACACCATCACTAAAGGGCCATGGATTTTCCTTCAAGAGAGTCAACGTAGCAGTAGATAACCTCTCAGTGTGAAGATTACCCTTCAAATGATCAAACAAGACAGCATCACTATAACATGGTGCAAGACACAAAGTGCAAAAGAAGATGAATCGCTTTCCATCCTCACGAAGCTCCACATAAGGATGTCCTTTCGATCTCACATTATTTAAAGTAGTTCTAGCTAACTGCTCTTTTAAACTATTTGCACCTCCTGTCTTTGTAAACCCTAATTCCCACCTTCCCGCCATCCAAGAAATACAAACACAGAGATATTTCAGATTAAACAAGTATTCAAGAACCGCTAACCCGAAACAACATGATTAAAAAAGAAACCTGAATTTCACAATCTAAGTACAAGTCAACGCTAAATATCGATAAATCCCAACAAGGAACTGAAATCGATCGATTGAAATCCAGAAGAAAACCCTAATATTTATCTCCAATTCTTGAAAGTTGAAAACGATACGAACAAAAGAAACAGCTTGAATTAGAGACTAAAACTAAACATTACATATTCGTAACGTGCTTTGTATGGGAGAATTCGGTGGTTGTTGTTGTTGAGACCGTCGAGTCCGCACAGCGACAGAGAGAGAGACGCGCGCCATTGAAAGCATAAGAGCATGAGAATACGAATCCTCCATTGACATCATCTCCATTTCAATTTCGAGAGTAATAAAAGAGAATTGTTCTGTATGGAAAGCAAGAAACGATGAGAAAATGAAAAAAAAAAATAAAAATAAAAGAAAGATAAACGATCCTTAACTAACTAAAAAAGAAGATTTGGTTGTTTTAACAGAGAGGGAGAGAGACACGAGATGCGCGTGTCTTATATAATGGTTTTTCTTTAGGATTAGATCAGATCCATAATTAGTGAGGTGTTGTTTCAATAATAGCCGTTAGATGTATGGACTTACTGGCTATTGTTAGAATGAAGGATGAGGATCGATGATTGGAGTGAATTTTTGGGATTGGAGTTAGTTAGTTAGAGAAAATGGTAGATTCGGATTTCATACTGGATTCCTTAATTACTTAGGAATTGGATAAGACTGTCCACTTAATTTTTTTAAGGATAATTTAGAAATTTGGTATCTTTAATTTTTTTTTAATTTTTACTATTTTAGTGTTTAGACTTTTTCTTTTAATTCAATCAAATGTTGAAATTAACTAATTTGTGTTTGATATAAGATATATTGCTGAATTTATAAGTTAGAGGGATATTTTGATAAAAATTTAGTAGTGTTTAAAATGGTTAATTTGACTCATTTTTCAAGATTTAGATAAAAATTTAAGAGATAATGATGAAATATGGATAAATAAAGGAAAAATATAAGAAGAATAAAAAGACAATGTGAAATAATATACAAGGGAGCTAATGAAATATGAGTATATTAATTAGGAAAACGTAACATCCTTAAGCAGAAGAGGCCTAATGAAATCAGGAGCCTCCTGCCAAACCATAAGACTAGCATTAGAATGAGCAGCCTTAGCAATTGCATTAGCTTGCCTTTTAACAAAAACAACTCTTACATTCACGCAAAAACTTGCAATAGACCTAAAAGTATTAACCAGACACCCAAATTCAGATATATCAAACGCAAACTGATGGAATGAGTCAATTACCATCTTAGCATCTGACTCAATGATCACATTAGCCAACGACTGCTCGCAAATCCAGCTAAGAGTTTCCTTCAGGAAAGGAGCCTCTGCTAGCCTGGCTTCCTAATTATCAACCACTGTCTTAGAAGTACATTGAAGAACCTGAGCTCTATGATCCCTGAGTACCATTCCCAAGCCCCACCGAGTAAGCACCAGACAGGATGGAAGCGTCATATTTAGTTTGCACAGGCCTTGGGTAGGCTTTACCCAACGAAGAATAGAGTTCCTAGATGTGGCCATATGACCCGCAACTTTTGAAGCATTTGCACTCTTAAAACTGTAAAGCAGACCCATGCAGCTCTCCATACAGGCATTAACAGGATACACCTTATTTTTCCATAACATAGCATTACAATTTCCCCAAATGGCCCAAAGGATCATACAAACTTTTTCCTTATGCTGATTATCACCACTGTTGAACATATTCTCAATCCAACACCCGAAATCAGATAAATGGATACACACCACAGGAACTTGACAGTAATTCCAGCATTGCATCTCAAACGGGTAGTCAATAAACAGATGCTGAAGGTGTTCCCCAAACTCCCCATAGACAACACAACAATTAGAGATTGCAATACCTTTTAAGAATAAGCGTTCCCTCATGGACAGTAAATTGGAACAAAGCTTCCACATAAATGCTTTAACTTTTGGTGGAATGTCCAACCTCCAAATACAAGCCCAAGGAACATGGAGCAGCTGACTTTATGTAATGTACTGTATAAGATTTTGGCTAAAGTGCTTGCTGATAGGCTAAAGCGAGTATTACCTGCCATTATTTCTGAAGAGCAATCAGCCTTTGTCCCGGGTCGTTCCATTACTGATAATGTCATTGATGCTTTTGAGACTATTCATGCTATGCGTCGGAAAACGAAGGGTAAAAGAGGTGATGTTGCTTTGAAAATTGACATCAATAAAGCATATGATCGCATTAAGTGATCCTATCTCAAGGCTGTTATGTTAAGACTTGGTTTTCATGAGAGGTGGGTTAATTGGATTATGTTGTGTGTCACAACTGTGCAATATCAGGTGGCGATTAATGGGGAGGAGGTAGGTCCTATAATGCCATCTAGGGAGCTGAGACAAGGTGATCTGTTGTCTCCATACTTGTTCATCTTATGTGCTGAAAGGCTTTCTTCTCTTTTGAAGAAGGCAGAGTCATGTGGTAATATTCATGGTATTCGGGTGTGTAGGGAGCTCCTAAAGTTTCTCATAGCTTCCTCTTTTTTCGGGCTACTCATGATGAGTGTAATGTTTTGAAAGAGATTGTTATGAGATATGAAGAGGCTTCGGGTTAAGCGATTAATTTTGCTAAGTCTGGTATTATGTTTGGTAATAATGTGGATACTACTTTGCAGAATTCTATTAAAGCAGATTTGGGTGTCTAAGCTTGACACAGGTCGATATCTTGGTCTCTCCTCTCTTGTAGGTAGAAATAAGAGAAGCATCTTTGCATATCTTCGGGATAGACTTTGGGGACGACTTTTTGGTTGGCACAATAAGCTGTTGTCTCAGGCTGGCTAGGAGATACTTCTCAAGTCTGTGGCACAAGCGATTCCCTTTTACTGTACGAGTGTATTCCTGCTCCCTGTGTCATTCTGCGATGAGCTCCAGCATATTATGAACTCTTTTTGGTGGGGTTCAAAACCGGATGGTGGGAGAAGGATTCACTGGTCTTCATGGGAAAGGCTCTGTACCAGAAAAGGGTATGGAGGGATGGATTTTCGTCATTTACACAACTTTAATGTTGCTATGTTGGGTAAGCAAGCATGGTCTTTGATTGCTAATCCAGATGCTCTTGTTAGTAAAGTTATCAAAGCCAGATATTTTCCTAGGGGGGACTTCTTTTCGGCTCAATTGGGTTCTAACCCGAGCCTTGTATGAAGAAGCATTTGGAGCTCAAACCATGTGCTTGTGAAAGGGTGCAGGTGGCGTATTGGCTGTGTCGCAAATATTAATGTATGACAGGAACCGTGGTTGATCAATGAAAATGGTTTTAAGCTGCAAGAGAGTTGCTATGCAAGAGGGCTCGAATGTTGTGACGGTGAGGGATCTTTTTATTCGGGGTTGTTTTGAATGGGATGTTGAGCTAGTTTATGACATTTTTGATCCCGATGATGCAAGTTCTATTTTAAAATTACCAGCTGGTCATACCGAATTGCTGTTGACTTAATTAAGATGTATTTTATTAATTAAATAATAATTTTTAATTTTCTTAAAATTGATTAGTTTATATAAATGTAATTAATATCTTAAATAATTTTCTATATGTGTTTAATAGGAAAAGCATTAATTAATGAATCGGATTCTTTAGGCAGACCTGATGAGTTGGTCGATTAAGGCCTGAAAATATTTCAACAGAACAACACACTGGGGAAACGATGTTACACAATTCTTTATGTTAAAGAAAATTATATATTCTAAACCATGACAGCAATAACGCATATAATCAATCATATCTGCATACTTTTTAAGTTTCAGATTGAATTTGAATTATTTATCAAAAAAGAAAGATTGAATTTGAATTATAAAATTAAGGATGGTCAAACAATTCAAACCACTTATTTATTTATTTAAATAAATTCAAAATTGAAATGATCCGATAAACTTCTATAAATGTTGATAATATTTATCATTAATGATAATATTTGATAATAATGGATAACTGATAGAGAAGGTGGAAACCTTAACAAACCCACTTTTGATCTTATCACTAGTGTAAGTTGAGATTGTTCGTGTTGGAAAAGCCCTAATCTTTATCACTTGGAGAATTGGTCAAGATTAAACCCTTCATACAGAAAAGGCCATTGATGATTATTGATACATAGAGAAGCCATGTATATATATTATACTTTGGAAATTTAATTGGCACCCAAAATTTCAAATATAAAGACAATATGGTGCTGCCCAAAGTAAAAACAACACAAACAGGTGAACAAAACAAGAAAGTTTTGAATTAGAATAAAAAGAACCAAATAATTACGCAGCAAAACATAACATAATAGGCGAGCTAAAACAGAACAGAACCATAAAAGAGACTCAGATCTTTTAAACTCTTTTTACATCATCAAAATCATAACTAAAGAAAAGACCCACAAACAAACGAAAAAGAAAACACAAAACAAAACTGGGTTTGAAATCTGAACATAAATTAACCTCAAACATGGTGATATATCAAAAAGAAAGAAAGAAAGAATCAGCGTTTGATATGCTTGACTTTATTCCAGCCTTTCTTGCAAGATTCACCAACAATCTTGACTCCTTTCTTCACCAGAACCGTCAGCTCCTTAGCCCTTTCCTTCACCTGCTTCTCGAAACCACCCATTACTGTTTTTCTTTTCTTTTTTTCTTAGAGAGAGAAAATCAGAAACATAAAGATCTGTATATTATCAGCGTATATATACACAGAGACAGAGAGAGAATTAGGGTTCTTTGTTTTGTTCTGTTCTGGAGAAGGATTATTATAATATTAGCTCAGGACTACACTAAGCCTAAGTTCATAGCTCTTTTGTAGTTGTCACCACGTGGGATCCAACTCAGATATGTACACGTGGCACAGATCAAGTGGGTAACACGTCTTACTTTGATTGTGGCCTCGTGATTATCCACCGTGATTGCGGGATAACTAAGCTATCTATCGCTCTACATGTGTATGGGGACCACTAGACTCTTTTACTTCATGGGTCCACACTGGTTTTCGTGGGACCAATTTCTAGGTTGAATTTAGAATTTCTCTAATTAATTATTCCTTCGCTCTTTTTTCCTTTAAATTTATTATTTGTCAAATCACGAAATTAGAGCTTTTTTAAAGGGTATTCTTTATCTTAAAGGGTACTTTTATTTGAATGCAATAAATCACTTATACTTTCATTGTTTACACTAATTTTTCTATTAACTTAATTAATTCTTTTATTTGTAAAAATTAGAAAAATTTCTAAGAAATTAAAAATAGAACAAATTTAAGTAAATATCATGGAATTACTTATTTAATAATCAGTCTTTTAAAATGATAGGTCTCCATAATTTAGCTTTGAGTAAGATAAATTTGCACTGAAAGAAAATGTTTTTATGTTGGTGTTACAAGAATTCTCAGAAGGAACAGGATTCATTAGCTGGAAGAATAAAATAAGTCAAACATTAGCAATGGTCAATAAAGATAATCTACTATGAGAACATACTAACATGTAATAATATTAAATTAAGAGTCAGTCCATCTGGTACTCACTTTCTGCACAAGTATTGTAGGATAAAGCAAACAAACATGAAATAAAATAAAATAAAAAAGTACCCTCATTTTGAATCTAAAATTTTGAACTCTGTTCCAGCTAAACCTGCCGCTGAATCCAATCAACAAATCATATTTTCTTTCATAAAGATTCAATCAAATGAGATGGCATTCTCTTGCTCATGAATGATTTTTATCTGCACCAGTTGGCCCCTTAAGTGGTAAAATTTGGAAGCATTATAATACACACAGAAAAAGAAAAAGGAAAAAAAAAAGAGTTTAATGATTACAGGCCAAAGAGGGTGACAAAAAGTTGGAAGACAAAATGAGTTCTTTCGTAAAGAATGATTATGTGGACCAAACGTTGTCTCCCAAATATGATTTGTGTCTCCTCAAAATGGCCATGGATTTTATGTGGAAGCTTCATGAGTGCCACCATGTCTGATATATGGGGAACCCTTGTACATATGAATGAAAATTTCAACTTCTGAAAACAACTCTTAAGCAAACAGAGAAAGACAAGTGAAACTTTGTTTAAGATACAAAAGTTATGATTAGTGTCATAGCATTGTACAAGGAATGTACTGCAATGGAGGAACTCAAGTTTCCAGTCCAACAGTAGCAGCATCCAAGGACTATTCCAATTACAAACAACTGTAGAAAGTTCTCGCCAGAAAAATGAGCTGCACTAAAAACCATGGAACTAAGAAAAACTGCTTTCTGCCAGTTCATTGTAGAGGTTAGAGATGTCAACAGAAATCCTCTGTAAACAATTTCTTCCATTAAGGGTGTGACAAAGCAGTAAACTAGTACGCAAGCAGTTTTTGATACGTTGCTGCTCAGAAGAATCTCCTTCAAGATTGGGTTACTCACATCCTAAAAAAGATCAGACGAGCAGAATTAAGGTAATCTTTACTCCATATTAAGCTAGTACCAACAAATTAGAATGAAAAAGATTAACCAACAAATCTCAGGACAAAGATACTGCAGCAATGAGTTTGAACTTGCATTTACGGAAAGTATGCATTGATTACCAAACAAATAAGCAATATGAGGTTAAAGTGATGATTTGATGCACATCATTAAAGTGAAAAAGACAATTAGTTTGCAAAGTGCATTACAGGTAAAAAGGTTTTCTTTTCTGATTTAATTAAATGGACTGAGACCATAACTGCCAGATAACAAATTTATGATTTTTCTCTCGCACGAAATGGTGCCTTTTGGCATCCTATGCATATAGCACCATTAGTTCAGATTTCCTCAGTCAATGACAACTTGAACTGTAGGCTAAACCCAATGACACAAAAAAGATTGTTTTGCATTTGAAGCCATGCAGTCTTGCAAAACACAGTTAGAAATGCTTTATGTGTACTCAGCAACCGTATTTATACTAAGTATTGTGTAACTGCAGTCTTCCTTTCCTCATCTTTTTTCTCTTCAATGAAAACTATTATTTACCAGTTTGAGTTTATAAGTGTCTCAGCCTATGACAACATGCTTTTTTTCTTTTGTCTTAGTTTTTAAGAGAGGACAATCAAGATAAATATCTTTTACAACCAATAAATTTCTTGTGCTCTTCCATAATATTTAACAAAACAAATTACTGAACCTGAAAATATTCTAATTCATTTAGCAACATGATAATCACCAGAAACAATAAATGAATTTACTAAACCAATTGTACATATAATTAAACAGTCAGTGAAGTGTAGTCTATGTCAGCATAATTAAGAAAAATCTCAACAAAGCCTCATCCAATATTTGCAACAGCACATGATCAAGTATACATAAACTTATAAGGATCAAAGAGAAACAGAAAAATTGAGATAAACCAAACCTTGGCTTCAATGAATACATCGGCGAGGAATGATGTAAGAAACACCAATAAAGTTAAAGACCCAAAACCTAGCAGTGATGCTAACACCCAGTTCCTCTCCTTAGGTAATTCATATGATTTGAAGAAGCTTGATAGCTTATTTTCTGGCTTGCCAGTGAATCTAAGTAGAACCAGGACCCCAATGAGTTCTAAAATTTGGATGACAAGCAGTGATAACACCTGCACCAAGGAAAAACAAACATAAAAAACTTAAGCATTACTGTGCACAATCAACGACTGCAGACAAATCCACCTGCAATGTTTCGGGGGATCAGAAACAAGTTAAATCAAGTTATGGTCCTTTGAGCAAAAGTTTGAATCATGAAGCTTTGATGATGGACAATTAAAACATTGGGCCCATGCTTGGTGTAGATAGACACAATTCATAAGGTCCTTATTTGAACATTCTTATGAACATCATTCCTGTTAGTGTAAAAGGCAGTCACCATGTAATTAGTTGCTCGATCAAATATACAAATGGAAGTTTAAAAATCCATCTTTATGATAAAAAGAATTATGAATCCCCCATACTGACATAGTTAGTTAATTGCAAAAGTTATCCATACACATAAATAAGGGCAAGTGTTCGGAAACACAATACTTATTGAAGATACCAATTCTATCTAAGAAAGAAGCTCAATATTGATTTTGATGAGGAAAAAACAGCAGGTCATTAGCTTAATTTTACAGATATCATCCAAAACAAAATTGTATATCCTCTCCCACTTAACAAAAGCAAAGCATATCACTGTATGCCATCCATGAAAAGCTGATGGGTAGACTAAATTTAAGACCATTATGGATTATAATAGGCATAACTAAGGCCAAATAACTCACTTCGGTTTGTGGATCAAGAAGAGATTGCTGCAATAAATAGGCAACTATAGACAAGCCTCCAATACCCAAAGGGATGTGCAAATTGAACATATAAATGGCCAGAATACTCCATATGCTTCCTCTTTCCCATGGAATATCTGATGAAAGCACTGAAAATCCCTGCTCAAAATTAACCTTAAAATCAATAACAACAAAACGGTAAAAGAAAAATAAAAATAAATAACATTTTATTACAAAGAATGCAGCGCTCTTGTTTTGTTTTGTTTTGTTTTTTAATTTGAAGAAACAATTAATTGAGAATCAAAGATATACCTCAATGGAGCTATCAGTAATCTTGCTTTTGATGCAATAACACGCCAAAGAAGATTTGAAGCTAAGACTGAACTTGGGTACGGAGGAGCAATAGAGAAGCTTCGGATGTAGAATTAGGGGTTTGTTAAAATTGACTCCAAATTTGGCGGGTAAAGCACCCACTCTTGCCCGAAGAGCCACCACCATTTCTTTTGATTCTCGTTTTTCAGTTATTTATCACCAGCTACTTCTATAAAAACAAGTAAATAAGAAAAAAAAAAAAAAAGCCATATATTGTTATTTAAAAAAAAAAAAATCAGAAATAACATCATAATTATCTAATTTAGCACAAAATGCTGATTCCATGACTTCAGCATGAGCAAAACATGTCTTTTTATGCATAGAATAGCAAATTCAGAGTAATTCATGTTTCTTCAGTCACTGATTGTACCCAATTTCGTGCCCAACAGTTTGTGATTCTAATGTCTCAATTCTGGCTTGTCTTTCAAAACGATTACCATATGTTGAGTCAGTCCACTCTTATTGATAATGCTACTGATCTTTGGCTCTTTCTTAATTGGTTAAACTTCTCTCTTAATAATTTTTGAATTGAGTATATAAAAAAGAATACTATCTTGATTGTGATCTTGGGATTTTGTGGCTTACAAGTACCCCAAAGAGTTGCAGAAAAGAAAGAAAACAGAAAAAAGAAAAAAGCATGAAAGCATTCATCTTCAAGAAACCTTCTTCTTCAATAACTGCACAATCCCTTTCATTACAGTTTATCACCTTTACAAAAGTTTATCAAGTATGGTGTACATTTGGATGAAAAAAAAAAAACTAAGCATGCTTTACATTTGTTGAAGAACAAAAGTAAGAACCAACAGTACAGCAGTTAACAGAACAAGACCAACAGCTAAGGACCGAAGGTCAAGGCCTCAGGTATTGTCACGACAGTCCTAAAAGCTGAGAATAGGAGCAACCTTTCTTCTCGCTTCTACCATTCTCAGGATGGAAAGAAGAACGTCGACATAGAGCTTAGGGTACAACAGGGTAGCAATAAGACCGTTACACCCAAACTGTATATATTAGAACTTCTTCATACTTAGAAATCTCAGAATACTAGCTTATAAATTCATCACAGATTAATAACAACTTCAAATTACAGTGTTTCACAACATTTACAAAATCAACAATGGAGGAATAAGTACCCACCACTCCAACTATTCCTGCCAATATCAGTACTATGAAAATACCTGCAAGCTCAAATCCCCAGTTCTTATATACTTAAAAAATTCTCGAGTAGCAATTGCATGGGAGCAGGAACGAACAAGACACAACTAGAATCGCTCCGCTTAGAGATCTCACTAACTGGAAAGATGGGAATAAGATTGCCATAACCACATTGCTAATTAGCAAACTTGTTCTGATGATAATGCTAATCAGCTTTCTGTTTTGATAACTGACTGGCAATTGGCTTTCGACTGAATTGGCAACTGGTGTCATTGCCAGAGCATATTTGGCTATTGGACCTGCTAATACTATATATATTGCTATCTTAGAGCTAATTTTTTTTATAGGCATATTCAATGTCACCTGGGATTGCCCATTTTCTCCATAGATATGCATGAACTTACAAGTATAAAACTTACAAGTAACACCTGCAATAGAGAGATAGAACAAATATTAGGAACTGCTAAAACAATTTAGTAAATGTTAAGTACTGCAATAAGCTTAAAGAAAAAAAGAAAATGTGTAACTCACCCTAGGGAACTGATTTTTGTTTTTCATTGAACTATATAAAGTGGGGAAGTATGCATGAACTCCATAGCAGAAAGTCTATAAACTTAGTGCAGCAGGACTTCCACTAAACTTTATAAGCTTTCTTTCCCCATGAAACTCTACCCCTCCAGTCAAACCAACACAAAAGACACAAACAATGATCACAATGGAAGATAGCAGACCACAAGCAGAAACATAGGATAATACACTCAAATCTGTTAGTAACAAAGAAAGCCATATTACAGCCCATGTAAGAATCAGAAAAGAGTGCCTCCGATCTACATTGAGGCTTCCAAGCTTCATTGCAAAATGTGGGAATAATTTACGTAAGTTGTCCTCTTTGAGTATCAAGACTCTAACTGCTACAAAATACAATTCTAAAGTAAATATGGATACTAGTACTCTTCCTTTTCGACCAAAAGGATGGCCAGCTATGTCAGAGTAGGTTATTATTTCAGGATTTGCATCCATGCATCGGCGGATCAAAATGCCGGTAGAGTAAGCTGCTGAAGCAATTAGGAGGAGAAAGATTAAACTCAACCATCCTTGAATTGAGAAAAGAAAGATTTACTATGCTAATATCATTTGATGACTGAATTGATAGAAGGGAATTCATGAATGTTCTCCATTTGTTCTTTTTTGTTTTTTTGGTTTAATGACTTCTTTCACTTGGGACTTCTTTTGTATGCAAAGTAAAAGGAAGTAGTTAACCAAGAATTAAAGTTGTTAGAGCACCATCTTTTCATGACAGAAGAAGACAAAAAAAAGTGAGCTTTTCGTTTTTAATTGCCATGCACACCATTTACACATATGGGTGGTAGGTGTAAAGTAAATAAAGAATGATACAAGTGTACTTTACTATTGTATTCATACCATTCTCACTAGTGCTGCTCATCGATGGAGTTGAGTTCAGTTTGCTCAAGTTTATGACAATAAACAGCTCAAATGTGCTGACAAACATTTTAATAACTTCAAATATCATGTTCAATCCATAAAGCTTCAAGAATTTAACAAAGCAATGTTACTTTCTCTGTGCTACATGTCCTTGATATCCAATGTAACTTGAGCACAAAACAAAATTACATAAATGCTAATTCCACGACTTTAGCATAGGCAAAACATGTCTTTTTATACATGGAATAACAAATTCAGAGAACAAAATCCCAAATCCAGTGCAGACTCAGAGTTAGTACTTCTTCAGCCAACTTCACCATCTCCCTGCACATGAAGACTTTGTATTTAAATTTCGGATACAAGAGAAAATATCAACTCCTTACATGCATAACTTACTTGGACTATTAGAATCTTTGCACAATTTGGAAGATTGTGGTTTCTAACCCTTATTGCTTTACTCACACATGCAGTTGGTTAAGCATGCCAAAATCCACATTATCAGGAGATTATAGAATATTTCCAAAGTAAACTGTTTGTTAAAACCCCAATCGGAGGGACTATTTTTCAGACTTTTTTAATATTAATCACGAATTAATAAACTAATACATATCATGTTTGATACACTTTTCCAGTTACAATGTTGTCTCTCTCTCTGTCTTGCTTCCCCTTCTCCCTTTCCTTTCCTACAATATTTCTGTTTGTTGTTTGCTATCGCCAATCAGGTTGATTTTTTTCAACCAACATAAGAACTTTTCTCCATAAGTAACTAACAGGAATATACAAATTTTGCAAATTAATTCTTGGCAATTGAAAGTCTTACCAGCAACTCAAAGAATTAAACATCGAAGAAAGATAATTTTGTAGTTAGGGCTGAACCTGATCCGGAGAATTCTGAGAAGGAAAGGGCACAAGTTAAACAAATGAAAATACATATTTCATGTTATTCAAGTGAAACCAAGCATTACCTAATTCAACTTCCTCATATTTTTCTAGTTCATCCATAGTTTCTCGGAGATAAATTGGAGTTGATGCGGGCCTCAGCCAATTCCGACCACAAATAAGAGACTCTAGCATCAGAGGTGGTAGTGAACTTTTAAATGGATCAAGCATATGATTATCCATGTTAAATGCTGACTCAAAAGAAACTGTAGAAATTGGAACAGCCAATACATCTCTGGCTTTTTGGGAGAGAACTGCATACTTGGGAGAATTAACCTTCCACCGTCCGAGAGTATCAAAATAATCATCTCTGGTTTCACAATTCTCTGATAGATACCTTGATACATCTGATTTAGCTAATAGATCCTTTTTTTCGTTTTAAATACCTCTATAACGAGATTATTGTATTTATAATTGTTATTGACAATGATTTTGTGAATGATTCAAATAACACACCCCCACATTATTGTTATTTGTTGCTAGCATGCCATGCATCTCTCTCATTTTAATTCATTCATGCAAATGTGATCATCATATAAATTAATTTTATGGCATAAATAATATATGTATGATTTAAATTTAAAGAAGATAACTAAGTATGTGTATCATTTTGGATCTTAGCTAGCAGCAACAAGTGGAGAGACCCATTGCTAGTTAGTCTGCTACTGAATGCTATAATAATTATGATTTACAGTAAAAATTTATGAATTAGTTTTTTTCGAACTCAAAAATTTATGATTTATTAATTGGTGGGTTACATTATCATTTCAAAGAAGAATGATAATAATTATACTAATACAAACATTAATGCAATTTTTATGCTAAATAAAAATATAAACTGTAGCCAAAACAAAAGACCGGCAACAACACTGGAGCCATGGAGAGTGGAATAACAGTGACAGAGCTCCAAAGGAACTCTACAAACGGGGCTAATATTGTGAGAGAAATTGTGAAGATGGAGAGAAAGATATTCCCAAAACACGAATCACTTGCTGGATTTTTTGACGAGGAGCTCAAAAAGAAAAATTCTGGTTTGCTTTATGTGGAGCTCAATAGTGAAGTTATAGGATATGTTATGTACTCTTGGCCCTCTTCTTTGTGTGCCTCTATCACAAAGCTTGCAGGTTTGCTAACCCTCTCTTCTTTATCCCTCTCTTTATGATTTATCCCCCAAATGTTCTATTGCAAGAGTTTAACCAGTGAAGAGGTTTTCTGATTATAAAACTTCGCGAATCATTTTACGGAAGTGTTTGACGTTTGAATTCTGTTAATGAGCTAATGAAACTTCGAAAATAAACATTTGGGTTTTGATTATTTTTTAAGGAATCCGAAATGTGTTGTTTTGTTTATTTTAATTGAAAGAACCAGTCTTGATTGCTTGGGTTTTCGGTTGATTGTCGATACAAATTTTTAACATATGGCCATAACCTGTTTGATGGATGTACCCAGAGGAGATTACCTTTTTTCTTAAGAAAAGTTTAAACTTTGGCTGCTATGTTAGTACTTGCCCACTTCAATAACACAAAGCTTCTTTTGTAAAAATCGAATTTGTTTGATATAAAATATTTGCAGATCTTGCGTGTTATCTATTGATAGAATTTTGATTTTTCTTATTTGTTGATGGGAAAACAAAAATCAGTGAAGGAGAATTACAGGAAGCAAGGCTTTGGAGAGGCACTGCTGAAGGCAGCAATTGAGAAATGCAGAACAAGAAAAGCGCGCCGCATATCATTACATGTCGATCCATTGAGGACTTCAGCCATGAGTCTATACAAGAAGCTTGGTTTTCAAGTTGATGCTTTAATACAAAGTTATTACTCTTCAGAACGTAATGCCTATAGAATGTACTTGGATTCTGATTAGCGTGAGGAGACTCTGGACATCGAAATTTGCAAGAAAATGGTTTTGTACAAGTTAAGGTATTCTCCATTGTTAAAAATATTTTTGTCTAAGAAGAAAGAAAAGTTTGAAGTTGATGCTTTGATACAGAGTTATTACTCTTCAGACTGTAATGCCTATAGAATGTACTTGGATTTTGATTCTGGTTAGTGTCAGGAGACTCTGGAGGATTTGGACCCGTGATATTTTGACCCAAAACAAGGGCGCTACCAAGCTGCACTACATCCCTGTCAATTGATCTACGGTGTCATTGTAGAGAATCTCTGCGTTATTCTCCACCAATGCTTACATCTCTATCAATTGGTCTACGGTATCGTTGTAGAGAATTCCTGCATTGTTTTTCACATGGTTATTTTTCTATTATATAAAATTTCTCTTGCCATTTCATCTTTTTTGTTTTTATTGATTTATATACTCATTAACATCCCGCTGCTCGTACCAATGCTTATTTATTTGTGATAAAAAAAATCTAAATAATCAGCCCTTTAAATAAGCATATGCGGTTAAGCAAGTCGTTAGCTTCCGCCGCTGCATCTCTATCAATTGGCCTATAGTGTCGTTGTAGAGAATCCCCGTATTGTTTTTCACATGGCTATTTTCTCTATTATATAAAATTTCTCTTATCATTTTGTCTTTATTGATTTATATACTCATCATCATCCCATTGCTCGTGTCAATACTTACTTATTTGTGAGTAAAAAAAGGGTTTTAAATAATCAACCCTTTAAATAAGTGTGTGCGGTTAAGCAAGCTGACAGCTTCCGCCCAAATAAAAAAAAAAGAAAAAGATGAGTTAAGATACCAATACTTATTTGCGAGTAAAAAAAATGGTCTAAATAATCAGCCCTTTAAATAAGTGTATGCGGTTAAGTAAGCCGCCAGCTTCCGTCTAGACAAAAAAAAAAAGAGACAAAAAAGAGATAAGTTAAGGTATCAATACTTACTTATTTGTGAGTAAAAAAAATGATTCTAAATAATTAGTCTTTAAAATAAGTGTATGCGGTTAAACAAGCCGCTAGTTTCCCATTGCTCATACAAATACTTATTTATTTGTGAATAAAAAAAGGTTCTAAATAATAAACCTATTAAATAAGTGTATGCGGATAAGCAAGTCGACAGCTGCCAAGATAAAAAAAAGGGATGAATTAAGTAAGTTAATTGTTGCTGCCCAGGATCGAACTGGGGACCTTTAGTGTGTAAGACTAACGTGATAACCACTACACCACAGCAACCTGTTTGACGTTATTTGACAAGCTTTAATATATTACAATTTTGTCTATCTTTGGATTTTACCAATCAGGTACTGAAAATTAAATTAGCCGTGGAATTGTAAAAAAAAGGTATAGAAGAATCAAACTTAGATTTGGTGAATCCAGCTAATCATTAACTGAAAGATAGAAAACTTAGCGACATAAGAGAGAGAGAGCTGCAGAAAGAAATAATCTTTTTCCTCGTTTTGAATCGTTTTCTTCTTGCTAAAGCTGATCAAATTTTGGTTTTTGAAGTGGTATCTTTCCTTTTTTTCTTGTATCGGGCATCAAAGAGAATGGTAAGGCTAATGAGGAGCTGCATGCAATCAATACTGAAGTTGTTGAATTCTGTGATAGGGATGGTTGGGTTAGGAATGATTTTATATGCAGTCTGGCTTATAAGGGTTTGGCAGAGAGAAATGGGTGACTTTCCCTTTGAGGATGATTCTGATAACCCTGCTCCTTGGTATGTCTTTTGATTTCCTTTTTCTGTTTACTTTCTCGGTTTTTTTCAATTTTTGCTTGTTTGGTTTCTGGAAAACTGCTAGAATTTAACGACGAGGATTTCTTTTTTGTTGCTTTTGTGTTGGATGGTGAGACATTGTAGAAAAAGAGAAGTGCTAGAATGTGGGAATATACAACTTTTAGGACTGCTTGGGTATTTTTTAAATTTCATATGTTATATTATGCTTCAGTGTCAATTTGACCATTGAATCTGTGAGTACATATATGTTTCAGTATTTCACAAGTGAAAATGTTATGTGTAATGCTCTCTCTCTTCTCAACTCTAACTCGTGCTTTAGATTTACAATTTTTTCCTTGCAAAAATGTGAAGGTTAGTGCATATGTTACCAGTTAATTTGAAAGTACTAATTATTTCTGGCTATTAGAGTGTGACGATCCTTTCAAATGGACACATCACTTTCAACAACTTTTTTGGTTTCTTTTACATATTTTTGTATGCCATTTTTCCTTTTAAGTTGGTCACTCAGGAAATGGTGAGTCGGAAAGGATTTTGTGTACTTTTTCCCCTCTTTTGCTGTCTCAGCTCCTTCAGAACTCTTTTTTAATTTTTTTAGAGGGGAGGTGTTGCAACTGAGAGAGCTGTCATTTCAGTCCTCTTATTGTTCTTTCTTAGGAAATACTTTTCTCAGTGTTTGGACTGATTTTGTGTGCAGAACCAATTGGAGTAAATTGAAATGCAAATATAACTTCCCTGTCAACGGACCTAATATTTTGAGGGATATGTAGCAGTTGATTTTTATTATAGTTGGTCCTTGATTCGTGATGTAGTTGAACTTAGAGGGAAGCTAAAGAGCGTGGTTGCATTTTGAATTTTTGTTAATAAAGGACGATAGATTCTCATTAGGTAGGATGGGAACTGGCAGTGGCAGGTTAGGGTGAAATAATGATAAATTCAAGTCTTAGACAAGTAGAATGATGAAGGATACCCACTCAAGCGCTAGGGAAGTCTTTACTGTAAATGATTGGACATGTTGATGTTTTCCTTTATTTTATAAAGAGCAACTAAGCTATTATATTTTTAATTAAAATGCAGGTTCATTTATACTTTCCTTGGCCTCGGAGTCACATTGTGTGTGATTACATGCGTAGGTCATGTTGCTGCAGAAACTGCTAATGGTTGTTGCCTTTATCTAGTATCCTTTTAATCAGTTAAAATGAATATCAACTTTGCCTAACCTTCATTATTTATTTAATTGAATTTGACTGCTGAGTCCCTTGTAATTTGAATACTCAAACCCCCATCGTTTTGAGATGTGTATGCCATGTTAAATTTCAAACATGTAGTTTTAAATTTTACAATGAGCTGATATTTGGGGTTCTATGTCAAATCCAACTGTTTGATAATTAACTATTACAGGAAGCCTTCTCGGGTTGCTGCTTGTAAGCTTACTTTCAAGAATCAACAGCATAATAAACTCTTGCATTTAACTCTTATTTTTTCATTTACTTTATAGACATTTTATTTTCATGATTCTGAACTTCGATGAATAACTTTCTTGTATAATCCCACAAAACTAAAGTGTAAAATCTGCTGATTTGGTTTTACAGAGTGCCATTGTTTTTACATTTTCTGGTTTAGCTAATTTTTAAAAAAAAAATTCTATGCTTTGCATAATATTAACACACCATTTAAGTATCTTCTTTAGAGTAAATCTTGTAAATTTAGGATAGTAGAAATTAAGAAAATTTTGCAAGGTACACTTTCTGCATTTGCTCTCTGTAATTTTTTTTTTAATATTATGCACGTGCTTTAAAACGATCTTCTTTTGAAGGTCTTAGACATCTGCTTCTCACTTGGTTGGAAGGATCCAGTGGAAAGTCGCTTTAACAAAAAAACTGTAATCCATGTTAATGAAAGAAATAGGGGACTTCTATTTGACGCTGCTTCTGTCTATTAGAGTAGCTTTCTGAGAAGGACTTGGTGGGAACCAAACACTATTGTTTGTTGCGTTCTATGAATGTGTGTTCTGTCCTTTTCTAATAAGATATAGTCAAAGAAATTACATTTCTAGGTTGCTGTAACAGTTTCTTTTCAATAGTTAAAACATTGCATCAAGCATGCCAAATCTGGTTGGTTCAGGTAAGTTCTTGTAGCATAAAGGCATGAATGTCAGATCCATTGTGCTTTGGCTTCTCTGAATGCTTGACATATTGAATCAAACTTGGCCTTAACAGAGTTAAGTATATGTTGTTTGTCTTCGTCCTCTTTATGCTGGAGGCTGGAGTGAGCGCTGATGTATTTCTAAACAGGGACTGGGAAAAGGTAAATTCCATATCTAAAAACTAATGTTGTTCATTCTCATTCCTTGACTTTGAGATTACTACTTATTGCAAGCTTATTTCCACTGTGGAACCAGGACTTTCCAAAGGATCCAACAGGGAGCTTTAATCAGTTCAAAGATTTCATCAGGTCAAACTTTGAGATTTGCAAATGGATGGGCTTATCAATTGTGTCTGTCCAGGTCTCTCTCTCTCTCTCTATATATATATATATATATATATATGTGTGTGTGTGTGTGTGTGTGTGTGTGTGTGTGTGTGCGTGTGTGTCTGCGTGCACGCCCATGTGCATCTTATTGGGATGGAACTGTAAGTAAGAATGATAATTTAGTGAATCTCAATCTTTGAAAATCATTCAAAATTATCAGAATCAGTTGAAAAGATTTAGCTGTTAACAGAATTTGCATGTAATCTCTAAGATAACTAACCCTGCAATTTACTCAGTTCATCTTCCGCATATATGTAGAAAATAACATTGTCATATTCTACTTTGAGGTTTCCTAACAGAAATTGCTATGCAGTGCTCTGCACCCTCTAATCTCACGTGCCATGTATTTATTTGGCTTAGCCATTGCTATATCGATTGTTTTAAGTAATTCCCGTGATGCCTTAAGTTTGGAAATCAAGGTATCATTCTTGCATTCCATATTCAAAATGATTTGTTGCATATTGATAAGCTTTATATTTTGCAAGTCTTTTTTTCTCAAATTGTAAGGATACAGAGCTCAAATTGAAAGTTCTTCTTTCCTTGCATCCATGGCGGTCTATTTGTTAACCAGCTAGGTCTCTGATTTTCAGGGGTTGTCCTTCCTACTAGCATTGATACTCAAAGCTCTTGGGCCACACCAATATTGTGACAGTGATGATGAATTTACTCCAGACAGGGTTCCACTCCTAAATAATGCTGCTATTCCTCCTCCTTATGTTGTCGGTAGCCCTGTTGTGGGATCTAGAAATGATGCATGGAGTATAAGGATTAATGAAAAGGTAGATTTGCCTGATTGTTATGATCATTGTGTTGCTCAGAAGCTTTCTACAGTTTGCTGAATTTGCAATTTTTCATGGTCTTATTTTACCTCAACAACCTCCCAACTTAATCTTTTGGGCAAATTACATTTTGTGCTCTGAGTTTCTTATTTTTTTAGGTTAGGATAAAAATATTTTACATTATTTGAAATATCTTTGTATTGGCATGGGATCTCATAGGGTTCAGGAAATAACTATTCAGTGTTGCATGTTGATTTTGGATTTGAGTATTTGAAGTTCTCTTGTTGAATCAAACGGAAGAAGTTCCTCAAAAATGGAAGAACTTGAGGGATGAAAAAAATGCCTAGGAAAGAGGATTTGAGTATTTGAAGTTCTCTTGTTGAATCAAACGGAAGAAGTTCCTCAAAAATGGAAGAACTTGAGGGATGAAAAAAATGCCTAGGAAAGAAAAGCTTGGTTTTGGGCATTTGTCGGATTGAACTAGGAAGAGTTGCATGCTAGTTAATATGTTAAAGAGCTCATGTGAGCATAGTTCTATGCTTTGCTATAATCTACATCAGAGAGACCTGAGGAAATAAGAGACTGCACGAAACTTGCAAAATAATATGAAGGGACTCCAAAAGAATTTCGAATCGGCTTAGAGAGTTTTAATTGACTTGCTGTTATTGTTACTTATGAACCAGAAATGCCTAAAACAATATCTGAATTTACCGGCCAAAAGTGGTAATTAGTTTACTGGCGATACTGTTTTTATTGAAAATATTGTCCTCAGGTAAACCCTGTAATGGACTTACTCTAAATTATACCTCCTATTTTGTAGTCATTGTTCTGTGTTTCAAGGAAGAGATCACCTTAATCAGATATTTTTTTATGTATTCATATATTGGATGCTGCCACAAAGTCTTCTTACAAATGATTACCTGAAATCAGGTTACTGGCCAAAATGTACCATGATGAGTTGCTAATCATTTATCTTGTTCTCAATCTTTATTAAATCAGGTGAACCAGTCAAGCAGGTGATGGGATTTGCCTGAGGCTGGGTTTGGTTATATTAAAGAATAGGAACTCAAGGGGCAAGAAGCTTAGTACCGGAAGCTGTTAAAAGCTCAGATGAATATCAAACGTCAAAAAGAAGCATACAGCCCTTTTACTGTTGGGGTATCTGTCAGCCTGTATATGTGTCATTCCATTTAATGGGTACATGCACAATTTGTGGAAGCATCACATACTTATTGTTTATATTATGTGAATGACGAGGTCTTTATACATAAATTGTTGTATATCTGCAGTTTGGTATAAGATTTGAAAGTTCTGTGAAATACAAAGATAAGTTGCATGAGTTGTAAATTAATTTGAATCAATCTCTTTCTGCAATTTGCTCACTGCTGAAGTGATGAATATAAGTATATGCTGCATGTTTACTAACGGTTTAATCAGAAACAACTTGTAACTGTACAATTTACTCGGAGCAAATGTCCCTTGTGACTGAATATATACTCTGGCAATTTCTGCAACTGGCGTTCATGCCTATGATCTCTGTTATAATGTTCTGTTTCTGTGAATACACTGGCAGAGAGACTATCAGAAGGTATTACCTTTCCCAAGAAAGAACTAAAGTTTATCAGATCCCAATGCTCTGAGATCCTACATAAGTCAGCACTCGAGACTTTTCACTCAATTCCCTTGCAAGATTGCAAGGATTATGGAAGATGATCTGTGAGAATTATCATTGATTCATTGCATCATAAACTTAATTCTAGAATGAAATAGACAGCAGAGCGGGCGCAACTTCAGGATGCTCCTCCATGCAGTGTGCTGGCTATCAAGGCAGAATTATTGGCCATAATTGAATGTCTAAAATGCATGTTATCTGATATTATAGTAGTTCATGCAGAATTATATGAAATGCTCCCTTGCCCACATTTTGTGACAATGCATAATAAAAGATATTCTATCTATCAGAAGACCACCATCAGATGTACATGTTCTGGACATAGTTTTCCATTTTCAATAATAAAAACCCAAATAGAGAAATCATTGCAGATGTTTGTGCAAATAGCATATGCCAACCAACTCAACGTTACCACCAAAAGAGAAAAGGAGAAAGAAAGAAAAACAAGAGAAAAGATTACACCCTAGCATGAAGCTCATGCAACCCTTAAAGAATCTCCACAAATTCACAAAAAATACAGAGTAAAAGATAATAAAGAAAGTAAACAAAGTAGGCTGTAGTGGAGGCTTTTTCCCTCCCCTTGATACTTGCCTTTTTCAAAAGCATGATTTGGGTACTCATTTTGTAGACACCTATGCTACCTAATGGAATAATATAATAAGCAAGACAGTTTATGCCATAAGCTGAATGGATTTTAGAAAGCATCTTCTCCAACTGTAGCTTCCTTTAACTACCATGATATTCTAATTTTTCATACAATCAAAAGTAATCTCTTTATTCAACTTTAGAAATTGCACTTCTTCATTAACATGCCATTGTGCTTTTTCCTTTTTCTTTTTGTTTCTTTTTTCTCTTGCAGGTGGACTTTAAGTATAGCCAAACATGGAAGAGGGCTAATAGGTCAGGAAAAATGGCCATTTCTTCTTAATAAAACGATTTCGTGTGCTCTTTTTAAAGGATTCTTTGTTGAGATTTTCAAGGAAAAAAATAGTTAAATTAAATTATGGTTTGAGTAATACTATACAATCTATTAATATTTATACTTGTCTCAATTCTTATTCATATGATGAGCAATAGTTAGAATAAATACTGATGAGATGTTTAGCATTTTTTGAATGGTTTTTCTTATAAGGTCTTCTTTTCAAAAGTATTAACTCTTGGATTTGTTCTATGCCTTGTCCTCAAGCTCTTACTTCATAATATGGTTTTGGATTCCCTTGGCTTGTTAAAAAAACAACCACCAAGATTTTAAATAACTTATTGTAAGCATTTAAGCATTTGGAGAGGGTTACTTTTAATTATATAAAATCAATCACCTTACTATTAAATTGAGGCATGAGCTAATAAAAAAATAAATTAATTAATAGCTAATGAGAACATTTAATAAGGCTTTTACAATAACATAATCCAAAGTTTTACATATTCTAAATCTTTAGATGTGACTATGGTTTTTCTAATTGAGAAAACCTAATATTTAATCACTTTCATAAATCACAACAACCATGGGTATTTACTGTTAAGGTTGAATAATGTGACACCATTTCCAAATGGAAATAGTAAAATAAATATATGATAATCAAAGATAAATGACCTGATAGCAGGCTGTCACATGTAGTGTTCAAGCTTATGGACAAAGAGGAAATTTTTATACAAAATCCCTTGTTGAAAATTGTGGAGATTTTGCCTTCTATTTCTGTTGGAGAAATATTTTGGAGTTTCCATCATAGTCAGCATCAATCTCCCAGATTTGCTGTGCATTGGATCATGTCACAGATTCCATTACTAAAAAGAACAAACAAAATATTTAAGTTGTTTAACTTTTAAAGTGATTGAAAATTGCTTCCCATAAAAAATATATAGGAATGAAAAAGAACAAGAAAAAGAATGTAACCCTTTTCTCTTTTCCTCCATTAATTGTGAATATTGTTGCTTGATCCACTAAATGATAATGCAAAGAAAACTCGAATAGTGGAGATGGGAACGCCATTAGGAAATGAATGATGCTAGCAAGGCAGGTTTAGTTTTAAAATGAGACAAAACATAAGGATTAGGGTTTTGCAAAAGTGTGTCTGTAAGTGATTACACATATGCATTTTCATATTTGTTGCTAAGAATTAAGAGTCATTTACACCAATGTTACTCAAATATCATAAGTTTCTAAATTATAGATCTTTAGTTAAATCTATCCAAAAACTGGATGGTCCACTCATGAAATTTTGAAAACTCACAAACAGTAGACATAAAACTTTTGCCTTCTTGGTCCACAATGGCCAATAATTCAAGACCTTTTCTTCGTATCTTCTCAAGCACTTGCATGAAGAAAAGATTCTTGATAGAGATTTAATACTATATTTATATATGTGAATATATTGTGTTTAATTATTAGAAGAGTGATATATATTATAATAATTTTAAATTTAAATAACATTATATTCGTTCAATAGGATCACCTCAAGCGAGCTAAGAGCTCGCCAAAACAAGAAATCGCCTGGAAAGATCTCCTTGTGAATACATCCTTCCACTCCTTGAAAATAGACAACCGCTGTCTAACCTCTCACTGATATAATGGAACATGACCATTTCAATAGATACTATTCAACCTGAGATATATACTGTAAATAATTAATAGAATTTGGTCTCATTTATGTCAAAAAATATGTAAAAAGACAACTGCGGTTGATGAATTTACTTACATTAAATGACATCAACCCAAAACAAATAAAATGGTCGGTTGTTGGATGTGAACGGCATTAGTTTTTCTTGAGGAACTAAACTCAACTCAGGAGGAAAAAAGATTTCAGTTTCAATAAAATCGGCTGCAAAACGTTCACATCTATTCCCCTATGGAAATCAGATTCCAATCCCTAAAACGACGTTGTTTAACCTGACAACGAAAACAAACTGACTCGCTGACTCACCAATCGCCTGCCGCTAACATATTAACGACTCTTTCTTCTTTTCCTTTTTTTTTTTCTCTCTCTACTTCCCACGTGGAGAACCCAGAAAATAATGATTAATAGAAATAAAAATAATAAACAACGCTCCTAACTTTTTATTAATTGACAAAAACACCCCTAACACTAGAATCCGCAACAGACATGTACGGTTTAGCGGAATTAACGCCTTAACCGTCGGTGGGCCCAATCCTAGTGGCAACTACCGTAATAAGCCTTAAACCAGAAGGGCGATACTGTCAGAAAAAGTGCAAAAAAATAAAATTGAGAAAAAAAAAAAAGCAACCTTCATTTCTCCCTTGTATATAAGTAACACACCTGACACTGAAACTATAAGCCTATACATACGCTACACATAAACAGCAAATTTACACTGTCGGCAAACTTCTTTTTTAGACTGCTTTTTAACGTTTTTTCTTTTGTCCGCCGCTCGCCGTGAAAGTGACACTCCACTGGTGGTGGTTATAGTGGTGGCGGCGGCGGCGGCTGGTTTCTCTTTTTTTTTTTTTCTTTCTTTCTTTGACTTGTCGTAACAATGCAGTTCTTGGCCTTGTACATTGTTGTGTTCTTGAAGTGTTTTGTTGTTTATGGACAAGTTCATCACCGTGTAACTGACCTACACTGGAAACCAGCCACCGCTACATGGTATGGTAGCCCTGACGGCGATGGAAGTGACGGTAGGTCTCTCTTGTTATTTTATTCATCTTCTTCTTGCTGCTCTAATAGCTATTGCATTGTAGTTTGGATCTTTTCTTTCAGTGGGTCTTGTTAACTCAGTGAGTTAAGTTGGAATTTCTGAATTTTAAGCTTGTTTACTACTATGTTAATTTTTGTTACAGCTGTATGTGTTATGGCAAGTCACGGTCCAATTCTAGTTTACCCAGTTCCTGCTTTAGAATGCAAAGTTTGGACCTTTATGGCATTTATAGCCCAGCATTAAGTTTTTAGAATCGTTTTTCACTCTTTCACTAAACCCCAACTCCCATCCATTTCTTTACACAATACCCGAAGAGAAAAAGCACAATTTTTTTATCCACTAGTTGAATTGTGGGACGCTTATCTTACTATTCATACATTTTATTGAAAGGCTAATGTATTAGTAAAAAAATTGAGAGGGTGTAAAAAATTGCTTCTAAAATGTCCAAAATGTGTACAAGTTCTTGAGAATTACTAGTCAATTATGTAATAACTAAAAAGTAATCATACACATGCTTTGTGCAGGAGGGGCATGTGGGTACGGGTCCTTAGTAGATGTGAAGCCGTTGAAGGCAAGAGTTGGCGCAGTGAGCCCAATACTGTTCAAGAATGGAGAGGGGTGTGGGGCATGCTACAAAGTTAAGTGCTTAGACAAGAGCATATGCTCAAGGAGGGCAGTGACCATAATTGTAACAGATGAGTGCCCCGGTGGGTATTGCTCCAACGGTCGAACCCACTTTGACCTAAGTGGTGCAGCCTTCGGTCGCATGGCTATAACCGGTGAGAGTGGTCAGCTCAGGAACCGAGGAGAGCTCCCTGTCACTTATCGCCGGTATGTAATGTACTATGTTGTCTTACTTTTGTGTGTGTGTACTACTTAAGTTTGGTCCTTTTATTTTTATTTTTTATTTTTCTATAATTCTTTAGTTTAACGGTCTCTGTTTATTTTGTTTGTCATTTTTATTTTGTCACCTTTGGTTTATTCTTTAAGTTGATATTATTATTTTTCTTCAATTGTTTCTTTCCTAATTAATGGCTTTGTCATCGAAAATGACCAAAACGCCCCCTAGTTTTCTTGATAATTCTTTGTCTCTACCTACCCTGGAACTGTAGGCAAAGCAATTATTAAAAGAAATTAATGAAAATGAATTGTGTTTCCCTCCATTAATTTTTTTTTCATGCTTGTAGGACACCATGTAAATATCCGGGGAAGAACATTGCCTTCCATGTTAACGAAGGTTCAACAAATTACTGGCTATCTCTTCTAGTGGAGTTTGAGGATGGTGATGGTGACGTTGGATCTATGCATATCAGAGAAGTAAATATACTCTACTCTTCTCCTTCACTTTCCATTCACTGGCACTTTTGCTTCTTCATTCTTTTTGGGTTTACGGAGAGGAGACTAGAGACGTTTTTTCTTTTTTAATTAATCCACTGACGACGAATTATATATAACAGGAGATAGTCATTCTTTATTCATATTAAGATTTAGACTCGTCGGAGTATTTTATTGGTGAACAGAAAAATATATTATTTAGGCTCCAGAGTGAGATACCAATTGCTTCTTGGGTCAATAAAGGGTAAAGGGTCTTTATTCTTTAGTAGGTTCTTTCTAGTGCATGTTCTAAAGCCTGCACTTCCTCATTTACCTAAAAAGAGCTTAATGGCCAAACGTGCTATTAAAAAAACAACAGAGCATATAAAAGGAATGGAAATTACATGAAAGTAAAAGATAAGTATTTTGTTTAGAGTAGATAATTCCTATTATTGCGGATATGTTACCTGTTAATCATGTAGATTTGCTCAACACCACTCACTTCACTCCCACCACTTTATCAAGAAAACATTGCCTTAATGTTCCTTGCCTAATTAAATCCAAGAAATATCCCATCTTGTATTATTTTATATAATCATGTTTCTCTAGTGGTGCCAAATTTCTGAAAAGCACTTTTGCCTACCTATCTTTTTAAATTTTCTATCATATATGATATGTCTTCAACAATTTCATTGATAATTGCATGTGACTTGGGGGCCACTCTGAAAAACTTCATATTCTAAGCTACTTCTCCATACATTGATGAAAAAGAGAAAGGTTGCAAATCTGTAGCTGTTGAAAGAAATAGCTAGACATACAAAGTTCATACTGTATTATTATATAATCTGAGTGGGTTTTAAACATGTTTATAATGGCAGGCAGGTGGCAGTGAATGGCTAGAAATGAATCATCTATGGGGTGCAAATTGGTGTATTATTGGTGGACCCTTAAAGGGACCATTCTCAGTTAAGCTAACGACACTATCAACAGGAAGAGGACTTTCTGCTAGAGATGTTATTCCAAGAAACTGGTCACCAAAGGCTACTTACACCTCCCGCCTCAAATTCTATCCTAATTGATATAACAATCTCCCAGTCTCTCTCCTCTTGGTCTGATTCTGAAACTGCTTTGGAGAGAGTCAAGAAACAGGAAACAAGGCCTTGTGTTTTTATGCCAGAAAGCTCCTCTTGTCCCCTTTACACAAATCTACCCAATCTGTTCTTTTTTTGCCCCTTTTCTTTTTATTTTTTTAGAAGAAAAGTAGCTCTTGGATTGCATAATGGCATCCATTGCTGTTTTTTCTCTTTCTGTTTTTGTTTTTCCTTTCTTTCTTTCCATTCTGTTTTCAACCCTAAAGTTTGTATGTTTGTGCAAGTGTTTTCCGTAGAGGTAGCCCTCTCCAAAGGAGAGAGAGCTAATAGTAATGTATTTTATAATGTTATTGGGGTATGAACTATGTATTTTTTTTTTTAAATCAATCTGGTCTTGCCCTTTCTTTTTTCTTGGAGTGCTAACTGTCTAGTCAAAATTGGAGGCCCCATTACAAATAAATGGCAATAATACTGCAAACAAACTTTTTCCCTGCATTGTAGGACCTCGTATTAAACTATTCAGTACTTTCAGTTGATTGTTGATTCAGTTATTTTTCTTGATTGCTAACGTAATTGGTCACTACCTAACTCTCAAACTAAATTTAATTGGTGCCTGCATCATATGCTGGATCCAATGCTTGGCTATGTTTATTTACAATCATGTACTGTGGATAACTTAAAGTCATCATGTGTTTTCCTGAACAGGAATCCAGCACTCAGATTGAAATATAAATGCACCAGCAGCAGTAACGTAGAACTCATTAGCCTTGTCATTGTAATTCGATGCCTTTATATTTAATTAATAAGGAATGTTTTGGTCTTAATACAATGGTTTAAAAAAAAAAGGATTTATACCAAGGATCTCACACATCAAATCAGTGAAGTTCTTATGAAATTCTAAATTGAACTGCCCATTGGGGACCATGTGAACTAACGATATACACATGCACAACATAAGAGCTGCAGGCTGGGCAACTATAGTTATAAGAGGTGAAGAAGGTGTGATTGTTAGAATATGTAAAGGAATCCCAGGGATGAGGACATGAATACATACAAAATTTATAAACATAAATTGTCTGCTATCCATAGACTGAAATATAGATATGCCATTTATAAATGGATAACATATATATACAGTAGGATCACATTAATTTTCACATGCAAGAAAAGGGCCTCATAGCCCTACAGCAACTCAGCAACTAGCTAGTTTCTGAGTGGTGGGAAGGAGTTTGCCAAGCCAAGAGCATGTGGGAGTTGGTCCCCATCAAACCCCAGCTGATAGGCACTGTACTTCTGCTCTTATCATGTGAGGGGATATTCATATGATTCCTTCCAATTTCAATTTTGTCCCACCCCCCACGAGTGTAGAAGATACTTTAGCATGATTATTTTTCTTTTCCTTTTAATAAGAGTAGAAGACAGAAAAGTAAAGATTCACAAGATAAATAAAGAAAATCCAGTAATTATTCATTCATTTGATATGTAACATGTTTTGAATCTTTTACTATAGAGAAACTCCTGATTTATCATAACTTATCAAGTATGTGTTATAGAATCAACCGTGTCTATAAACATGAAAACATTTGTAATCATACACTCACTGTTACACATAGGCCAAGTTGTTGACGAGGTCAGTTCTTTCTTGCTGTTATCATTATTATTATTATTTTCTGAAATTATTTTTATTCAGTTGGATGTCAGGTAATCGTTGCTGTTGGTCTGCTATGATGATGAGGATTCAGTTGCAGCTAGAAGCAAAATGATGATACAATCAATTAACAACAGTTCATGATTACGAGGTGGATATCCTCCAAAATGGTAAAGAATGAAACTGCAGATTTTCATTATTTGAGTGCACAAACAGAATTGCCAACATTGCCGGCCTAACTATGTAAGGGAGTACCAATAGGAAAATACAAAAGGCCCTCTTCTGCTCATGGCTCACCCTAATAACACAGGCTAGAACATAAAAATCCCAAAAGTGGCATATAAAGAAGTATTGAGATAAAATACAAAGATGATTTCAAATTTATCTGGATGCTAAATCTGTGAAAAATTGGAGATTATAAAAAATTGATAAAACTAAGTTTTCCATATAAAATTCTAGATAATCCTATATAGCTAGGAAGCACGCTCTCAAGATGCAATAACAGAGGACAGATTCAAGAATGTCCAGTAGAGATGCACTTATTCTTGGCCAAACTGGTTAACAAAGTATCCAAATAATGAAAAGAATTTAATCAGAATTTGATCATAAAAAGGGTAGCGTGTCATCACTCAGTGGTGGCTGGTTCAGCTGCAGCAGCTTGCTCACCCTCCCCAGCAGAAAGAGCCTCCTGTTTAGATAAGTCTGATGCACCATTGGCCGCCGCATCATCTTTAGCAGGTGTAGATGTTGGACCTTCCGCATCCTTGCTATCTTTCCCATCTGCTGTATCCTTGCTATCTTTCCCTTCAGTAGCATCCTTGCTATCTTTCCCTTCAATAGCATCCTTGCTATCTTTCCCTTCAGTAGCATCCTTGGCATCTTTCTCTTCTTTTGTATCCTTGCCATCTTTTCCATCCTTGGTATCTTTTCCTTCCTTTGCAGTTTTTCCATCTTTCCCTTCCTTTGTGTCCTTGCCATCTTTGGCAGGCAGGGGAGGCATCATATGAGGTGGAGGGTTCTGTTTCAGCTTAGCAAAAATTTGCCTCATCCTTGAAAGATCAGTGGGCTTTCCAGGCTTTGGACCTTGAACTACCAGAATGGAAGGTTTCCTGTCAGGATCTTTCTTGCCTCTCTTTTCAATATTTGGCACCTCCCGAGGAATGATCTCTGCGATGGCTTTCCAATAATGTTGATGAGCTTCTTTGTGGAATTTCTCTTGGTTAGCCAAGTACATCTGTAGAGAAACAGAGTCATTTAAAGGCAAAAGTATGGAAAATATGTGTGTGTAATCAGCACAACAAAAAGAGAGGGAGGGGGAAAGGGAAGGAAGAAAAAAGGAAAACGTTTTGTAATTTATACCTTCTCTCTTTCTCTGTTCTGAGCCTTGTTAGTTTCGCAGTTGAGCTGCCTTTTCTCATAAAATGCTCTTTTATATTCCTCCGCTTCACTGATAATTTGATTGCGCATTTCCTTCTCTCTTTTCTCCTTTTCCTCAAGATGGAGGGTATTTTGCCTGCAAAAATAGATATAAGAGGTTGCATAGCCTACCAATTTGAAGTCTCAATTGCAGGAGGAACAATGTTAACAAGATTTCCAAGATATCTATTCAATGTAGAAGTATACACTTAGGATTACACAATGAGAACATAACATGGCATTGAACCAAAAGTAAGATGCTAAAGAAGCCAAGACTGACATGAGAATTCAGGATCACTGATCCTGAATGACAAAGACTTCAGTCTAGGATAGTTATGATGAAATTATATATAAAAAAGAATATATATGACATGAAGAAATGCGCTTGAGAGCCAGAATAAGCTAAGCAGTGGGCATTGACCTGTGTTGTCAAGTATCATCAAAAGAATTACTTCTTTCTAGGACATCAAAAATTCAAATATGCCAAGATGTGCATAAGAATATCAGCTGTAATTATAAGAAGAACAGCATAAATCATGAGCCTTCATTGTTTCATAGTACATTATGTATTTCTAATATAATTGTTTCCCAGTTTGTGATCGTTAGAAGATCACCATTCATCAAACTGAACCAAAGAGGTTAAATTTTTAACTTCTGTATAATCAGACATCAGAAAGGACTAATAATTAACTGAAAAGAAATTACTACTACATCAAAATTCAAAACCATCATTTCATTGTAAACCAAATTCAAATTCCAGTTCATTTTGATCATGCCTCTGAACCAACATTTTGGATTATGGTTATTTCTGATGGCGGTGATCTTGTCTTCAACTTAAAATGAGAGCATAAATTTTTTATTCTTGATTTTTCCATAAAAACAAAACCTATTCTATTGCTCAAGATTCAATCTTTTCTGAACCCCATTAGTCTAATTACTTTAAAAAGTTGCAAACTTTGATAAAGAAAACACTACCTGCGCCACTCGCGTCGCTGTAAACCTTCTTCTTGCATCTCAGTAGGATCAGGAAGAAGCGGTCCATCGGAAGCAAAAATGCCTGCACCATCATCATTCCCATTCGTTTCATACTCCTGGTGCTGCATTGGCATTCCGTATCCATACACATCCGGAGAATGCGGATTGTTGGTGATGTCATCAGGAATTGGTGATAACGGTGGCTGGTGGTCGCCAGAGAAAAAGTCGTCGTCTTGGTTAGTGGGAGCAGGGAATGAAGAGTCGTGATCGCCACCCATATAAGAATCGTCATCAAAAGGGCGGGAATTTGACGATATTTCGTCGTGTTGGATATTGTTATTGGTGAAATCTTCTCCAACTGGGCTGAAAGCGTCGAAGGCAGACGCCATTCTGGCGGTGGCGTTGGCGGTGGTTGGAAATGGCGGGTGTTTGTTGAGGTTAAGGTTATTATTTTCTGTTTCTTAAATCGTTTTGTTCGGATCCATAGAGGATAAAAAGTCTGCGTCTTTGAAATTGAAGCAACAACGCCAAATTCAATTCAAAGATAAATGGTGCTAATTACTAAAACACACCTGAGTTTAGTCTAATGTAAATTTTAGTCCCTATTATTTTAAAATTAACATTTCAAATCTTTTATTATCAACAACGATATCATGTGTATAAAAATTGTCAGGCTTAAGCTGTTAGAGTTTGATCCTACTTAGACTAGTTGGTCTCGAGTGTAGAGCACCAATCTTATTTTTAGATTATATTCACGAGTTTCATAATTTTTTTTTATTTGAAAGCTTTAGTTATATTAGAATTAAGTATTTATTTAAATTTTATTATTTAATTTTAATTAATTAGTCCAATTTTAAAAAATTATCCATTCACCAATATTACATGTCTAAAGGATATCATGAAAGAAAAGTTAAGGTGCTAAACCACATAAATTTGACTAGGTTTTTTTTAATTAACCTAAATGTAGAACATTAAAATGACACAAGAAAAGTAAGGCTCAATTGGAATTAAATTTAACATTTAAAATAGTCAAATTTCAAATATGAAAGACTACGAGTGTTGAAATCTTATATGCTAAAATATGAAGAATAAAATATAAACTAGTTAACAACTATAGAGACCAAATTTATTAATGTTAATTCAGTAAAGACTAAAGCGTAAATTAAAGTAAACTTTAAGAGTGTCTTAGTAATTAGCCCGAATGTGCAACGTAATCCATAATCTACCAAAGAGTGTCGTTCGGTAGGATTCTGTCGTTTACTGTTATTTGCAGAAAATCCTGACACGTCCTTAGATTGCTTAATCAACGTGTAAGCACTACAACTTAGCTCGGCTTTGTGCAACCGTAAAGCAAAATTCTTAAGAAATCAAAAAGCTTCTTTCTTTATAATCTTTATCCATTAAAGTTGAGATTAAGGAGCTTCAAGAAAAATAAAGATGGCCGATCGATTCTTTCCTAATATAATGCCAGATTTTGTAACAGAAGCAGCAGCAGCAGCAACTGAGGACAGTAGTACTGGGGATTCTCTAATGAAGCTTTTATCCATGCCTTACCCTTCTCTTTCCCAACGGTTTCAAAGAGCTGGCTTGGATCTTAAAGAAACTGTATTTACTATTTACCCTTTTTGTATATGATATATCAATCTTCTTCTTCTTTTTTTTCTAGGTTTGGTGTTGTAGTATGAGGTTTTCAGTAACATTCACCAGTTTTTTTTTTTTTTTTTCTGTTTTTCTTTTTTGGGTGTTCTCAGATAGTGATGGAAACATGGGGATTGAGTGGGCAGAGTGTGCAAGACTTCACTCTTTACAGTGGCACGCTTGGCAGTGCTTTCTTGATTTTTAAAAGCTACCAAGTTACCAACAATAAAAATGATCTCTTCCTTTGTTTACAGATTGTTAAGGCCTGTGACTCTGCTTCTCCTGCTTCTAGGTACCTTCTCTTTTTTCTTTGTTTAGGTATGTTATGCTATTTACTTAATGAGGCGGTGATAGGCTTTCTAATTTCATTACATAGGGATGTGACATTTTTATGTGGGAGAGCTGGTGTTTGTGCTCTTGGGGCTGTAGCAGCAAAGTATGCCAATGATCAAGATTTGCAAAATTACTATCTCAACCAGTTTGGAGAGGTTTTTAACCTTTCTTGCTCTATGTTTTGCAGCATTATTTGGTTAAGCATTGTCCTAATTATTTGATAGAATTTTATGGGTAAATAACGAAATAGGTTAAGTTGTCAAAAAATCATCCTGATGAATTACTGTACGGAAGGAGTGGCTACTTGTGGGCTTGTTTGTTCATAAACAAACATATTGGCGAAGGCACTATCCCTCATACAACTATTGTAAGATTAACCATTGCAACTTCTTTTACTTCTTTTTCTTTTTGTTTTGTTTTGTTAAAACTGCTATATAATGTTTTGAGTAATCTTCACAAAGCGTGCAGTCACAGTTGAGATTATCAAGAATGGAAGGGCACTGGCCAAGAAAGGGGGATGCCCGTTGATGTATGAATGGTATGGGGAAAGGTACTGGGGTGCTGCTCATGGATTGGCAGGCATTATGCATGTTCTGATGGATGCAGAGCTGAAACTTGATGAAGTTGAGGATGTCAAGGGCACTCTTAAATATATGATCAACAATCGATTTCCCAGTGGAAACTATCCTGCTAGTGAAGAAGATTGGAAGAGGGATGTTCTTGTGCATTGGTGTCATGGAGCTCCTGGGATTGCCCTGACACTTGTCAAGGCTGTTCAGGTTTGTGATTATGGGAAATTTCTTGATTGTTTCATTCAGTTATATACCGCAATTTTATGAGTGATTCATTCTTTAAATTGCTTCAAACTCGCTCTTCAATTCGGAGAACATTCAAGCTAATTAACAAGCAAGTATATAAAAGTAGAAACACAAGGTTCTTTGTCCCTTTCCCAAAACTGTTTTGCTGAAGGTTTCCCTCCCAAATGTTGTGTTTAATCTTCAGGTGTTTGGAGATAAAGAATTTCTGCAAGCTGCAGTAGATGCAGCAGAGATAGTTTGGAACCGCGGGCTACTCAAGCGAGTTGGTATTTGCCATGGAATCAGTGGGAACACATATGTATTCCTCGCTTTGTATCGAATGACAGGCAGCATTGAATTTTTATACAGAGCCAAAGCATTTGCCAGTTTTCTACTTGATAGAGCACACAAACTTATATCAGCAGGAGAGATGCATGGAGGTGATAGCCCCTACTCACTGTTTGAAGGAATTGGAGGTATGGCCTATCTTTTTCTAGATATGATTGACCCCTCCAAAGCTAGATTCCCTGCTTATGAACTCTAAAACTATATGTATGAATTTTGGATATACTTTAGTTGGAGTTGAATGTTAATATTGCTATTGCTGCAGTTTGAGCTGCATATGTGAGAGTGGTTCTCATGTTATTGTCGTAGTGTGAGATATGCTTATATGTTGCTTGCACTTGGGCACAGATTCTATGTATAGTGTGGGATGATAGGTAGAATTATCACTGTTTTTTAAGGTGAACTAAGCATTTCATCTCTGGCTAACAGCCTTCTACTTGATTTATTGCCCGTACCAACTCAATCAAAGTTTGATTCGTTTCATTTTTTTAAGGTTATACCTGATCTACAAAATGCTTGAAATTTGCAAATCTGATTCAATCGTCTATCAAAATCTCAAATTCAAACTTTGAATATTGAGCTCAAAGTTGAAATATAACTAAATTAGGTTAATAATACTTGAACCGATTCGGTCATTTAATTGAAGTATTCAACTGAGCTTGCTAACTTGGTGTTTAGGATTCAGGATTTACATCAAGTTAATCTCAAGTATTTTCATTTTCATATTCGACCCGCTCGTGCTAGTAGTCTTAACCATAGAAGGGGAATTCATATAATCCAAGTCCGGAGATGCAACAAGATAATGGATAGCTGTAAATACTTCATGAGAGACATTTCATGTTCTGAAATGGAAGCCACTGACACTTTGATGCAGTAGGAAACACTTTCGGGAGCTGCAACCGCCAGGCACTGGAACTCGACTAATCTTGCATCAGCCAGCCGTCCGTTTACTCGATTCCAGTGTTCTTTCGACTATAATGTTCGCCGTCTAGTGTTCGCGGCAATGGACTGTTCTTCCACCACCATAACTTCTTAAACCTCTCGCCTCACGGCTGCATTAGCGCAACCAGTAAAACAATAGAGAAAGACCCACTCAATGCCACAAGAAAAATAGAGATATTCAAGTCATTAAAGAACCGGGCTGTATAAAATATACTTTCACTCTTGAAACCGCTAGATCAACGCTGGAAACCCCATGATTTCTGTTGGTTTTAATTGCTTTCTAATTACAGTTTTTCTTTTTCTACTTTTGGAACTTACGAGGAAAATAGCTCACGAAACTGTGTTAGTAAAAACTAAACTCAGTTGCTGTTTTCTCTGTAAATACAAAGGATTTGTATTTTAATAATGTATTGATATGGCAAGTAAATTAGGTTGTAAAAAGATGGTTAGTCCGTCAAAAGTTCAAATTGACGATAGTATAAAATACTTTTAATTTTTATGACAATCTCCGAAATATAGATAATCATAATAAATATAATACTAATAATATAAGTCTTAAATTCTATAGAAGTAGTAATATTTATTTAAAATTTTTTATCTATTTTAGATTACAAAATACTCAATAAATTTATCTATTAGTTCTAGAAGAAGAACCCTCTAAAATTAAGATAAATAAAAAGATTTCAAGTTCTTATAAATTTAATTAGTTTCTCGTATTATAAGTTATAATTTTAAAAGATAATTAGTATAAGGATATGGACAATTATAATAAGAATCATATCAGTAATATAATTTAGAAACAATAATATTTACTTTAGACTTAAATCATAAAATATTTGATAAATTTATTAATTGATTTCAATTAAAATACTTATTTAGTTAAAAAATATATCAGAAAAATTATAAAAATATATTGTTAATTTTTATATAATTGATTTAAATTACATATTTATAAATTTAATATTTCACCATAAAATATTATTTATAGAAAGCTTGAGTATTACCACTAGTTTCCTATTAAAAGAAAAACTAAAAAAACAGAAAAAGAGAGTTGTTAAAATAAGTAAGTGGAATTATTTAGATTCAAGAAACTCACAAGCTTAGTTAATCTTTTTGCTATTTATTTATTATATTTTTCAAGCTTTTATTATTTAATATATTATATTAAATATATGTATAATTTGAGTTCAATCTAGCATATTTAAATACAAATTTAAGAATTTAATAAAAAAGTTTTAAGTCATTGAATTAATTGAGACTCCCAATAGTAAGTTTCGAACATTAAATTCAAGTTGATATCGTATTTGATAATGTTTTGGCTCAACTGAACTCCATTAAACTCTTACATATTAGTGCTTGAGGATGTTTAGCTTCCTATGTCTACAAAATATTACTGAATTATTTCACAAAAATAAAATTGGAAATTAATTCTTCAATTAAGACATTTGATTTGACTTTTTCCTTCTTTTTTTTCTTGGTTCATTTTCAACGAGGAATTCTAATTTTAGGAAACAAATTAAACACAAACAAAGCTAATTATTCTACATAATTATTATATTTAAAAAACCATTATTTCATGAAAATTTAGGTTTAATTCATATTATTGTGTTGTATGGCGGTAGCAAAACTCAAAAAAAAAAAAAAAAAAAAGAAGAATGGAAGTTGCTTCTCCATTGACGCACAGTATGCCTCCTATTCTTTCGAACTCATCATCACCTTTTCTAGGTTCTTATTTTCTTCTTAAACCCATGTTTCTACGTGGGTTTTCCGGATCATTGCACCTGGTTCTATTACTTGCGTTATTAATGTCATTTGTCTCTGGAAAATTTGGGGTGAGACGTGTTAGTGATCAAGAGACCAGGTTTAACAAGAACGTCAAGAGGGACTTATTGTGTTACAAACAGAAGGCTGCGTTCTTCTGTTGTTTGTGCATTTCGGTTCTTAATCTTGTCTGTTGTTTATTGAGTTACTCCTATGGGTGCAAAAATGGTTGTTCTGGTGATGAACTTGTTACCCTTTTGGATTTAGCGCTTAGAACACTCTCTTGGGGTGCACTTTCTGTTTATCGGCATATCCAAGTTTCTAATTTTTCTGAATCAGAGTTCCTATTTCTATTGAGAGTTTGGTATGGACTTTTTTTCTAAATTCCTTGTTATTGCCTTTTTGTGGACATTCTTCTTTATAGAAAACACGTGCCGTAATCGCAAGTTCAGTTAACTTTATTGTCAGACTCGCTCTCTTTGTCCGCTGGCTTGTTTCTTTGTTATCTCGTTTTCCTGAAAACGAAGAGTGCAGATAAACTACTGGAAGAACCTCTTCTGAATGAGAATGGTAATTCAACTGAGTTTAGAGGTGGTGATTCTGTGACTCCTTACTCCAATGCTGGTCTCATCAGTATTCTTACGTTTTCTTGGATGGGTTCTCTAATTGCTGCTGGCAATAATAAAACTTTAGACCTCGAGGATTTTCCTCAGCTTCTTCATCAGGATATTGTAGTTGCAGCATTTTCAGTTTTTAGAAACAAATTTGAGTCGGGTAGCAGTGCTGCTACTAGAGTCTCCGCATTTAACCTCGTCAAGACATTATTCTTATCAGCTTGGAAAGAAATTCTATGGACAGGTTTTCTTGCCTTGTCGTAGACATTAGCTTCTTATGTTGGTCCTTTCCTCATAGATTTGTTTGTTCAATGTCTCAATGGCCATAAAGAGTTCAAAAATCAGGGTAATTTTTTAGCTTCCGCTTTTCTAACTGCAAAGCTTATAGAGAGGCTTTCACAGAGACACTGGTCCTTTAAGTTGCAGCAGGTTGCAATGAGGATCCGTTCAGTAATTGTGGCAATGATCTATAACAAAGGTTTGACTCATTCATGCCAGGCAGAGCAGGGCCACACTAGTGGAGAAATCATCAATTTTGTCACGGTTGATGCAGAGCGAATTGGTGCCTTTTTCCAGTACTTGTACGATCCATGGCTGGTCATTGTCCAAGTAAGTTTGGCATTGTTCATATTGTATAAACATCTAGGGCTTGCATCTCTTGCCACTCTTCTTGCAACTTTTATTGTCATGTTGATGAGCTACCCCTTAGGAAAATTAGAGGAGAAATTAGAGGAAAACTTGATGAAAGCAAAAGATAAACGAATGAAAGCAACGACTGAGATTTTGAGGAATATGAGAATTCTCAAGTTTCAGGCTTGGGAAATGAAAGTTTTGTCTAAGATTGTGGAGCTCCGGAAGACGGAGGCAGGATGGTTGAAGAAATATGTTTATGCTACGGCACTTGTCAGTTTTGTCTTCTGGTCTGCTCCTTCTTTTGTGTCTCTGGCCACTTTTGCTACATGTATGCTTATGGGAATCCCACTTGAGTTGGGAAAGATCTTAACTGCACTTGCAACTTTCAAAATGCTTCAAGAGCCAATTATTCATCTTCCTCACCCAATTTCTACCATTGTTCAGACCAAGGTTTCCCTTTATAGAATAGCATCTTTTCTGCGTCTTGATTACTTGCCTAGCGATGCTGTAGAGGAGCTTCCAAGGGATGGTTCTAACACAGCAATTGAGATAGCAGATGGAAATTTCTCCTGGGACTTGTCTGGTCGTAACAACATTAAAAGATATAAACTTGAAAGTCTTCCAAGGTATGAGGGTTGCGGTATGTGGCACTGTTGGTTGTGGCAAGTCAAGCTTACTTTCCTACATTTTAGGGGAGGTATCCAAAATCTCAGGGTCAGTTAAGTTGGGTTGGACAAAGGACTATGTTGCTCAATCACCTTGGATACAGAATGGCACGATTGAAGAGAACATATTGTTTGGGAAGGAGATAGAGAGAAAAAGGTATGAGAGCATATTGGAGGCATGTTCCTTGAAGAAGGACCTTGAAATATTGTCATTTGGCGATCAGACTGTTATAGGTGAGAGGGGAATAAATTTGAGCGGTGGACAGAAACAAAGAATTGAAATTGCACGAGCACTCTACCAAGATGCTTATATCTATCTTTTTGATGATCCCTTTAGTGCTGTTGATGCACATACTGGATCTCATTTATTTAGTATGAGTTGCTTCTGCGATCCCACTCTCGTTCATTTAATATTCCAGTTGTCTGGTTTGTTTAATTTAAAACTATTGAAAAAATTGCACTTTGTGCTCTGGTGCTGTATTACATTTTCTTTTTCTGCTGTTTCATGCATAGTGAAATATTCTTATTTGTTTGGTCATTGAAAGACAGGAAGTTTTACTTGGTCTTTTGAGTTCAAAAACTGTTGTTTATGTCACTGATCAAGTCGAGTTCTTGCCTGCTGCTAATCTAATATTGGTGAGTGATTGATTTTATTTTCTTCACTTCTTTCTAATTATCATCTCAACTATTGAAATCTTTCATTCAACTTGTACCTGTGTTTAGGTCATGAAAGATGGAAGGATAACACAGGTTGGGAAGTATAAAGACATTCTTAATTCTGGGACTGATTTCATGGAATTTGTACTTGCACATAATGCAGCTTTATCTGGGTATTGATTTCAATTAAGAAGGGTCAGCTTTTGGAAATGAAAGTGTCAGCAAGGAGCACGATGGGTTCAGCAATACCGACGGGTTTACCCCGAAAAAAAGAGAAAAACAAGGATTCAGAAAAAATGTAAACCTGATGAGATAGCCGAGTCAAGAGGACAACTTGTTTAAGCAGAAGAGAGAGAAAAAGGTAAAGTAGAGTTTTCAGTCTACTGGAAATATCTCACAACGGCATATGGAGGAGCTCTGGTGCCTTTCATTTTGCTGTTACATATCCTCTTTCAGGTCCTCCAAGTCATCAGCAACTATTGGATAACGTGGGCAACTTCCATCTCGAAGGATGCGAAACCTCCTGTTAGTGAATACACACTGATAATTGTCTACTTGGCTTTGCTCTTTTTGCATTTTGGTTAGGTCCACAATTCTCGAAACAGCAAGTCTCAAAACAGCAACTCTACTTTTCAATAAAATGCATCAGTGCATTTTCCATGCCCCTATGTCCTTCTTTGATAGAACCCCGAGCAGGCGTATCCTTAATAGAGCAAGTAAAATTCCATGTCTATTCTCTTCAACAGGGCTATAAGTATTTGCAATGCAGGTCAGTCTTAAATTTTTAAATTTGTTTCCTGATTTTTGTTAAGTCTTAGATTGCAAATTCTCCATGGCATTTATAATGGATCTTTCTATGATCTAACAGTGCTCTACAGAAGAAATTTCGGTTGATTTGCAAATTCCATATCAAGTTTGGACAGTTGCCTTCTCAATGGTCAATCTTCTGGGTACAGTTGCAGTAATGTCTCCAGTAGCATGGCAAGTAGTTGTCGTTTTTCTTCCATTAATTTCTGCATGCATCTGGTACTAGGTAATACATCATTAATTATTAAGTTTTCACACCATCTCTTTTGGACTTCAAAGAAATCTTGAGAAAATCTCATAACCTGTAGGGGTTCTCAGAGTTTCTCTTTTCTTCTTCTACCTTTCTTTCTAAAAAAAAACGCAGAAATATTACATTCCTTCTGCAAGAGAACTTTCACGGTTGATTGGAGTATGCAAAGCTCCAGTTATCCAACACTTAGCTGAAACAATTTCAGGATCAACAACTATTAGGAGTTTTAGTCAACAATCAAGATTTCGAGAATTAAATATGAAGCTGACGGATGCATATTCTCGGCCCAAGTTTCACAGTGCTGGTGCAATTCAATGGCTTGGCTTCCGCTTGGATATGTTTTATTCCATTACATTTGCCTTATATTTGTTTATTTTAATCTCTTTCCCAAAGGGAACTGATCTTGGTTAGTATTTCTTTCCTTGTATATCTTTTCATTTATCCTACCCCTGACAACCAATTAGTGAGCCTGAACCTCACCTATTTCTTTTTGCTTTTTCTGTTCCTTAAAGCCGTTGCTGGTTTAGCTGTGACATATGGGCTCAGCCTAAATATGTTACAAGCTAGGGTGATATGGAACATTTGCAGTCTGGAGTACGAAATGATATCATTGAGAGAATACTTCAATACATTTCTATTCCTAGTGAGCCCGCTCTTGTAGTGCATGGAAATCGGCCAGTCGCCATCACATGGAGAAATTGATATTGCTAATCTGCAGGTATTTATGCTTATGCTTACTTTCTTTAATTGGCAGGTCTGATTATTTTATAACACTTTTTTTTTTTACCGCAATGACATGTAGATTCGATATGCCCCTCGCCACTTGTGTTGCGGGGTCTCACATGCACCCTTCCAGGAGGGAAGAAAAGTGGTATTGTAGGGAGAACAGGCAGTCGTAAATCAACCCTCATACAAGCTCTTTTCCAAATTGTTGAACCTGCGGCTGGCCAGATTGTGGTTGATGGCGTCAATATTTCATCGATTGGTTTGCACAATTTGCGGTCAAGACTAAGCATTATTCCTCAGGATCCTACCATGTTTGATGGGACAATACGGAGTAACCTGGACCGCCTCGGATCATACTCGGAGGAGGAAATTTGGGAGGTAGGTTATGTCTATTATATCCATTAGATAAAGATTTTTTCCATTTAATTTGAAACGTTTTTAATGGACTTACTGGCTCTTGATAAGTGCCAACTTGGAGATGAAGTAAGGAAGAAGGATAAAAAGTTGGACTCCATAGGTTTGTTTTCTTACTGTTATACACTAATTAATGTTTGCAAATCTTTAAACTTGATGGCATATACTCTAAATTGTGAGTGATTATTCTGTACCGCAATTAGTGAGAATGGAGAGAATTGGAGTATGGGTCAAAGGCAGCTAGTCTGTCTTGGAAGTGTACTACTTGAGAAGAGTAAGGTTTTAGTCCTTGATGAAGCTACTGCATCGGTTGATACAGCAACTGATAACTCAATTCAACAAATAATCAGGCAACATTTCTCCGACTGTACAGTAATAACCATAGCACATCGAATAACTTCAATTCTTGATAGTGACATGGTTCTGCTTCTGAGTGATGGTGAGAACATTTCTATATTATAATATTCCACAACTTGCGGACGTGCAATGTTCTTGATCACTTATAATAATAATGATGCAGGACTTGTCGAGGAACATGACTCTCCTGGAAAATTATTAGCAAACAAATCATCGGCATTTGCAAAACTTGTAGCAGAGTACACAGACAGGTCAAACACCAGCTTCTGAGTTGTTAAATGACAAAGCTAAATGAACTACAGTTCCGATGCAGCAAGTTTTGTACGACGATGAAAATTAACTCGGGTTAATCAGTTTCTGAACTGTGCCATACATTAGGACATTGAGGATATAGTGTAGGCAGGCAACTAAGTCACCAGAATTTGTGTGCATGTTATACAGCTATTATTAAATTTTCTATATTGATGGTGTAAATTTTTTAGGCAGTCCATGCCTACAGTTAAAGAATATATGCGTCCTGCACGCAGAGTAAATGCGAATTATGTTTTCCTTTAAGAAAATTCTTTCATTTTCATAATCTTTTCTATATGTTCCTCGCATGCACCTGCATGATGGATTTAATGGCAACTGGCAACTTGTGGGAGCATATGGAGCATCGATTATTATTCTCAAGAAATCGGCCTGCTTCGCTAGTTATCTAACTGGTAGTGAAGAGCACATTTGTGCTGAAATGTACCTAACTTAACAGGCATGACTTGAGAGAGAAATAGAAGAAATAAAGTGTTTGGTGAGAAAGAGAAGGAAAATGAGGGAAAAGAGAATCAAGATAAGAACAAAAAGAGAGAGAAAGAGCTGATAATAAAAGAAATTTGAAAATATATTAATTGGCTAGATAGATCATCGGCGAGATAAATCTAAAAATATTGTATAAATTATACGTTACAATGGCACTTCAAAATATAAAACAATTCCATGCCCTTTAAATTGATATTTCACTCCTTCACTTGCTGTTCTAATGTCATATTCATGACATAGTGGCAGTTAAGGACCACATTTTTAGTGGTAGTTAAGGATCACATTTTGTGCTAACGTTGGCTCTTAGTGGTAGTTAAGGAGCACCTCTTGTGCTGACATGGGCTCACCTGCTCCTTAAATAACTCATGCCAAAGAGCAAAAAGAAATGAAAACCCATTCATCAATCTGTTTTCTGTCTTCCTACAAAATTTTATAAAAGAAAATTTTCAGTCATATCATCAGCAAAGGGTCCATTGAAAAAAGGTGCATGCAAGTTGATTACTCCATTCCAATATGCTAAGCATTACAAAGTTATTAGTGTTACCTCACAAGTGTTATAGGACTACAATGTAGGCCTTTTTCTTAATATCTTTGCCCAAACCTATCAAACATTCACCATTCACGATCGCCAAAGCCCTATCAAGCACTTACTCCTACCTAATCACTACCAAATATGTTAGTAATTTTGTTGAATATTTTGCTGTTAACAATTCATTTGTAGTATAAAGGTCATAATGGTTAAATTGCAGATTTCACAGTTTGCACCCAGGTAATTTACCATATAAATTGCATAATACTACGTTGTAATGTTCCTTTTCATTTTTCATGATATAGAATCATGTGGTTTTAATGAATTTGGAAGAGTAAAAGTAATTCAAATCAGCTAGTTACATGATGAGATTGAAAGAAATTTAAAAGTTTATGTAGTTTAATTGATTAAAAATATGAAGTTCATGATATAGAATTGAAAACACAGTGAAATTTTATGATATTATTTTCCATTAAGCCTTTCTTTGTTTTTATATTTAGTATTGGCAGCCGCATCAGCTTCTCTTGTGTGGTTTAGTCATGTGGATGTATAAGGACGATTGAAGTCTAGGAATATTATTAAGACAAGGGACTAAATTCAGGGACAGTGGATAAACTTAAATGTGTAAGCATTAGAAAAATTCCTCGTACAAAGTTCTAAGTAGCTTTAATAAAGAATAATTTCTAATGTTTTTCTTACGTTACCAACAGGTGGTGGGCAGTATCTACAACGGCCTTTAATCCCTTGTGCCTCACAATCCTTAAGAAAAATGGAGAATTTAGCGATGACAGGGTTGATCCCAGACGAAGATTAGGATGAGACTTTACTAGCAAGTCAAGAAATTTGCCTCGTGTTGCTGTTGTCTCAATGTCATTTTCATCCGACAAGGTTTTTCAAGTTATGAAGAACTTTGGTGCAAAACCTGATTCAGCCAAAGAAAACTAATCAAAGCAATAAGTGCGCACTATGAAACTAAATTTTGTACCAGGTCCTTGAAGGGTTCCCACGTTGGAAATAATATGAAAATTCTTTCCGATGGCCACGTTCCGAGAAAGTCGCAAGAATACACTGCAAATGGCGTTAAACTTATGGGGACTAACAGGTGATGATCACACAGAATTACATGCCATGGCATAAAATATACGAGAATTTTCATGGCATATTTAGCTTCCACTGATGAAGCACACGCTGTTCCCCTTGTCACGACACATTTGTCAAACCTGGACAGAAAACCATTTAATCATTTCATTGATAGTGACCCAGCTGTTTGGGTGTCCAACCATACTTAGAAACCTGTAATAGTCCATGTCATTAGACAGATCTAATGAAACTATATTCGAAACTTGTATCAGTCCATATAATTGGACTAATCTAATACCAGTTAGAATAAATCTGTAATAGCAGTGTTTATGTATGCACAAATTTTTATTACATCGGAGATGGCATATGTTTGTTAAGGAAGTTGATAAGGAGCTCATTCACTTTCTCCGGAAGTTGTTCATGAATGAAATGGCACCCTTCTTCCACGTAGATGATCTCTAAATCAGGCACAAAATGTTTCAGTTGTCCGCTTATGTAATCCTCCATGCCTGCAAACTTTAGCACATAGTCCTTCTCACCCATGATCAACAGTGCTGGACATGTCACTTCTGGATCTTTTATCCCACAATCTATTTTTGCACACCTTCAGACAAGTATCAAAGAATTCAAGTTTGAGTTTGCAGTTGAATTTCTCAACGAAAGAGGAGAATCATATTAGGTAATAAGTACTGACTGAGATTGGACAAGAGAGCACCCTCAATAATCTTATCAAGAAACTTAATATACCCAGAATCATACTTGGAGCAAGTACCTGTAAGGTACACGTAATGGAAAACAAAACCCTGATTTCTCATATAAAGATGCATACACTGCAAGATCTTCTTCAGAGAACCATGGTGGTAGAGGAGTAGAAGGCTCAACCAAGTCCATGATTTCTTGGTCATCTCTAGCAATTGGTACCTTAGCTTTCGAGAAGAGAATATAGATGTTCTTTATCACTGTCTTCACATCCAGCCTGCTAAAATCTGCTTCAGCTCTCCCTGGCTCCTGGATTAGTTACAATTACAGGCATTACTAAAATTACACGACCAATGCAGAATGGACTTTTAAGTTTATGTGAAGGAAACAACCTTATCTCTGTTTTGTCTCTCAGCCTCAGGGCCTAACAGGCCTCTGATATTGATAAAAACACAGATGACACAAGAAAATGTCAGCATAACATACCTGCCACCTTGTTATGTAGAAACCTTTTGGCATGAGATTGCTTCGGTTTGCATTAGGGCCAGGCAACAAGAAAGGAATACCCAATGTTGCAAAGCCATACACCCTCTTGGGATGTAAGACAGCTACTAGGCTTAATGCTAGAACTCCAAAATCTTTGGCAATTAAAAAAACCTGGTATAAGAAGTCCCAACTATTATTTGGCCAATTGCAAAAGGCTACATTCTCTAGTTTAGTTAGACTTATCATTGGCCTTTGCAAATAATGGATTCAATAAACTAGAATTCTTGAGCAACTGATGACAAAGGGGAACAGTGTCCACAGAACAATATTTATGTGGTTGTTTTGAATTAATTCTTTTCAAGGTAGTATTTACAAAAGAAGGCATATGGTGGAATGCTCACAGACCTTACTGATTCCAAGAATGTCAAGAAGGGCAATAATATCATCAACAAGATCCGAAAAGGTCCCCTTCTCTGGCTTAGGTGGCTGATCAGAGAGTCCATAGCCTCTAAAATCAATTGCTATAGCTCTATAGCCAGAATTTGCAACAGCAATCATTTGGTACCTCCATGTGTACCAGATTTCTGGGAATCCATGTAGGAACAAAACCACCTTAGTACCTTCAAATAAAAAAAAGAACACTCATTTTTAGTTAAAAATTGGATAAACATGAACAATCAAATGAAGCAAAGAGATGAAAGGAGATAAATACCAGTGCCAATCTCTGCAACATGTAGTTTTAGTCCTCTTACTTCTACATGGACGTGCTTGATCTGTTCCATGGCTAAGTGAGGCAAATGGAAGGACTTGATAACAGGGCATGGAGGAATTATTTCAGAAGACTGTTAAAATAGTAGTTGCAATTGAAGACAAAAGTAGGTGGCAATGACTCAGAAAATACTTTTATGTCACATACATAGTGAGTCTGTTTCTCTTTTTCTTGGAGAAGTACTTTTCTCATGGTTACAATTTGAGATAGTGCTGGCTTGCTCCAAAAATATCAGTATCTCCTATATTTGCTAACTCACACCAAGATAGTATTGGTAGGTGAGCTAGTGTTTTCATCCATCTCCTACCTAACTTGAGTATGCTTTTAAAACATAGTTTGATAAAAATCTTGAATTTATCAACTTCAAAGTAGCCTAATCTTTTCCATTTCATTTAGTGGTCCAAATTTAAGAATATATTCTGCCATAAAAGGTTGGTCTGATGTTCAATCATGGAAATAGCATGTGAAAACCCCCGACATCCCAATCTTCCATCCCAATTTAATATGTTGATCCTATTCTTCCTCCTGCCGGCTACTACCTACTCGTGTACCTCTTGCTGTGGCTAAATTGAGCAAAGACTTTATAGGATGTATTCCAGTTATGATGTAAAAAGAAGGAAAAGAGTGAAAACAGAACCATGATATTATGCAGTAAATATGACAAGATGAAAAAATATAAAAGCCTTATTTTAGGATCACACGGCATTAGTCTGCCAGCCTCTTGCCAACACGAGCAGCACTTAATTTCTTACTTAAATGGAAGCTACATCACATTTGAGGTGCTCATGGTGCATCCTCTTTAATTACTATGTTTGTTAAGGAAGTTGATGAGAAGCTCATTCACTTGCTGTGGAAGTTGTTCATGAACAAAATGGCTCCCTTCTTTCATGAAGATGATGTCCAAATTAGGTACAAAATGTTTCACTTTTCCACTTCTTATGTAATCTTCCATGCCTGCGAAATTTAGCACATAATCCTTCTCTCCCATGATTAACAAAGCTGGACATGTGATTTTTGGATCTGTTATTCCACAATCTATTTTCAAAGTCCTGCAAGTATAAACCAGTTAAAGTTTGATGACTCCAGTGGATATCGTTTTCTTGGGAGAAAAACAGAAACAGGTGGGAATAAGCAGTGCCAAACTGGCTCTAAATTGGTTTGATTCAGTTAGCACTTAGTAATCATAGATGTGACCGTGCGTTTGATGTTTAGTTATTTTCTTAAGTGATCAGACTTGGAGAGTTCATGCAGTTACCTGTATGGAACCCGTAATGCAAATCGAAATCCTGATTTCTCATAAAGAGATGCATAAACTGCAAGATCTTCTTCTGAGAACCATGGTGGTAGAGGAGTAGAAGGATCAACCAAGTCCATGATTTCTTGGTCATCTCTTGCTGCTGGTGGCTCAATCCCAGAGAAGAGAATGTAGACATTTCTTATCACTGTCTTGACATCTAGCCTGCCAAAATCTGCTTCAGCTCTCCCTGGCTCCTGGGATTAGTTACAATTTCAGGCATTATTTAAGGAATTCTGCATTTAATTCTCAATATGATTGAAGTTAATGGGATGAGAATTGGCAAAACCATCACCAATAATGATAAATAGCAGAAGGAAGACAGATTATACCTGCCACCTTGTTATGTAGAAGCCTTTTGGCATGAGATGATTCTGGACAGCATTAGCACCTGGTAACAAGAAAGGAACGCCCAGGGTTGCGAACCCAGACAACCTTTCGGGGTGCAGGGAAGCTATTAGACTTACAGGTAATGCTCCAAAATCCTTCCCAACTAGAAAAACCTGCTACCAAAAGTTCAGTTTGTCAATTGGAAAACACTAGATTCACGGGTGCTTACGTACAGCACATGTCATCAGTTAGACTTATCATTGTAAAGTAGGGGTCTGAATTCTGACTGCCTGCGCAATATATCAAATCAACTACTGAATTGTGGTATTACCATTAGCATTGATACGGTTAGTGGGTAACATATAACTGAAATTTAAACTTACTACATTTTCTTTTTCCTGGACTTTCTTGTATTATCATGATTCTATAACATACCCAACTAGAAAGATTCCTTCTTAATTTTCTTTTATTACATGTTGTTTTGATTGACAGTTCTGGTCAACTAATTTCAATGAAATCAGTTCAGGTTTTCCATAGATTATTCTGAAGCGGAAAAGAAAAAGCCCAATCAAAAGAAAGCATTTTTTGGACTAGCCGCTAACCTTATCGATGCCGAGAGTGTCAAGAAGAGCAACAATATCATCAACGAGGTCCAAGAAGCTCCCTTTCTCTGGCTCAGGTGGCTGTTCAGATAGTCCATAGCCTCTGAAATCAATAGCTATTGCTCTATACCCAGAACTTGCAACAGCAATCATTTGGTGTCTCCATGTATACCAGATCTCTGGGAATCCATGTAGGAACAAAACCACCTTACTACCTGCAGAAAAGAACTCCACTTTTAATCGAAAATTATACAAACATGGCCACTCAGAATAAAGAACAGAGATGAAAGGAAATAAATACCAGTGCCAATTTCTGCTACATGTAGTTTCAGTCCTCTTACTTCTACATGGTTGTGCTTGATCTGTTCCATGGCTGGTTTAAGTTTGAGGGTGAGAAAGCAGTAACTTACCAAGAACTAGAGATGAGTGACCTTCAGAAAAAATATCAATTGAAAGTCGAGACACAAGGTAACTGGTCGCTTTGAATATTTTGTCAGATAAATAGGCTTCATGATATTGACATTTGCATTGTATATGTCACCATGCCTGTGGCCACAAATGACAAATGCCAATGGCTAAAGATTCAGATTTGAAAAAGTTATCATATGGGTCCATACGTTCGGCAAGCCAAAGATGAAATGCCTAAAAGACAATATTAAAATTAAAAACAGATCCGTGATGATTCTGTTTGCCACAGATGACAAAATGGGGAAATGTGCACATAATAAAATAAGCATATATAGATGATAAAACCGGAAAAGAAATAAAATAATCCTACAAACATAATAGATAGTCTCTCCGTAGCTTAGCAAACATGAAAAACAATGTAATTACTGAACTGAATGCCTTGATGATGAGGATGTCATTCACTTGCTGTGAAGTTTTCCATCTCCAAAATGGTGACAATCTCTAAATCAGGCACAAAAAGCTAACTTGTTCACTCCTTATGTAGTCGTCCTCCATGCCTGGTGGCAGCTTTGAGACGTAGCCCTTCTCATCCATGATCAGCATTGCTGGACATGCTGCTTTTGGATCACTTATTTCACAATCTATTGCTAGACTCCTGGACAAGACTACCAGACAGTTTAAGGATTCCTAATGAATCTTATGTTTCTTGGGAGATTATAGCAATTAGGGTTCAATAATTGAAACTGGAAAGAAAAAAGTATATGACTCTAGCAAGTTAGATTAGAGGGTTCTTGTATTGAACTTGTAAGGCAAAGCAGAATCCTGACTTTTCTTACAAAGATGCATAAACTGCGAGAACCATGGTGGTAGAAGAGTACAAGGGTCCAATAAGTCCATGATCTATTGATCATCTCTAGATATTGCTAGCTCAGCTCCAGAGAAGAGAATGTAAATGTTTCTTATCACTGCCTTGACAGCTAACCAGCCCACCTCTGCTTCAGCTCTCCCTGGCTCCTAGAATTGGATAGAAGATTGGAGAATGGAGAGGTTTGAATAATATAGAAATTAACATGAATACTTAGCATTGTTAAAACCTAAACTCTCTGTCCAAACCACTTCAGCTAAGTTCCCTTTGTTCAACTAACCCAATGAATGACCTAAGATCGTATTTGTGTCCCTGTAATAATTCAAATAAGAAGAAATGAACTGATGAGAATGAGAACTGTACACCTGCCACCCTGTCACATATAGCATGCAGTCTGCAGCTGAGATTGTGGAGCCATTTGAACTAGTTCATGGCATGCAAATCCCTACCCTGAAGCAAAGCCATTATGTGCATAATTATATAAGGAGGGCCACTAGAAGAAAAAGGGCTATATCACTTATAACTGGAGAATGAGAAAACAAATCTTTGTTTATAGTTGCTTTTTCATCTTCTGCCTTCGCAAACAAATGGTTAGTCCGCTGGTAACGCTGAAATTTCCATCACATGCCACCTCGTGAGCCGCAGAACTATAGACAAGCTAATTTTTTTCTTTTCATGGCTGAGATCTTATCTTTAGCTTCTTTTTTTTATTTATATTGTTCTCTTACAAGCTATTTCTATACATAAAGGGAGGCTTTTGGGATTCAACATTAAAACAAAATAAAATAAGGGTAAAGAAGCTATGATTCATCACGTCCTCAAGTAAAATTCTGTAGTCAGCACATTTAGACCTAGCAGAAAAGTAATTCAAGTTATTCCCATGTCCATTCAAGAAAAACTAAGCAAGATATGGTTCAAACTATCCAAAGCAAACTCAAACCTAGCTTTGAAATAATTTCCAAATGGTGATAATTTCTGCTGCACAAATTTGTTTCAGCTTTCTATTCTCGGAGTAATGAGATTTACTTAACATTAGGGTATTAGTACAATAAATGGTCGTGTCCAATATTTCGTTCTAGATATTCCCTTACAAAGATAATTTCTCATGGAACTCAAATGAAATTGACCTATAAGAATACATGTACAGATCAAACGACTTTCAGGCATGCATATGACCTGGAAATCAAAAGCAGCAACTGAGATTTGTATAATTCGTGCTGCCAGTCCCTCTGGCTCCCAACTCATAGATACTTCTGGTTGCATACAATAGGTACTACTTATCAAACAATGCATTGGCATCCAAAAGTGGCAAAAGTTGGAGGATGCGGCTCGTTTAATTAGCCTTTTTCAATCAAGGCAGATCATTCTTTCTGCACAAGATGCTCAACATCTCCAAGCTCCACTTCACTTCCTTGCCATTCGTGTTGATTCTGAAACAGCATCTCAATCTGTTCTAGCGACTTTCCTCTTGTCTCTGGGACAAGTGTATGGACAAAGACCACAGAAAGTGCTGAAATTGCTGAGAAGATGAAGAAAGTTCCACCCACAGAAATTGCACCAGAAACAGATAGGAAAGACATTGCAACCAAGCCACTGCACAACCTATTACCCACTGCACCAAGCGCAGCTGCTTGAGCACGCAACCTTAGAGGGAAGATCTCAGACGTCAAAACCCAACAAATAGGGCCAATTCCCACAGAGAAGAAAGCTACATTTGCACAAACAAACAAAATTGATAGCCCAATTCCGACCTGTCCTTTTCCAAGAAATGTGAGTGTAGCACCCAAGCTGAACAAACATATAGTCATTCCAATTGTGCTTAGATAGAGCAAGGGCTTTCTTCCAAGCTTGTCAATCAGAAATATAGCAACCAATATAAAAGCGGTCTTCGAAATGCCCACAGCAACTGTTGCTGCAAGAAGCTTTGTTTTATCCTTAATCCCAGCTTCTTGAAGGATTTCAGGACTGTAATAGACAGTTGCATCTATTCCAGTGATCTGTTGGAAACACTGAATCCCAAAACCAACGATCAGCATACGGCGAAGTGCAGGAGAAGGAGTTAACATTTCCCGCCACACAGCTTTCTCTTCATACTTATCTTCATTAGCATTTCCAGCAGCTTTTTGAATTTCCTCAAGTCTTTCCTCCACCTCCCTCTCATTGTCATTTGTTTTTAACAGCACTAATCTTGCTTCTTCAATTCGGTTTTGCATGACCAACCACCTTGGTGACTCAGGGATGATGAAAAGTGCAAATGCAATGAAGATTGAAGGCAAGATTCCAACAGCAAGCATTACCCGCCAGCCTGTGTGCACAGAAAGATTTGAAAATGCATAATTCGAAACATAACCAAGTAGAATTCCAAGATTTATGAAAATCTCTGGGAAGGAGGTGAGAGAGCCTCTAGAAACGGCTGGCGATATCTCTGCAATATAGATAGGAGCAATCATGACTCCAAAGCCTATTCCAACCCCAGCCAAAAATCTTCCTATCATCAGGATTTGGAAGGAAGGAGCAAATGTCATTACAGCTGCACCACTTTGAAAAACAACCGCAGCTAAGCCCATTGTCCATTTTCTACCAATAACATCCGATGTTCTTCCACCAGCTAAACTACCAAAAAGTGATACAATGCTCAAACATCCAACAAGAACTTCTTCCTGTACCTCGGTTATCTTGAGATCTTCTTGGATGAATATGATTGCTCCACTCATCACACCAACATCTGCGATTACAATTTTCTTTTTCTGTTAATAAATACAACAAGTGTCTCAAGCGGGAAAAGACAAGAAACCAAAATCAAACTAATTTAATTGCCCTTGAAGCTTGTTGCAACTTTCAAGATAGCTTTAAAGTAAAACAAAAACATAGCTGAAAGAAAAGACTGATGTAATTATCGTAGATAAAAAGAATCAGATACGCTCCCTCCCATGTTTCCTCCCTCTCTCTTTCCTCTAAGTTTGGAGGTGAGAAGAATCAGAAGGCTCCCAACCACCATGGCCATAAAGAGACAAGCATTAACGTCCTCTTGCCAAAAAACAGATCCAACCAATTTAGTTTTACATTTTCATAATGAAAGATTAAGTGGCGCAGGCTATTAATCCAGATACCTTAATAGAACTCAGAAACAACATTACATTGTTCAAATTTTTAATGTTAAATTGTTAAGTCAGACATTTTGGCTACTGGGAAAACATTCTAAACCTACAATACCAAAGATAAAAACTTTTGTGAATTCCAAACCAAAAAAAAAAAAAAACTAACAACAAAGTATTAAGACACTAGCAACAATAGCAATGCAATAACCATAATTACTTCTTGAAAGGAAAACCTTTTTTTAATGAAAGAAGGGGAACTTTTACCATAGCCAAGAAGAACAGAATTTAGGGAGGCAAAAATAGCACAAGCAAGAACGTATCTTCTAGTACTTCTACTTCTATCTCGTTGATGATGATGATGTGAAGCATCATCAAAATCCTCTGTAAACTCAGAGTTCATTCTCTTATATTTATTCTTCCCTCCCAAAGACACATCCACTTGTCCGTTCCCATTTTCTTGGACACCCACCAACCCCATATCTCTGCTTTCCCTTTAATGAATCAAAACACACAAAAAGAAGACAAAATCCACAAGTATTTATGGTGAGTTTTAACTGGGAAGAAAAATTGTCAGACTGAAACAAAGATGGAATTGGGTGTTTTTAGATCTGAAACTTAAGAAAGAGAATAAGAAGAGAGACTCAAAAAGACAAAGTCTTTTAAACAAGTGGGGTATTTTTTTTCTTGACAAGCAGGCAGAGGACTACTTGTGCTGAGGTAATATGTCTGAATTAGAAATGGTAAGCATCACGATGATTTGACTTCCTGCTTAAAAAATCAACATCTATTGGCGCTTTCAAGGTAATAGCACAGTTTCATTACAGGTATGTTAAAATAGAATTTTTCTTTTTTAAAAAAAGTTTAGTCTGTTCTATTTTGTAAGCAAAAGTATAGAGGATTCAAAGAATGGTAGGTTGTTATTATCATCAAAATATTAATTGTAACCAGAATGGTAATGACAAAAAGATGAGAATTGTTAGGTAAAATTTAGTTTTCTTTAAGAAAATTAATTATAAATTACTATGTGATATTAAATACTTATTAGATATGAGATCTGTATTAATAGATTTATAATTATAGGTGATTAGTGATAATAAATAATTTAATTCATATAAATATTACATCTAATAAATATTTATATGGTAGATTAAACTTATCTAACGAATATTTTAAAATATTAATTTTTTTATTTAACTAAGGATAAACATTTTGGACGAATTACGTTTAGTCTAATAATTCTTTTCATACTTATGAGGAGCATTTTTCCAATCCATATCACTATTATATTATGAGAGCTATTTATAAAGAAAAGTTTAATTTTACTGTGGAAAGGAGGATTCCGATTAAATAAATTAAAACAAAAACTTCTGGCCTCAAATATTAGCAATTCTTGGGAATTAGCAGTGCAATTGAATGAGGATTTGGTTTAATAATAATAATAATAATTAGTAAGGCCACCGTTTTTTGCCTTACATGCTACCCGGCTAGTTTCATACATAGATTTTTTTGGAAAATGTGCATTTTAGCCCCTAGCGTTTAAGGCAGAGAGAGAATTGGCCCATAATCTTATTTTTTAAAGTACATACCAAGAAAATTTATTTATTTTAGTCATTTTAACACCTTATTAGATTGAGAAATAAACTCCTATTAATTGAAAATGAGGTGGCAATTTCTTTAACTTTTTATTAGAAGTGGATGCTACAGCAAGTGCCACATCAACCAAATAGTAAGGAAGAGGTGGTTGTATTGTGTCTAGTATTAGGACATTTCAAGTAACGTTAGAAACACGATTTTTTAAAATAAAATAAGGTAAGAAAACACTAATTATCATAAAATGTAAATATACCTAAATTTTTAAATCAAATTAGTTTTAAGAATTATTACATTCTTAATTTGGTTTTAGGGGTTGGATTTATTCTTGGAGCAACCTGTGATTATAATCAATTAACTAGTGTTGGTATTGTAAAAAGAGAGAGGGAGAGGAAGAAAGAAGAATGAACGTTTGATTGATGTGGCAGTTGTAGTGGTGGATTCTACCTCTAATAAAAAGTCAAAAAAATTGTCACGTCATTTGTAGTTAATGGAATTAAATTCTTTATTCAAGGAGATGTCAAAATAATATAAAAATATAATTTTTATTATTATTTGTTTAAAAAAAAATTAGAGGCCAATTGGCTCATCAACTTAAATATTAGGGGCTAAAATGCACGTTCTTCCTAGATTTTTAAGTTAACTACATTACCATCTATCTTACTTGAGCACTTTATCCCTTTTCCTTTCTTTTAAGCCTCAAGACAATTTTTTTTTAATGTTTTATGTAAAGTTATTTAAAAAAGAAAAAGAAATTAAATTCATTAGATTTCAGTTATACTGCACCGACAGCTCTAATAGTTTGGGGATGTTCTAGGAGGTGTGTTTTTGGTAATTCTTTTTTCCCTCGATTCCAATTGTTCTCTTAGTTTAAACACACTCTGAATTTTCAATAATTACTGATCCTTAATTCATAACAATAAATATCATATAAGTCAAATGTTTAAACATCATATATAACAAAATAAAATATGAAATTAATGGAATGAATAAATAAAAATGGTTTTAACAATTAGACTAACATCTCAGTGGTCTAAAACTAATTCCTCTCTATAATAGACACCTCTTCATTCACATGAACATGATCACATCAAAGATTCTTGCTTTTCTTTTTTCTAAAAGCTGATTTATATATATGCTTTTGCTCTTATTGAAGACAAACGATTTAAACAAAAAAATTATATATTATTTAAGGTATTCTTCTGTAGAAACAAGCCCAGCCCAGCCCAGAGCATACACAGCCAAAATCACCGCCACAGTGAAGCCGCCGCCATTCTCTCTGCCAAATTTAATCAGAAAACGGAGTGACCTCCGTTCGACATTACTAAACCCAGAAAAAAGAAAGCCCTTTTCTCTTCGCAGCCAATTCCAATAACAATGGTTTTTGTAAAATCACCAAACAACAAAACTCTATCTCTCAATCTTAACCCCAATACTACCACTCTCTCTCTCCTCAAACAACACATTCAGTCCCAAACCCAGATCCCAATTTCTGACCAATTCTTTTTAAATCCATCCTTTAATGTTTATTCTAGCTCCAAATATGCAAATATATTTGAATCTTGTCCACTTTCTCATCTGGGTATCACCAATTTCTCTACTTTAACCCTTTATATCCCCTTTCACGGCGGTACCCAAACTCCAGCGCCGCCAAAACCCCGTCTTGATTTCCTTAATTCTAAGCCCCCACCTAACTATGTTGCGGGTTTGGGTCGTGGAGCAACTGGGTTCACTACCCGGTCTGACATCGGTCCTGCTAGAGCTGCTCCTGACCTTCCTGACCGTTCTGCGGTTGCTATTGGAGCTGCTGGTGGTGCCGCCGGGGCGGGGATGGGTCGTGGTAGGGGGAAAGGTGGTGAGGAGGATGATGAGGATGACGGGGATGAAAAGGGTTATGATGAGAATCAAAAATTTGATGAATTTGAAGGGAACGATGTGGGTTTGTTTGCTTCTGCTGAGTATGATGAGGATGACAAAGAAGCTGATGCTGTTTGGGAAGCAATTGACAAGAGAATGGATTCTAGAAGAAAGGATAGAAGAGAGGCTAGATTGAAGGAAGAGATTGAAAAGTATAGGGCTTCAAATCCGAAAATTACAGAGCAATTTGCTGATTTGAAGAGGAAGTTGCATACATTATCAGCTGAAGAGTGGGAGAGCATACCTGATATTGGTGATTATTCTTTGAGAAATAAAAAGAAAAGATTCGAGAGCTTTGTGCCTGTACCTGATACGCTTCTTGAAAAAGCTAGGCAAGAACAGGAACATGTTACTGCACTGGACCCTAAAAGTAGAGCTGCTGGTGGGGCTGAGACGCCTTGGTCGCAGACTCCTGTTACTGACCTTACTGCTGTTGGTGAAGGAAGGGGGACTGTGTTGTCTTTGAAATTGGATAGGTTATCGGATTCGGTTTCTGGGTTGACTGTGGTTGATCCTAAAGGTTATTTGACTGATTTGAAGAGTATGAAGATTACTAGTGATGCTGAGATTTCAGATATTAAGAAGGCAAGGTTGTTGTTGAAGAGTGTTACTCAGACTAATCCAAAACACCCTCCTGGTTGGATTGCTGCTGCAAGGTTGGAAGAGGTTGCTGGCAAGATTCAGGCAGCTAGGCAATTGATACAAAGGGGGTGCGAGGAGTGTCCTAAAAATGAGGATGTTTGGATAGAGGCATGTAGGCTGGCTAGTCCTGATGAAGCCAAAGCAGTTATTGCTAAGGGAGTGAAGTGTATACCAAATTCTGTTAAGTTGTGGTTACAGGCTGCGAAATTGGAACATGATGATGTGAATAAAAGTAGGGTTTTGAGGAAGGGCTTAGAGCATATTCCTGATTCAGTTAGGTTATGGAAAGCTGTTGTGGAGTTGGCCAACGAGGAGGATGCTAGAACATTACTTCATAGAGCAGTAGAATGCTGTCCTTTGCATGTTGAATTGTGGTTGGCATTGGCAAGATTAGAGACATATGATAGTGCAAAGAAGGTGTTGAACAGGGCCAGGGAAAAGTTGCCTAAGGAGCCAGCCATATGGATTACTGCTGCCAAGTTGGAAGAGGCAAATGGTAACACATCAACGGTGGGAAAGATTATCGAGAGAGGTATCAGGGCTTTGCAGAGAGAAGGGTTGGTGATTGATAGAGAGGCATGGATGAAAGAGGCTGAGGCAGCAGAAAGGGCAGGTTCTGTGGTGACTTGTCAAGCAATTATTAAGAATACAATTGGGATTGGAGTGGAGGAAGAGGATAGGAAGAGAACATGGGTGGCAGATGCAGAGGAGTGTAAGAAGAGGGGTTCTATTGAGACTGCTAGAGCTATTTATGCTCATGCTCTGACTGTGTTTTTGACTAAGAAAAGTATTTGGCTTAAGGCGGCACAGCTTGAGAAGAGTCATGGGACTAGGGAGTCTCTTGATGCTTTGCTGCGAAAAGCAGTTACATACAGGCCCCAAGCTGAGGTTTTATGGCTTATGGGTGCTAAAGAGAAGTGGCTTGCAGGTGATGTGCCTGCTGCAAGGGCTATTCTTCAAGAAGCCTATGCTGCTATACCAAATTCGGAGGAGATTTGGCTTGCAGCATTTAAGCTTGAATTTGAGAATCATGAGCCTGAAAGAGCTAGAATGCTGCTTGCTAAGGCAAGAGAAAGAGGTGGTACAGAAAGAGTCTGGATGAAGTCTGCCATTGTCGAGAGAGAATTGGGCAATACAGAGGAGGAGAGGAGGTTGCTGGATGAAGGACTGAAGCGCTTCCCTTCGTTCTTCAAGTTGTGGTTGATGCTTGGGCAGCTTGAGGAACGGATTTTTCACTTGGATAAAGCTAAGGAAGTTTATGAGTCAGGTTTGAAGCACTGCCCAAGCTGTATACCCCTTTGGCTTTCTCTTGCCAATCTTGAAGAGAAAATGAATGGGCTGAGTAAAGCTCGTGCGGTGCTCACCATGGCAAGGAAGAAGAATCCTCAAAACCCTGAACTCTGGCTTGCTGCCGTCCGTGCTGAATCAAGGCATGGTAATAAGAAGGAATCTGATATACTGATGGCAAAGGCCTTGCAGGAGTGTCCGAACAGCGGCATATTGTGGGCAGCATCAATTGAGATGGTTCCTCGTCCTCAGCGCAAAACCAAGAGTATGGATGCCCTTAAGAAATGTGATCATGATCCTCATGTTATTGCTGCTGTGGCCAAGCTGTTCTGGCATGACAGGAAGGTTGATAAAGCTAGAACCTGGCTGAACAGGGCAGTCACTCTTGCTCCAGATATTGGAGATTTCTGGGCGTTGTATTACAAATTTGAACTTCAGCATGGGACTGAGGAAAACCAGAGGGATGTTTTGAAGAGGTGTATTGCTGCAGAACCGAAGCATGGTGAAAAATGGCAAGCGATTTCAAAGGCTGTGGAGAATGCTCACCAGCAAACTGAAGCCATCCTAAAGAAAGTGGTAATTGTTCTCGGAAAGGAAGAGAATGCTGCTGAAAATAATAAACACTAGTTACTTGTAAGCTTGTAGTTTAAGGCTTTTTGTCTTTGTTTTCCTGCCTTGTAGATTATTAATGTTTTAGCATTGGAAATGCCACTAGAGATTTTTGTTGGCACATATACTTCATTACGAGCTTTTCTAAATCGGATGTAGTATTGGCTTGATTGACTAATTTTAGAGTCGTGGTGATGAGACTATTTGGTATTTGTGCTAGAATTGATTTTATTTAATGCATCAACCATCCTCTTCATAAGATCATTCAACTACATGCTGTATTGGGTTATGGTTAATTATTGTATTGGTCTCTCCTGTTCATTGCAAGCAATGTCCTGGATACGGATGCTGGATTTTTATTTCGAGTGTCAAATCTTTCTTCATAAGATCATGCAGCTGCATATTTTTGGATGTCGTTTTACGTATCAATGTTCTGAACCAGCCTGAATGAAGTTGTCAAGTTTTGGGGGAAGATTGGGAAGGACAGAGCTTGCTTTGCATGTCTTGAAAGTCTTCAAGACGGTGAACCCCTTTCATCATGAATCTTCTGTGGTGAAACAAATAATGAAAGGCTATTTGTTACTCAATCAGAGAGAGAGATGCATCAGAAGCCTATAAGCCAGCTATTTCAAGGGTGGGGATAGCTCTACCTGCCAGGATGATTACGCAGATATGATTTTTTTTTTGCTAAGCCACCTTATTGGCGGTTCTCCAAAAATCTTGGCATACACTATTCAAATGTGTCTCATCCATCTACCTCTTCGTGGATTTTACCGCAACTTGCCGCCACAGAAGAATCAGTCTCAAAAATAGGCCTTAATTATGACTTGGTTTTCAACATAGATTGTTGCTTCCCTTAGAACCATGGCTTCTGCCATCTCTGCCGCGTGAACCCCCTCTACCGTACACCCTTGACCCTTCTACAAATGAAAGCAATAGTCTCGTCCTTGTTTAAACGATGCATCACTATTTCCCTTAATTTCATCTCCCGCGGGAGGACAATTAATTCTGCTCCCTGGCCACTTCACTAGCTCTTTTGCTAGCATCTCTATGTATCTCACTACTGCCCCCCATTAGCAATAGTATTTATCAATTTTTTGATCTATAAATGTAGGTTTCTTATATTACTACTGCTCCAAATTCGAATTTATTGCCGCACCACTTTGTAGTTATTGTCATTTCACTCTTTTACTTTATTTTAAGAAAGATAATATATTATACAGCTTCTTTTTCATTTTGTCCTTCCTAACTTCATTTTCTGGGTCCGTCACTGTCTCACTATAATCAACAGCAGCAGTGCTATTGCTTTCCTGGCCGACACTATACGACTACAGCATGTATGTTTGCGCATTTAGTTACTCCTTTTAGATACCATAGCAAAAGTGAACTTGGCATTTATGCTAGGAAAGCTGTCTAAAATTTGGCATCCTTAATAACCAAAGTACCTCTTAGATTTAGCCCCTGGGAATTTGCATTTGCAGTCTGAGCCTTACGCTTTTCGTTTGTTTTTTAATGAACTGATACATGCATTATATTGTCGTGTATGTAATATTTGTTCAAACTGACTGGGCAAATTATTAGGACCCTCAATTCAGGAAACATGGAATTTGCAACTAAATGAAGCGTAAATTTTACATGCAGACCATTTTAGTGTAGATATCCATGTATTTTATCATCTCATTCTCATTCACAAAGAATATCTGCATTTACTTGAACAGGAAACATGCTAGCGAAAACCCATTCTGGACCAGATGTTCATAGTACCTCTCAGTGCATTCTGCACTGCCTAATTATTTTGCAGTGCTCAGTTATGCCAACCCTACTAGCTTCTCACTTATCTCCCATAGCTTTTTAGCCTTCTCTGTATCACTGGCTTCTTCTGATAGCTGGTTTTCAAATGAAGATGAGTACTGATTCCAGCTCCAGTAAACACCTGATTTCCCAAGGCTTGGATCACTCACAACCTGAGGCACAAAGATCAAGGTTTAGCTTCGTACTTGATACAGAATGATACAAGCATGCAAAAACACAACATAATCCATGGCTGTTTCTACATGCTAGTTCAAATGGTTTTTATAAACAGACCTGCGCTAGTCTTTTCCCAGCTACTTCTTCTGAAACATATCCTTTTGTAATGTACTTTTGGAATGGTGGGAATAGAAGCCTGAACAAGGGAATGTGCTCTCTGAACAACCCAGTTTCTGCAATACAACCAGGGTAGAGAGAAGCAAAGGCCACTCCTGTCTCCTCATGGTACCGCCTGTGAAATTCTTGCATCGTGAGCATGTTGCAGACTTTACTGTCTTTGTAGGCTTTGGCACCATCAAATTCTCCACCATCTATCATCGGCGAGCTGTTCAGCCCATTTAAGCCACCGACAAGACCTCTCAGATCTCCAAGATTAGCCTTTGGAGGCACATTTCCAGCCAATGTGTTGGTGTTTCCTGCAATTTTACATGGGCGAAAAAGCACAATCAGAGTACTGATATTCTTTCTTGTGTTTCTTGGAATCATCAAGGTTAGTCCTTGAGGATTTCCAAGTATTATCAATTAATCTCTGATGTCATTATGAGGTGCTGCTATCAGTTCCTAATCTTAAGCAGCATAGTTTTATTGTGTTTTCCTTTCAATCTGTAAATGCTCCCTTTCACCAGAAATATTTTTACCCCCAAAAGATTCTCTTGGTAGGGGTAAGTCTTACCTGTTATGGAGCCAACGATGATGAGCCGCTTGGACGGGTAGTCTGATTGTTTCAAATCATCAAGCAGCAGCCGTGCAAGTAGGAAGTGACCAAGATGATTAGTCCCAACACTGAGTTCAAATCCTTCAGCAGTGAAAGTAGGCTCCTTGGCAATGGGGAAGTAGACAGCAGCATTGCACACCAGCACATCGAGTGGCATTCCTGACTGGCGAAAGTTACCTGCAAACTGTCTAACGCTATCAAGGGAGGCAAGGTCAAGATGCATAACAGTGTAGTTCTCTTTAGGAATGCCAACTGATTTAGCTGCCCTCTCAGCCTTAAGAAAGTTCCTACAGGCCATGATTACGTTCCACTCCCCTGTCTCTGCTAAAGCCTTCGCTGTGGCCAGACCCAAACCGGAGGAAGCTCCAGTGACTATCACATTGCCCTTTCTCAATGTTTTCTTTGCTACTGGGGCCGCCTCATCAATTGCTGGAGTTGTTGTAGCTGTCTGTGCTCTGATTGTTCCTGTGGGTGTTGCCCTTTTCTTGAGTTCCTGCTTGCAAGTAACCCAAGTGACTTTATCATATGAATGCAGTGCACATCCTATGCGTACATTGATCGAGGTATTGGAATTTTGCAAATTTTGTTAATTCAACCAGTAATTGGGTGAGCTGAAGTTCTATTAACATAGCATCTGATTTCTAGTCTATTAACAGAAGGAAAATTGGGCCTGACTATAGATTCTTGACTCTTCAATCTTCAAAGGTCATATCCTGCTTGGACACCCTCTGGAAATTCAATTATTAATGGGAATTTCAAAGAACAACTTCAATTCTTTTTCTGATTGTTGATTCCACTAAACACCCTTTTACTCTTTGATGTTGGTCAGTCTCCTTGACTAACATTCAAGCAATTCTTATATCTGTAATTTGGAAGAGTGAAGACTCACCTTGCTCCTTACTAGAGAATAATTGCACTCAGCCTTGAGGTGGTTTGGAAGTGAAACTGAAACTCCAAAGAAACCTGCCTCCTTAAGAGAAACATTGGACTTGCCCTGACAACAACACACATTTGAACAGAATCAGATTGATATACAAGAATCAGACAGAAATATCCGAGAAACACAAGCTTGCTGTCCATTAAGCACTGACCTCTTTGCAGATGGAGATAGAAGAAGGAAGTGTAGAGGGTGCTTTTAGAGCCATGAGGCAACCTTAAGTCAATTAGCTGTGCTTCTCTTGAAGTAAAAAATAAAGTAAAAGAAAGAGCAAGGAGTTGCGAGTTCACTAATTATAGAGGTTCTCTGAAAAAAGAAACTGAAAGACTTTGTAAGTTCACTTTGGATACTACATGCAATGGGAGAGATAAGAGAAGTTATGTATTCATGCTGACAAGATATGACAAGTGGTCTTCTGTTATCCAATCCCATCTTCTGCTTCAGATTCTTTATGATATAGGACAGCTCCACCTGGAAACGCAATGCGGTTTGTGGACCATATGCATATTTGCCATCCAGATTCTTCTATAACCAATGTGGGTTGGGCTTTTCATTGGTGCTTCTTTAAAGAAAGAAGCACCAAGCCTAGCTAGATTCATTATCTATTGGCCTCCAAAGAAGAAATCCTAGAAAACTTTAAAAGAAACAAAGAAAGAAGGAAATCTAAAGCACAAAGGATCAAATACCCTTGAATTTGTACTTCGGGACTAAATTAGTTCAATTTCAATTATCTCATCTATAATTTCTATTTAAAAATTAAATAAATTTAAATTTTGATTAAAATTGATGGCAACGTTGATGCTGGTTTGAAAAAGTCAACGATAGTAGTAAACTAGAGACAACAATTATTAATTTTAAATTTTAATATATAAAAATACAAAAATTTAGTTTTCAATATTAAGAATTAATATTTGTTTGAATTTTATTTTATTTTATTTAATTAATTCAAATAAATAGTAGATATGCTTATATTCTTTTTAAAATATAAATAGAAATTTTGAACTTATTTATTAAAATAATTAAAAATAAATTTATTTAATTTCGAACTATAACTTCAGAGAGATATTCAATCCTTTACTTGAAATCTAACCTCTCACTGTGCAAACTAAAAGAAACAAAACTATATAAATTAGATAACCACAATCACTAATGGTGGTAGTCCAACGAGATGGCTTTCACCGAATGGCTCAAAGTCTTGAATTCAAATCTTAAGCAGAACGGTTTCCTAATTTCCCCGGAAATGCCTAGAGCCTCACTTTGGTCACTTGCAGCAGAAAAGAACCTGTATAGTCATATTCAACAGAAATAGCTACCGTTGCTCGCCCGCCCTCTCCATTTTCAATTGACCACAAAAATAAACTAGATAACCACCGGCACCTAAACTGCTAATAAGTGAATCTAATTTCTTCTATCTACAGGTATGCCGGTTCTATTTAGGATGACCTAATAGTAGGATATTCTTTTCCTTCTTTCTTCTTAGCAGGTTGGAATAGGTGGGATCTGTTGGACCACAAGCTAGGATTGAAAATTGAATTTATTTTTCTAATTTTCTTACAATTTTTTTAATTTCTTTCTCAATATTTTGATCAATTATCAGGCTTCAATTTCATATATAGGACAAGTAAACATTCAAAATGTTAATCACAACAAAGAATTAATGAAATAAGTTTTGAGTTATTTTTTATCTTATAAGATTATGTTAAAACAATACCAAATTGAAAAAAAAAGAAGCAATAAAATTAACAAACCTAGAAAGAGAATTATATAGTATATGGTATAGAAAAAGAAAAGGGCCCTAATGAATGATGGAAAAAAGAAAAATTATGTTAGTCAAAATAAAATAAAATAAAAAGAAAATAATCAATTGCATATACAAGAAACCATTTAAATGAGATGTTGACTAATAATTACTATTTTCGAGCCTGAGTTTAGTTCATACAATTTGCTCTTAAGATTTATTTCCCAGCATTTTGGGAAGCTGCTGAAATTGAAGTCTAAAAATACACAAAAACATACATAAATATAAAACCATAAGTCATATTCATGCTCTCGTACCATATCCAGAATTGTCTTTACTCTTATGAATATATTAATGGAGAAAGGCTTCCATGTCCAAACAAGATAAAGTCATTGTTTATTGATGCAAAAGAAAATTGATAGCAGCCACACCCTTGACATAGAAAATTACAGGATTTGGTTTAAAGAAAGGAACACCTACTTTTTTCTTATTAATCTATCCCTGCATACCTCTCCAACTTCCTTAGATATTTTCGCTTCCTAACTCAATCATTTATTTAATACTTTTAAAGCGATGGCCCCAAACTGGTCTTATTAATATTTTTTACATTTATAAAAATTAAAAAATCTTCAGTTAGATACAGTAAAATATTTATATAACTATACATTTGGGACTAAATAAAATTTATGAATATAAGGAAGTTATAATTTAATGAAGGTTTGACTATTAAGATTTTTGTTTAAACTTAATACTTAATTTTTTTGGTGAAATTATAAAACTCAAATATAAAATACGTAAATGTCTTATCATATTATATAAATAAGATTGAAGAGGCAAAACAATGCAATAATTAAGAAAATTTATAACTTATTACAACAAACAGTTTATTAACTGGCCCAAATTGAGATTTTTTTTTTTTATCACTTATCTCTATATAGAGTATTATTGTAGAATTCTATAAAAGAATGATGAGTTATTCCCGTCATGCATTCCACATTAATAATTCTTTTAAAAAAAAAAAACAAAAACAAAATATCTGAATTAACTATTTATATCATTTTTTGAAAATTATAATTAATTTTCTAATCTCTATTTCATCGTTATCGTGCCGTCGCAAATAAGATATTTATAAGTGATCTCATGGGACGGCTGGTGCAGGCCCCTCCACCACCACAATTTCATTATCATTTAGTTAATAACCTCATCACAAAACTAGTGATTAATTCCATAATTAATATTAATGAGGAAAGGTGTTTGATTAAGGAAATGAAATTTTTTGATAAAATATTTCATGGATCGGTCGGATGGGATATGATATTCTGAGACGAGTTATAGTTGTGCAACGAAATTAGAAAGTGATTCTAATTTTACCTTTTTATTCTCTTTATCGCATTCCTATAATTGAAGATTCTTCAGAATGAATTTGTGATTATTATATGCTACTTGTATTGGTATCATGTTGGTGCAGAATATGCTTATTGTCATTCTGCTTTGAATCCCACTATGTTTCTGTAAATTCTAGGGATCCAATCATCATGCTGTGGGTACATTCTTTTGCTTGATTACTTTAATCATTCAGGAGCCACCCTCCTCCTTCCCTAATTTCAGAATAGTTGATACAATGTTAATTTTCCAAAATTCCATTATGAAATTGTTAATACATGGGAGTATCATGGATTGTTCATACACTTGATTCATAAAAGTAATTCTGTGAGCTCACATTAGCAGCCTGTCTTAAAAGCTCTTACTTTAAAATTGTAACAGATTGACGGACATGAGATCTTTAATTCTTGAGCTGCAAGGGAAGAATTTGGATGAAGGCTCTAGCAAAATTATTGTTTTTGGACATTTATTTAGTTGGAAGAAACCTTGCAGGCCAAATTAGCTGCTATCATTGATCTAAAACAAGTTGATTAGAAGTGTAAATTCATCTTAGACAAAGCATGATTGCATCACTTTCAAGCTTACATACTTTCAAGAAAAATAATAACTGAAGAAATAGAGTACTTGCAGAAAAGTTGAAGTGTATAACAAGAAAGGAACATAACAATGATGGTGCTGCAAATATTGCTGATATATTACATTACTGCTACTGTTGATGAAAAGGGAGACATAACATTACAAAGGTTAAAGATCATTACAAACTCCACAAATGTACAAAACAACAGAAGTTACAAACTTTTTGATGTAATTCTATTCTCCAAGCAGAAAAACAAAGCTTGTGATGGATAGAAGAGACCGACCAATTTTAGAGGGAGATCACAAAACTGTCTCCTACTATGCTGGTCCTCCACTAAATTTCTTACTGCTACTGCTAGTTGCTATTGCTACATCTCTAACATAACAAAAACAGCCAAGAAAAGTAACAATCGCTATAAATGAAAAATGCATGACCTATAATATATGGAGCAAGAGTGTCAAGGCCTGATAAATATGCAGCCTTTTAAAGGGTAAAAAAGGAAAAAGAAACTTGAAATGCCAAATTTCAAGCTTTTTCAATGAAAGCAGTTTAAAAGAAAGAAGGAAAAAAAAGGTGGGTTCTGAAGCTCTGGATTTCCTGATGTACGAGCAAGTAATAAAGCTCCAGTGGAGTCACAGGTTGTTTATGAAAAATCTGCAACCAGTGAGAAGAGATGGGATGAAGATAAAATTCTGCTTATAGGTAGTAGTGTTAAAATCACAGGTTGGTTTTCTAAAAAATCTGCAACCGGTGAAAGAAGATTAAGAAGAGACAGAGAGAACACCTATTAATCTTGATCCTTCTAGAAGAAAGACTTTGGAAAAGAAGAAGAGGAAGAAGAGGAAGCTGAACCCATGTTGTCATGTTGTTCTTGTTGTTCATGATTTGGACTGCCAAAAGGAAGATCATGTGATTGCAATAAAAGATTATTATTAGTGTCCAAATCATCCCATACAGGACTTCCTGGCCCCCATCCTGCTGATATTGAATTGAACCAAGCTTCTGTCATCATATCTCCCCATACCAATTCCTGAGACCCTGAAACGCCTTCTCCTCTTCCAGTATCTGACCCTTCTACTACAGGCTGAACCTCATCACTCACAGTAGCCCCACTTGAACCCATTCCTGAATCATTATCAGGATTGTCTCCTTGAGACTGTTGGGGTGGAGGTGGTGGTGGGGGCATACTTTGCGTACCTGAAGCCTGCAAGTCAGGGTTTTCTCGAGTCTGCGGAGACGTAGGATTTGTTTTCTCTTTATTAAGAAAAAGTTCAGGAAAATTTAGCCGAGCATTCTCTCCTCTCAACCTAAAAGCCTCGCGATCATAGGCCATAGCAGCATCTTCAGCTGTATCAAATGTACCTAACCAAAGGCGAGTCCTATTGCGAGGGAGACGAATCTCAGCTACCCATTTTCCCCAATGCCTTTGCCTCACTCCCCTATAAAGTTTCGTAGTGTTTATAGGCTGAATGGGTTGGCTAAACAAAGGCCTACCATCAGCTCCCAGTCTATTCATCATCATCATTCTTCCTCTTGGACTTAAGTTTAATGCATCACTCCAATACTGATACAACTGTTGCTGTTGTTGATATGTCAATGCTGATGGAGAAGAATCAGAAGGCATGGCAAGTTGTTGGTTTTGTGCAAAAGAAATCATTTGCTGTTGCTGCTGATTATGAAGCGGATGACGGAAATAAGGTAAACAAGTGTTTGTTGTAAATTGATGAGGCAATTGTCCTTCAAAAGCAAAAGGAAATGAAAGTCTTGAACCAGACGAAGAAGGTGGATTTAAAGGAAGTGTAGAAATGGAAGAAACAGTGGAAGGAACAGAGAAAGGTGTGGATCGATGAGCTAAAGATGAAGAGACATGAATTGGGTCTTGGCGTTCAGGGCTACGAATCTTCTTGAGAGGCCTATTGTCCGCTGCCATGGAAGCTTCACCAAAAACTGGCTTCCATTGCTGTTGCCTCTCATGAATGCTAAGATTAGTTTCCCTTTTCCCCTTTTCAAGCTCCCACTCTTGGCTCGTATCAACAGCACCTTGCTTGGATTTTCCTCTGTTATTTTTAGCTGCTGCTGCCATTTTTAACTACCTGCTCGCTCTCTCAATACAATTTATAAAGCAAATAACAAGAGAATTTTTGAAGAGATGGGTCACCAAGCAAATGGAAATTGAAGTAAAGATTGGAATCCAATCAAATGTATCAAAAAAATGAAAAAGAAGAAACACCCAGATCCCAATCGAGTCAAAAGATGCTAAAAAAGAAAGAATTAACAAGACAGAATATGGAATGGAAAAATTTAATAGCTAATCCGATTGAAGTAAAAACAGAATCGGATGCCATAAGTGTCGAATCTTGAGCAACCCATCTCAAAATTTGTTTTATGCCAATCAATATTTTTAATAAGACAAAGTGAGAGAGAGAGAGAGAGAGAGAGAGCGAGCAGGCAAAAGAGAGTTAAAAGAAGTTCAATAAAATGTCAGGTTCTGAAAAATGAAACTGTAAGTGAATAAAGAGTAAACAGGGAAGAAAGAAAGAGTTCAGAATTCTTGTGAGAAGGGAAAGAAAGCAGAGCAGGTGGGTTTATAAGTAACAAGCAACGAGAAACGAGAAAAAGATTTCAAAGACTTTTTTTTCTTTCCTCTCCTTTTGTGAAGAGAGAGAGAGAGAGTAGAGAATTTGTTTAAGTGTTGTGGTTGGTTGGCTTAATTTTGGTCCCACACGGCTTTGTTGTCTTTCTAATTTCGTTGCTTCCACTCCAATTTCCCTTCTCTCCAACTATTTTATTAGATATTATAACCCAACAACATTATATAACTTTCCACCTTTGTATTCTTCATCTCCCTAGATATTTCCTACCTTGTCTTCTTTCCCTCCAATTTCTTCTCTTATTCAGTAATCCAGCGCCAATTAAAGTTCAAATTTAAAATCTTAATTAAGCAATATCTTACTATTGCTTTACATTCAAAAGCTAATGAAGTTTTGGCTTAATCGTCAGGTCCTGTATTTGATTTCCATTCATCATAAATGCTTTTGAGATTGAGCTATATCTAATGAAAAACTAAAAAGATGATGCCGAAACAGTTGAAACAGAGAGACAAGAAAGAAATAATACAGTTAAAAACTGTTTCATGCGTCCATACAAATGAAATGGCATGTTATACATATATATATATATATATGCTAAATGTTGGCATTTCTTGTTTAAGCCTATGGTAAGAAGAGGTATGTGGTATGGTATCTATTGGGTTGGTACTAGGTTCCATATCGAAAACACATCAATGGATATGTCTGCTCACAATAAATAAAACCTCCACTTTGCAGCATCCAACATTACATAATTCTTAATTTCACATATTTGTTTGTGTGCTACAATTTGGCTTCCACTCTTGATTGAATTATTTTGTTTAGAAATGTTTATTAGAGCTATAGGGAAGTAATATTAATTAGTTTAGTTGTTAAGATATCCATTTCAATTATAGCTTAGGCTACACAAACTAATTTAAATATCTAACTTTTCCTTTTTTCTTTTTTTTTTTATTCATTGAAAATATAATTGCCATAAAAATAATAAACTCGCTGAAAATTTAATAAGTTAGATATTATTTTCTATCATTCACCGTAAATGTGATAAACTCCTATTAATATTAGTAGATAAAATTTCTTAAATTTTTATAAATGTCAATTAGATGACTCCCCAGTTGGCAATATCTAACCTCTTTTATTTCTTATATACAAATCATATATAAGTTTAATGTGACAATTAATTTATAAAAATTGAATTAAAATCACATACGAGATAATTTTATATTTTTAATTTATTTTATTTAATTTTTTTTAATATTGACCTATATATATATAACTAGTTTTGCAAAAACATATTTATTATTAAAAAAGAAAGTTAACCATGGTACCAACTCGCTAATAAATGTGGAAAAAGAAATGGGATTGAACCAAATATGCATACAACTTTTATTAGAAGTAAGGATTGAAATGGATGGTACTTGAAGTTGGATGATCTTGATTTATTAATTAGATTTAGGTCAACACTAGGCTATGAGCACACTTCCACTTAAAAAAAAAAAAACAGTATATTTAGATATTTAGCAAAGTAATCATACTGTACATAGTATTGTTGCCAATGTTAAGAATATTAATTTTTTCCAATTAAATAATATATAATCAAGCCTAAATTCCCCCCTCCTCAAACTGTTGAAAGCAACACAATAAATTGAATAATTATTTAACATAATTGTGCAGTTGCTTGCCTTACAATATTTTCTCTATAGTAATATAAATATATATATATATATTAGTGGATTGAAATAAATAGATATGTTCAAAATTCAAACTCGATCGATTTTTACAATTCAGCTACGTGATTTTAAATTTTTTTTATCAAATTCGGCATTATATATTTAAAAATATATGAATTTTTTTTGTTGTATTGAAGTGGGTATAAGAAAAAAATTATTTTAGTAGAAAAAAGAAAAAAAGAAAAAGAAGAAGAGATAACTGTGAAACATGAGTCTCAAATACAAGTAATGCACATTAGGGGACTTTCACTTTCGGTGGAAGAGATTTTGATTTTCAATCAGTGGTTTTTATTTGTCTTTCTAAAGTCAATTAACATTACGTTCTTCTTCAAAAGTCGGTGCTAATCGGCACGTGTCGGTGGTCCACCTCTCATCTCTTTAATTATTATTTTCTTTGTTTATTAATTATTATTTTTTTTTTAAAAAGTGTACCACATGAAACCACAATTTCTTGTTTGGTATAGCCGATATTCAATTGAGAATTGGTAAGTTTGATTGGTAATTTTATTTGTTAAAATTAAGAGATTTTAGCTGAGTTTTTATTTTCTTGAAATATTAAAAGAATTCTATTATTAGAGCTCTAAAGAATAATAATAATAGAAAAAAATATTTATTTTATGGAAAAATTATGTATAATATATATATGTAAATTTTTTATTTATTTTTTGTAAAATATGGTAAAATATGAATATATATATATATATAATTAATTGAAAAGCAAATTTAGTTAGTAGAAAAGCTGTTTTTGTGAAAGACTTTTGCTAGAAGCACCCTTGGTCTCTTTTAGTACAGTATGAAGGAAGAATGAAGAAGCTTTAGAAAGGTTAAACATATGATGAAGCCAAAGCAGCTTAATGACCCAGACAAACAACTTTTCAATTGAATTTGGTAAGATGGACACGTGGTGCTCATTCCAGCATTGTGGCTATTTCAATATCTATCTCGACCAAATAAATTAAATTTGAAAAGATAATATTAGTAATAACTAAAAAAACAAAGAAATTTTCTTTTCTATCCAAACTAAATATATAGATTGTTATATATATATATATATGTGAATTTTAACTAATTAATATATATTTTATTATTTTAAATTAATAAATTTATATTTTTTATCCATAAAGACTCGCACTAAAAACTGGATAAAATTATTTCAATAACTATCAATGGTAAGGAAGAGTTAAATTAAAATATTAGAACCATTCAAGCAAATGGAGACAATTTTGGGGTCTTTTTCTTTGACCTTCCACACCACCACCACCATCATTTCTCTTTTAAATTCTCTTTCTTCTCTGCATTAGGGATACATGCATGAACAAAAATGTCAATTAGGTTGCGAGACTGTGTTGACATTTGTAATATTTTATAGGAGAATGTGTATGCAAATGGCAACATGCATACTTGAGTGTGTTGCCACAAAATTATTGGGTCCTTCCACATATATTTCCATGCCACAATCATATAACTATATAGCTTGGGCTTCACAAAAGCAACAAACTGACTGATCCATATTAAGCATGAGGTTTTGTTTTTATATTTGTTCATTAATCCAACTAAGATCAAAGTAATCATATCATTAATCACACTTATCCATGCATATATAATATATACATATATATAAATTGACATGTTTTTTATTTTTATTTTTATTTTATCAATGCATGCAATTTGTCTTCAAGAGACCATGATGATGTTAGAAGAAGAATCCAATGAGTTGAGATAAACTTTAAATCTATGTCAGATCTCAGAAATTACACAAGAAGAATCTCTTTGTGAATAGTAATACAATATAATAAAAATCTTAATTAAGATTATTAATATGAAAGTTGAATTAATGAGCTCACTGATCTTATCTCCAACATCCCAAGAGAGACAACAGCAAACTAAAGCCCACAAAGATATCATATGTAGGAAAATAAAAATAATATAAATATATATGATACGGTTAATTATACATTTTTCTACATAGAGACCTGTGATTTTCTCCTTCGATAAAAGTTACCATGTGATTGATGTCGTTAGGTGATAAAGATAAAATAATAATTTATGTCATTCAAAAAATTTATTATAATATACATATCTTTTATCACGAGTTTAATTTTATCGATGTTACGTTAATTTTTTAAACAATGTGAATTAATTTTAATTTTATTTATTATAATATAAAATTGTAATATCTTTTCATCTTAAAAAAAGAATTCACATTTCTACTTAAAAGAGTGAATCAAATTACAGGGTGAGTATTTATACTGACCCTCTTTTATATACACTTTATATTTATTAAACATGAATGGTATATCAATATATTTTATCAATTCATGTGTATAAAGGTAGCCATCAATAATTTAACCTTGAAAAATTCTTATCTAGATTTGATGTATATTCCATCTATACACTAAACAGATAAATAATTGATATATATTTATTAGTTTTAAAATAATAGAGTATGTATCAATCATCTAACCTTAAAATATAAAATACCTATATATGTGTGTCACTCTTCTATTAATTATTATATATATATATATATTAAATTTAGATAAAATTTTAAGTAATAAGTCATAAATAATCTTTGGATGAAATAGAAAAAAACAAAGAAAAAAAAGTATACATTATCATGGATATAATACAGTCATGTCCTTTTATTTCAGGAACCCCTCAGATTCAACTAATGCTGTGTGTATTGTTATTGTCAAGTATGGAAATGAGTGGGAAGTACACGGAAATAATATTAATGCAAATATAGAATGAATATACATAAGCATTAGTGGAGGAAGAACAACAATGGGTAGAAACCTATAAGTCCCACTTGGTGACATTATTATATATAACCTTATGCACTTCTAATATTGGCTACTAATTAATTATCACTTTGATAATAAAAAAATTATGTATTTAATTTTGGGTCAACCAAAAGTTGGACTAATATCCAAAACATAACTTGATTACCCCATTAACCATATGTTATTAGTTCATAGTTTCATGGAAGTGCTATGAGCAAATTATCTGACTCATGACCTTTCAAGTTGCCATTGGTTGCTTTAAACATAGATATCCTCGAACACTGGTAGAGGGTTTAGAAGGTCAACCCCCAGCATTTTGGTTGAGGAAATTGAAAAGTAGCAGTGGGCTATGATCGTTATGATGCTGTTGCTTCTAATTGGCCCATTTTATTTGGTGATGGAAACTATATAATATGCACATCTAATTTCAAATGTTCCACTTTCTTGCTCGTTGAAGACTATATAATAAAATGGTGGTCCACACACCTCTTCTTTCTGCAGGAGCTTGAGACTAGTGCATGAAGCGGTTTCTTGAACATATGGTTGTGTAAACAGTGCTTTCCACCATTCGCCATATAGGGTGGCTATTAGCATGTTCAAGTATATATTCTTAACACGAAACTGAGTTTTTGCTTTTGGATATCTAGTGGTAAAGTGCCTTTCTGGTAGGTAAAGTCTGAAACTCCATGATTCTTCTTTAAAAAATTCACTAACTCTAAGAAGGATTTATCTTGTTAGTTTTCTTTTCAAATGAATTCTTTTAAATAGTGCTAATATGTTGAAATATGTAGCCATTTGCCATGCCAACTCATTCAATCCCTATTTAGAAGAAAAAGAGGATTTTTGTTTAGATCCATGGTGCAGGTCTAATAATGGTGATTGTCACCTGTACCCCGAAAATTGATTGGCTAAATTTAGGGCAGAAAATGAATTATAAGCTCAGTTTGATAAGAGTTTATTTGAGTTGGTTTTATGAGATTTATTTAATAAATAAGCTGAAATCAAATTAGAAGTTTTTTTGGCTCATTAGATTTATTAGCCGGTTGATTTATAGATGTGTGAGCTAATTTGTATATTAAAATAATAAATTATTTGATATTTGAATATAAAATTTATATCCTTTTACTTATACAATAATTAAAAAAAATATATGTTTAAATTTATTTATTAAAATAGAATTATAAATTTTATAATAACATTTAATGAACGCAAGTCAATAGTAAATAATTAAATTAAGTGCAAAATTAGGTAAAATCCGAGGTCACCTTAGTTCGATTGGACCAAGCTAAATTCTAAATAATTTCCTAGTATAAAACAAATACATGGATCTGGTTACATCATTTTACAAATTATGGCATCATTAGGTTGATACTTAGTAGTTACTAGTCCAATACTTGTAATATATGAAAGATTTAAATCCTAAGAGCACTTTCAAAATCAACGTACTAAACATAATTTTACAAGTAGTGGGGAAGGATCAGAACCATCCTGAGACTCCATTTTCAACTTATATATAGGTATCTAACAGCAGGAATGCTTCAATGGCAATCCAAAAGAAAAACAAAATGTTGCCATAAAGTCCCAAAAAAGTTCTGAACCGAAGATTGCTGTTGTCAAGTGTGGGGGGGCTTACGACATCCGATATTCCACTGTCGTTTGCCGCTGTTTTGAAGTATATTATGGACTAGGAAAATTCATTGACATAACCATTGTCATATTGTCCTTGAGACCTGTCGTCTGTCAAAGACAAGCCAATGGTAGTTTTGATGAAATATATGAAGCAGACTCTCTTGACACCTCCAGGCTATAGAATTACGAGTGATTTTTATTAATGTGACTTTGATGTAAATATGCATATGAAGTTAGGAATCCTTTTACTTGATTTGCTTAATGTTGCAATATTTATCAGTATTTATTTTTATTGTCATAATCAATTCTTCTTTGTTTTTTTTTTTTAGTTTAACTAATTAATCAGGCGGTGTCCAGCTCCAGGTTCAGGCGCATTGTCATAATCAATTCTAATTACAAATTCAAACTATTATTATAATGAAAAAAAAAAAAAAACCAATGAAACGAATTCAGATTAGTTTCTTGGAAACAAAAGAGAAGAAGATGCCTTTTCCGAATTCTTATCCGAAGCGAAAGTTGAAAACCGTTCTGCTTGGAATGCTGAAGATGAGGGAGGATCAGGTGCCGAGGCTGCCTGGGAGACGCTGCTTATATTGCTGCTCAAGCACAAACTAGTCTCACTACTAGACCCTTCAGGATTTGCCACAATGGCAGGCGGCCTATCAATCTCTGCAATCCCTTCTAGCATCTGGACAATTTTTCCCATCCTTGGCCGCTGAGAGGGTTGCTCCTGGATGCACCAAAAGCTGACTTGAATTGCCCTCTTTACTTGCTCCATATCCACTTCTTGGTCAGCTAACCTTCTGTCAACAATTCCCTCGACATTACCTATCTCAAACTTTTCATAAGCCCACACAGAAAACTTTTTCATATTTGTTTCTGCAGACACTTCGAAATTCCTTCTTCCGCTCACTATCTCCAACAAAACCATGCCGTAACTATAAATATCAGATTTTGATGTTATTGGAAGATTTGCAATCCATTCTGGTGCTAAATATCCCCTAGTGCCTCTTATGCTTGCCAACGTCTTGTACCTATGCTCCTTGGAATGGATCAGCTTTGCGAGTCCAAAATCGGAGACTTTGGCAGTGTAATTCTCGTCCAAGAGAATATTTTCAGGCTTTATATCACAATGAACAATGCAGTCACGACACTCCTCGTGAAGGTATGTGATCGCCTTGGCTGTGCCAAGGGCAATGTTAAACCTTTGCTCCCAATTCAACGGTTTCCCCATTTGATTATTATCTGTGTTGAAAAGAAATTGATCGAGAGATCCATTTTTCATAAACTCATATACTAACAATCTGTGTCGCCCTTCAGAACAAAAACCAATTAGTCTCACCAAGTTCAAATGGTGAGTGCTGCTTATAGTACCAACCTCCATTCTGAATTGTTTCTCACCTTGTTCAATTCCTTCAAGTTGTTTCACTGCAACTACCATTCCATTAACGAGAACCCCTTTGTACACACTCCCAAATCCTCCAGTTCCTAGCTTCTCCTTGAACCCTTTTGTTGCGCTTTGAAGGTCTTTGTACCAAAACTGGACTGGAGCACCAGAAGCATACTCAAGAAGTGCATATTGCGCAGATTGACCTCCAGATTTTGAGCTGTTTCTACAACACCAAAACCACAGACCAACTTCCAAGCTGACCAAACCTAAAACAATAGCTACTCCCTCGACGATTAAAGCCCAACCTTGAACTTTCCAACCATAGTTCTCTCCAGAAACCTGCAATGACGGTAATGGATTTGGAATAACCGGCGGGCAAACCTTAATATGTGAAGTGGAAGGAAGCGCAGGATTCCAGTAACCAGTAAGAAAGCCAGGCCTTTTAAGGTAACACTGGCCTGAGCCATCAGACAACAGAGTAGAACCTTCACAACTCGTCGCATCCCTTAGACAATTCAATCTACAAGCTGATACAGCCACAAAGAAAACCTCTGATTCTTCACCACCAGCAAAAATGCTTTGTGGAGGATATGTCAAGAGCAGTGTATGCTCCAAATCTAACATTGTCAGATTCCCTGGACAATCCTCTAACTCCATTTTCCTCTTACACCCTTTTCTACTATCATTTGGATCAACTAGATCAAAGTTTTGAGACGGGCAACCACAAAGTGGACCAGTAGCATTATAACTACAAATTCCCATATCGCCACAGTATCCATAAACTCTACACTGATCTTCAACAGCTGCCCATCTCACTGTTTGCGTCCCACTCCCTCTTTCAGAGCTATAAATCCTCAAATTCCCATCATTATCTAGTTTTAAAAACCTTAATACATCACCTCCTTCAGCATAATCATCACTATAAACCATAACTGCTCCAACCGCAGGCAAAGTTTGATCAAAAAGAGAAAGAGTTCCAACAGTTTGCAATCCTAAACTTGGAGAAGTTAAACTAGTATTCCCACTGTTGAATGAAGAATTCAAACCTTCACTCCAATACGTAATACTGTTATTCCATCTCAGAGTTATGTTACCAAAGCTAAGAAGACTAAAAGAGTAAACCCCAGATAGTAAAACCTTACCAACTGTGAAATTCTGAGTTGGGACTATTGTATCAACAGGGTTATCAAAGCTTGACCAGACAGCTGCATTACCGTTTCTGAGAACTAAATTTCCATTCTCTTCAAGTGAAGCAGAGGACACTCCAAGTTTCTCTGTGTTAGAGTCCCAGAGTATGTGACCAGAACCATTGAGGAGGCGGAGAGTTCCTGTGGAGAGGAAATGGAGAGAAGCAGATACGTCAACAGGAGTAGTACCTGCAGACCATATGGGGACACCACCAGAATAAGAAATGGCAGCAAGAAAGGATGGAGGAGAAGTTTGCGGGTTAAGAGGGATAAAACCAAGTGAAAAAGTTTCGTTATCAGAAGTCCAAGATTGGCCTGTGTTGGAGGCAAAAAGAATTGAACCTGGTGTAATAATTTCTGCAACTTTAAATGACGGAAGCAGAAAAAGAAAGAAAAAGAACAGAAATGGTGGATGATTAATCCTGAAAATCATTATCTTATTCGGTATGTTTTTGTTGTAGTGTAGTGGTAGAATAATAATGGAGGAAGAAGAAGGGTACTAATGTATGAAACAGACCATTTTAAATCTTGGCAGGTGAGGCATTTATGAGGGCGTTTGTTTTGCACAATAAAGAAACGAATGAGCTGTTGAGATGTTGAAATGCACTAAGAACTCGTAGTCCTCGTGGAAAATGTGACCTTGTCAATAATTTTTCTATGTTGCTTCCAAGGTCGTCACCGTGCCCCTGATTAGGCGCATCTGTACTAATAAACTTCGATTCAATAATGATACTGAAGTCATTTTCAGGCTGTGAGATTATGAATGCAAACTAATTCAAACCTTGTTAAACATGTACAGAAATGAATTATTTGACAGCAAAGCCGCCCTTCGCTGTTAGTGTGGGCTCACTTGTTTCTCCTTCTCGCCACCCAGCTGGTTTTTGTTTACTATTGTTGATTCGATTAGTTTTCCGTTGATGGAGACTTGTTATATATGTTAAACCAGGTCTAGAAGGAGAATATTTTACTGACATTTTTTCTCTTCAAACATATTACTAGTAATGGTGGAATGGACCATTTATATTCAGAATTTGAACTTCCAGAAAGTTTTGTTAGAACAAAATAGTAATCATAATCTTCCAGAGAGGTGAATTCAAACACTGAAATTACTTTCCTTTCTGAAGAAAAAAATAAAAGGGCAGTAGACATTGAGAACGGGTTTGACTTCATTGGTAAGTTTGAATTAACAACAGAATGTAATAGAGCATTAAGTTTAGACAAAGAAGCAGGAAGCTTAAGCCTACTAATTGCCATTAACTATTTCATTTCATTTCCTTCGTCAGTGGTGATACTCATATTTAAAATATTAACATTACATAAAGATACAACCCATGTGCAATAAATAAAAAAAACCCTAATTTATACGAATTCTTTTTTCTAACATGCCCACATTAATATTTCCATGTGTAATCATTATTATGCTAATTTATACCAATAAAATTAATATATTAACTAATAAGTTAATTTTCTAATTAAATTCTAATACTAATTCTAAAAAATAACATATTATTTTTGTTCATTGTTATTAATTGAAAGAAAAAGAATCCTAAAATATTGAATTTAATCCTAATATTGCTAGTTATGCTATTTATTAGATTTTATTATTATATGCATTTATTTTCTTATTAGTCAAATTATATACATATTTAATAAAAAAGTACGGTTCTATTTTTTAAAATTGGAAAAAAAATTATTTATGATAAAAGTAATAGCATTGAGTAGTTTTCTTTAAATTTGTTACAGTTTTGTAAGATATAAATCATCAATTGAGCCATAAATGCTTCAAATTGGAAAGAACAACAGAAGCACAATAAAGAGTCTTTTATTTCAAGGAACCATTAGCATTGAAAAATCACTCTAGAACCTTTCCTGACAAAAAAATTGCAAATTCTACACAATCATATTCTTCAGTAAGTTTTATTCTGCAGGTGCTCTTTCTTAAGAGCAATGAACTTAGCTGCAATCTCATCGTAGTCTGGCAACTTGGGATGAACATGATTGGAAGTCTGAGCAGGAAATGACCTGGAATATCGGAAAATATCGTCTCCTTGACTGCCTTTAGATCGTTCTTGGGGCATCGTCATGGCTCTCAAATAAGGAGGCTTTGTTACATTTCTCGTCAATGAATCATTAGTAGCAACATCCCTGCCCGGAGAATCAAATCCATTTGCCTTGCCTTTCGTTGTCTTGCTCTGCTTATAAGGCTTGACTTCTGCGTTAGTAAAAGAATCATGTTCAATATCACCAAAATCGCAGCTTCTTCTTTGAGGCCTGGGAGGATAGGAATACCGTTCCATGTCTGCATCCGACTCTACAATAATCTTAGAACATTCACAACAGCGAAAATAATTACGGTCACCTTTTCGTTCTAGTCCGTGAGGAATTATGTCATGCTTTAAAAAATGAACTTCCTTGGTATCTCTGCCATCTCCAGTACAAAAGTAACATAAATTGTTCAAGCAGCAGTCTTCAGCTTCAGGATTAAAACACTGGCAGGATTGAGGCTGATTTCGCCTCTTCTCTCCATGGAAGGAATGCTCTTTGCTACGCACGAAATTCTCCCTGTAATGCTTATTGCGAAGATGGGATCCAGGAGTTGTTGATCTCTTGTTTGGCTTCTCATAATAAATCACGCAATGAATATCCTTCACAGTCAAATTTTCTCGAGACAAAGATCGCCTCCTTGTTCTTTTCTTAGCAGCCTTAACTCTCCTTCTGGTGCTACTTGAGCTTGAGCAATCACTGCATGATTCATATGGATCCATATATTTACCCTCGCCTTCCTTGTTCTTATTCAGTATAGTTGATTTGAACTTGAAAATGCTTTGGTCGTGAGAGCTACCTTCTTTCGCAATGGAATGTTGAACCTCCTCTACGTCATCAAGATAGACTATCATTTCCTCAGGAAACTGAGGCAAACTTTCTGAAGAAGCAGCTGTCATTTTTCGCACTTCATCCTGATCTGTGGCGGGAATGTTAGCCCTTCTAGTTATCTGACTTCCTTTAGTATTTGAAGCAACAGCTTCAAATTTGGGACGAAGTCCAGCAAAACTACACTTCGGAGACTCCATTGTATCTGATGAAGATTGCTCAACTATAGAAGAACTAATGCAAGTACTAATCATATCATCCTGGTTCTGATCACCGGAATGTATGGTTAGATTCATGATAGTAGATATTCCATCTGCATGTATGGCATTTCTTTCCATACCATCAGCATTAGTAGTTACCACTTTGCAAGATCCTACAGTGCCATCATGCTCTTTCACCTGTGACTACATGGAACAAAGGACTTGGAACTAAATCTGATAAAAGTACTACACAAATTACTTTAGGCCTGTTAACGGAAGCATCAACAATGGCTTACCTGTTGCTGAAGTTCGGAAGTGTATTCAATTGCCAAGATCTCTGGCCTGAGGCAGTAATCTCTAGCTATCTCATCGACCAATTTTCGCTTTACATCATCAGGAACTGAATTGATAGAAAGTTTCTCTTTTATCTGCAGTTATAATTTGTAACCCGATAAAGTTCTTATACTAAATTTAAATGACAAGATACAAAATAACTTCATCTAGATATTTGATAAGAACCTGCAAGTTCACAAGATTGCCAGGCAACAGTTCAAGAGCTGTCATTGCAAATCTCTGGCCATAACGCTCTCCAAAAAGTTTCCGAATAGCACGAAGCTCAGGTAGATCACCACATCTTGCAGAGGCAAATATAAGACTCGAAACTGCTTCATTGATGTCATTAGGACAATCCCTGATAATTTCAAAGATTGATCATGCTTTTTGAAGATTAAAAAAAAATCTTATCTAGTAGTCAAAAAGGAAAATTGCTTATTAAACATACTTGTGCCTGCGGATATAGGATAGGTGGGCGATAACGAATTCGCAGAAATTCTCCAATAATTCATAGATTGAAACTGTTGTTTCGTCGTTAAAGAGATGCTCAGCCTGAAATTGAGAATACTTATCACCAAGGCAGTAAAGGTTTGTACCAGAATCAACAAAAACAGAGCAAAAAAGAAAAAGAGAAAACAGGGGAATCTGCAATATTCAAATTAAAGAAAAATATCGGAATTTTGTCTGTGGGAGGATCTATAGAAATATACATTACCCGATTACAGGCAATATCATCGTAGCCAATCTTGATAAGCTGAGCAACGTCCTCTCTTAATTGCCTCACAATTGAATGCCTTTTGCTTTTCAACAGCTCGAGTCTACACTGAACTCGCTTAATCAGCCTCTTGCTGCAACAAACGAAACACAAAACACAGTCCTTATTAATAAAAGGAAAAACTTATCATACCCACAAATAGTTACTTAGTTACACACCATTTAGAAGCTTTTCTCCATCCAAACAAGATGTCAAACATCTTTGCAAAATTGCACTATATCTTCTCTTGTTTCTTTAAAACAAGCACTAGTACTAGTACTTGCCGTTGTAGAAAAGAAGAAGAAGAAGAGACTGGAAGTGGGTTCAAGTCAGTGTAGTAGAGATTAGAGAGAAGTAGTTGGAGAAGCTAACTGAAACAAACTAAAAGGGAACATGGAAGTACATGATCAATGATGGCAGTTAGGAGAAGTGGGTTTGAATATTTGTAAGAAAGTGGTGCATACTTCTCAGCGTGCGAGCGAAAAAAACTGCTCCACTTCTCACATTTTTCTTTACCTGCTGTGACACTGTAAAGCAACACATTTTACCATTGATATATGAGTAATGCATGTAAATTAGATAAATGAATAATTTTCATCAATTATTTAGAAAAAATGAAGATTTTTTAATGTTATCACTTGGGAAAGAAATTAACCTACACAATATAAATATAACACTTTGAATTAATGTTTTTAAAATATGGCATGTATTTTTTTCTTACTTTTGATTGGTCCATTTTATGCTAAAATTTTAATATCATATTATGATAGTTGTAGTGCTAATTAACAGGAAAAATAAATAAAGAATATTTGCTATGGCATATATTTTGATTAATTAATATCATTATTTACATGTATTTTTTTAATAAATTCTATTAAAAATATATACTATTTCAATAACACTCTCCTGTAACTATCAAACTGAATTGTGATACTTCTTTCAGTTCTAAAAGTTGATATTTTAGGCATTGAGACTGTTTGGAGAAACTATCAAGGCCAGATGGCTGATGGTTGGAGGAATTTTGTTAGATACTGTTGCCTCTGCTGGAGCTGCAGCTGCAGAAACCCTGCCCGTGAAAGAAGCGTTGAAATTCCAGTGTAGAATCAATTATTGTCAAGCTATTATGCAAAACTGATTCTCTCAACCTCTTCAACTGTATTAGTAAAGAATTCTGCTATTCCATGAGACAACAAGAGACTTAGAAAGAAATTTGTGAAAGACAACAACCATATTAGGGCTGTCTTGGACCAACACAGGCCTGCAAATTAGGTAGCAAATGTTACTAGACTCTTCTTGTATTTGTCCAGCTAACTGAATGTTCTGCTCGCCAAGTTTTTTACTATTTAGAAAATTAATCTTATTGTTAAAAACATATTATTTGGATTTATTTTTATTTTTTTTCGAAATGTAAATTTGTATCAACATAATCATACAAGACATGTTGGATAAAGCTGAAACTCTGGAGTTTACAGAAATGCTAAAACAAATAAAGGACTGCGTCGTTGTTAGTCAATCGTAACTGCTGTTCTGTCAAAAGAACAGGTAATCAAACCCACCTATCTCTGTCTCAATGTTTTTGTGCCGGTGACCAACTGTTGTTGGCATGCAAGTACGCGCACAAAGGTGGGTCCTTTTTCTTGCTTATGTATAAAGGAAAGTCTGCATAGTCAATAGAGTATTACTGCTGTTCTTGAGATATGTGAAAGACAATGTTCTTATAATGATTAATTCACAATTCTCTAACCATCATTCCATTTGTTTAAAAGGGTTTTTGTTTTTGTTTTTGATTTTTGTGCTTGATCCAAAGCCAAAGGTGGTTTCTTTCGGGTTTGGAAATTTATCAAATTGGTATCTAGGTGTTTGTTGTATTGCTTGTGAGCGATGCATTTCATTTCTTCTTTAAATATTTTATGACTATACTGAGAATTAGGTTAGGTTCCTGAGATTGGAATTTTGGTTTCTGATTACTTCCGGGTCTCCTTCTGTTACCAAGAAAAACCCCCGAAAGCTTCATCTACACATACAAAAATAGGACCTCCGTATTGAAACTGTTTTGCTAATGTAGTTTTTAGTTCCTTATTACCAGTGGGAGTTAATCCTGAAAGTAATAATGGAAATCTTCAGGTAAAGAAAAAAAAGTAGTTTTGAAGAAAGAACACCACATGGAATAGCAGAAAACCCTTTCTAAGTTGATAGAACATGATGTATATAATTGTAATTTAAACATGTGAAGTAGATCCATGTGCCAATCATATAATGACATGCTGCGAAGTCCTATAGGATTTTGAATTTGTTAGAGCTAACATGATATTGGATATAGGAATCAAGAGGTCCTCGAAGAAAATGACAAACTTTTTTATATTTTTGTAGTTTCAACTGATACAAAGAACATTAGTTGAGATTATCTTTTCAGCTACCAAAAGTCCCCAATCCTAGTCTACCTCTATCCCTCATTGGAAACTGGTTAGTAGTTAGACTGATATAATTATGTAATTGCTTTCAGTCCTGAATCATCGGCTTTTCACCAACACTTTCAGTTTTGTAATCTAGGTGGTAGGTTTTCAGTTATGTAATCTAGACGGTAGATAGTGTATTTTGCTGCTATGGAGTAAATCCCATGGCTAATATAATGCAAAATTTAAACCTGTATCTTCTGTTTTAGTCTCCACCCTGCTTATTTTCTTTGTGGTGGTCTCTACTCTAAGATAATCTTCTTGAAAAGCTATGATAAAGGAAAACTGCAATAGTGAAAGTAATATCATGTCTTCTCCATGTATTCATAAAACATTATAATGAAAATTAAGAGTCCCTTTGCTGCTTCTTAAATTTATTAAAATGGGCATATATGATTCTGAGCTTGCAATTTACAATCATATTGAGGATGTCAAAATTTACTTAGTAATTTGGCATGGAAAAAAACTGTGCTTGCTTAGAGTAGGTCCCATTGTATATTTTATCAGAGAAATCCTAGTAACATCACTCTGGTTGAGGATCAGTCTCTATTTCGTATGCGAGTTCTCTGCTCAAAATATCAGCTCGATCATCCTGTCCACCTGCAAAGCTATAGACCTGAAATGCTAGCTGAAAAGTCCTCCAAAGCACCTTTAAGGTTGCCTTTGATTGGCCTGTAGCTTTCTGCATGCTTTTTGCACACTCTGTTTCCTTTGTGTCCTTCCTTTCCTAAATCAGAAATCAATATGCCAAAAGGTTCAAACATATCAGCATGTTTTTTTGTAAGTACTTATGAATTGGATATTCTGTAGAGGTTCTAGTTCTTGTTTTTCTTTTTTTTCTTCCCTATTTCCTAAGAAGGTAAAGAATGAAGTAAGAAAAGCTAAAAAGACAATTACTACCTTGAGTGCAACCTCCATGCAGCTTGAGGAAACATCTACCATTAATTCCTTGATTCGCACCAAAATATTGAAGTTGAAATGAATGTTATTGCTCTGAAACTGCTTTGACTCTTCATCTTTAATTGTTTCCAGTGCATCTATTTCTCCTTTGATCTGCTTGCAAATATTATGCAGAACTATGACAAAAAGGGTTGTCAGGAAATCTCCAAAGTGTTTTTTCATGAGTATAGGGGAGTTTACCTTGTGAAAATAGGATTCAACCTTGCCAAGGTGCTGGTCCAAAGGAGGCATTACTTTCCACTTCTCCAGTTTGGTAGCTATCTCTTCTAATTTCAGATATAGTGATGCTGCTGTTCTCAGTGATTCCAGTTTCTTTATTGGAAACCCTTCAAACTTTACCAGTACCTGCATTTGAGGAGATGAATTGGTAGGTTTTCACCTCACTTTAGGCCAAGAATTCAGGGCTATTTTTTTGTAATTTCTTTTTGAGAGTCAGCAATTCACATTATATATGTGAAATAGCTCAGAATTGAAGATGTAGAAGTCACTGAATTGATCAGTCACCTCACCTGTGTCTCATCAGTCAATTTCTCCAATTGTTGCTCCACATGCTTGTGAAATTTAACAAGCTCAGCCATGTCCTTGGTTTGGAAGGACTTGATAGCATCTTTGATCTCCATGATTAATTTGGCATGCTTCCTGACATCCTCTTCAATCTGTTGGAAATATGCCGATCTATGATGTCCATAGAAGAAAATCGAGTTCTAAGTAAGAGTAAACCATAACAGTTTTGTTCTAGTCTGACATTCCATGAGCAGCAGTAGTTGGAAGCCTACCTTTTTGTCATCTCTGCCAGTGCATCAGCCATTCCCTGTTTTCCTCCTGCAGATTTTCCAAGTTGAGGTCTTCCTCCTTCAGAAGGTTTACCATTTAAACTACTCCCTTCTACCTTGCCTTTGAGAAGCCTATACAAATTTGCCATATTGCTTGATCTCTTTAGTTTGGTATTTTTCTTTGGGCGCAGGGCCTTTGCCTCTATAAGTGGAGGGGGAGGTGGTGGTTCAGCTCCTTTTGCCTGTAATGTGGGAATTGGTGGCTCTGATACTGATCCTCTAGAAGGTGGTGCTGGTGTAGAAGGAGGTACTGTGCCATATGAAGGCAGATTGACTGGTGGCAATGGAGTGCTTGATGGCATATTTGGAGCAGGATTGGATGCTACGGCTGGAGGTGATGGCTTTGGTACTGCTGCTGGTCCTTTTGAGTGAGACATCACATTTGAGGTAGAACTTTGGATTTTTTGCAATGTTTCAGAATCTACAGATTCTTTTGGTCCTTCACTAGTCAGTTTAGCTGGCAAAACATTTTGCTGGTCTGCTTTCCCATAATCACTTATTTGATCCATTACTTTGACGGGAATCTCACTTTGAACGGATTTTGTAGGATACAAGTTGAATGGAAGGTACTTCATTTCAATTGGCCTCAATTTCTCCACCGCCTTAACTCTGGGAGGCAATGGAGAAGGTGAGGCATATGTAGCATTTGCAAACTCACTGAGTTCCACAGAGAAAGAAATTGCAGGAGAGAATGATGCTGGAGTATCTGGAGAAGGACATGTGAGTTTCTTGTTTGAATAGGACTCGGTCAATGCATCTCCAATTGTGAAATCTTGTATCGTGCCACCACTATCCATTTCATCTTCTTCCATTATATCGAACATTTTCTTTGCGATGTCAATCATGTGGTTGAGCTTTTTAAGGACTTTTTGACCTTCAACATAAAATATGTATCGCGTTGAATTATGATACGATTTATATAGCATTTTTGGCAGAAGGAAAGGCATTTACCAAGTTGCTCCAGAGTGATATCTTCCATAATGTCACTTGTATCATTGCCAATGTTAGTTACCCACTTGTGATTTCTGGCCCACGAATCTCCTATGCATTTCAGAGCATCATCAAGGTGGTGCAATTCCTGTGTCATTGTTTGTTTCCTATCAGATTGCAGAAGCAAGTAATTGAAACTAACAATTAAATATGTTGATATGCACTCCAGGTAAATGAACCTGATTTAAGGAGGTTTCTTCCATTTCTGTTGTCAATTTACAGTTTACAACCTTTGGGTATAAGCTGTAGAGATCTTCAACAGTGACCATCACCAACTGCCAGAAGATTCAAGACAGGAAAATCTTGAGAAATAAATGTCACCTTAAGATTAAAAGCTCCCTTGGTGTCACCGGAAGTAAATAGACAAATACCTCATGAAGGGGACCAGAACCATCACAAAGAGGAAGGTCAATGACATCCCTAAAGGTTAGTATCCTTCTCCGAAGCTCTGCCATTAACAATAAATTTCCTGCCCATCCACACGAATTGTTTCTCACCATGCTTGACATTTCCTTGGAACTCTTTGTTGCCTGCAAGTGGAAACTATTCTTATCAAGGATGTTAATTCATTAAACTGACTACATCTATGATTCCCGCCCCCTCCCTCATCCCATGAATTTCATAGCATGGTTCGTCTAAATTTTGATGTTTTGTTGAAATGAATCATTGTTGACAGGATATCTCTCCGTGTGTAATGCTCTGAAATGTAAAATTGAAACATGCAAAGGAGCATTCAGGATGACTATTTTTTGTATTTTACTATTTATAATTACCTGCAATACTTGAGTCTTGGTAGAATAGCTGACAACTTTCAAATGCCACTTCTTATTCACAGGACAACAATGTTCAAAGTCGTAGTTTCTTCTAGTTAAATACCTGCAATCATTTTCAAAGTTCCCACATTTGGAAATCAAGATTGGAGGTGAAAAATAAAAAGTTCCAAACTCAGATCTCAAAAGAAAAAATTGCTTGTTATTGAATAGAGTTGGACCGAATCCAGAAAGATATTTGTGAATTGTGATGCTAATGTCCAAAAGATACAGCAGCAGCAGCTTTGTTTGTGGCCTCCTCCTCTGATGGGTTCAACTGAAGCGAGCCAGAAGACAGGCAGAGGAGCTGGTTGCCTCATATTCCATCCTGTAATGGCTAATAATTTTCTTCCCAACAATGTAGGAACTGATGGGTTTAAAGACTGCCACTTGTCTGCCCAATCAGATCTAAAATAACTACCAAGACGGTCAATTTCCATCAGTAAAGTGATTAACATCTTTCAGTGACAACAGTTTTAGCTTCCCAAAATAATAGGAACGGCTTATAATCCTCAGTGTTGGTAAAACATTTTCAATTAAGTTTCCTGCTCTAAAATTAAATAGCAATATCAGAACGAATGTAGCTTTTTGCTGCCATTGTCACATTTTCAGATTTTCAACGTATGGAAATGTTTCCTTTGCTTAGAGTTCTTTTCATCAAATTAGGCTAATATGTGATATCTCGATTCGCTTTTATTGTTATTGTTTAAGTTATCTTGATACAGTAAGATATTCATCTTGCAGTTTCCATTTTAAGGCTTTTAGAATGAGACCAACCATCTTAATTTCAACTTTTAGCCTGTCAAATTTATCATCTTTGGTTAGTTTTCAGCCTGATTTGATTCTAATTTGCTTTTCTACATTCATTCCTGAAAAATGGGTGAGGAACTGGAAAAGGATATTGTGTTTTTCTATTTCGAGTTTCCAATGAAACAAAATTTGTGTTCGTGTACCTTTTCCAGATTGTGATTAGAAAAGCCTAACAGAGCGGTAATACATAAAAGAAAAGAATGGAAAAAATTCTATTTCTAAATTGTGCAAACAATAATAAAGCGAGTGAAACATTATAAAGGATTTGACATTGCCCTCAAGCAGCAATGCGTACACAGAATTTAATAGCCTATGATATACAATCTAACATCTGCATATATATTTTCCTATAAAACCTTGTTAGAGAAGCAATTGCAATGTTACGCAATAAGCATATATTCCTCTGATTTTGATCTCTGAGAGAAGGAGAAGAAGAAAAAATGTGGGTGATGCCTGAAATTAAAGCTCAACACCATACTGATACGAGCTTGATAAAATCTTAGCTTTCTTGTTAGGAGACAAATTATCAACAACCAAAGAACAGTTGATAAGGACAGTAACTTGTCTTAAAGGTAATTCTTGAACCACAATAGAGACAGGTGCCTTTACCTCTACAAGTAAAGGAATTCTTCCTGTATTTCTGTTTTGCATAAGAGCTTCTTGAAGACCGGAACCAAACTCACTTTTTCCTTTCAAAACAATTGGTATCAGAGAAATATTATGATGAGGTTGATGAAAAGTGGGAATGGAGCCAGAACAAAGAGGTGAATCCCTGTAAGTTACAACTACAGAACTTTCCTTGCCATAATCAAAGCCTATATGCATATTCGGATTATCAGATTTAACAGTGACAACAAATTCAGTATAGAGACTAAAATCAGGTTGAACATTGAAAGCATGAACATCGAAACGATCAACGTTGTAATGAGGGATTTCAGGCTGCAATGCAGAATAAAGAGCAAAAAGAGCAGCAGCAAGAAAGATGAACAAGAGTAGCCAGAAGCAGAAGCAACAACATAGGCACCTGAGGCAACCATTTCCACCAGATTTACCATTATTATTTGAGTGATACCGGGGAATGTTCCTCCTCTGAGGAGGAGGTCTTAAGTTTGTTGCATGATTACTGTTCAACATGACATATTTTGGTTGGTAGGGTGGTGGATTTTCCATTGATGCCTCAATGTCAGAGGAATAGTATACCGTATTCAAGAATGAATGAAGACGAAGAAAGAGCGGCTCTTCTCCTTCTCAGCCAAAGATCTTGGACATGGAGGTGAGGAGATTTTTTTTTAGAAAGGGAACTGGGGTTCCTTGGGTTAAGGACATTGTTACATATGTATGGACATGGGGGAATACAGAGTATTTAGCCTGCCTGTTACATTCACTCTCTTTTTTCTATTTTAGACAGTAACCCATTAATTTGGGGTTTACAACTGTTGAGGTTTGTGCATTTTATAAAATTTTATTTTTGGCAAAACCAGCTCTTTGTCACACTCAGAAGCATAAAATATAACACAACTAGGCACATATCCGTGCCTAAATGATAATATATATTTTATTTTATTTTTCTGTAAATTTGTGAACAAGAAAATCCACATATTAGAACTGATTATGATAACCAAGCTTCTTTTTCCTTGCAGACTCGAAACAAATGCTGAATTGGATAGTGATTTGTGCCAGAGAAATTTCAAATGATGAGCCCTTGAAGACCATTAAAAAATATATAAATAAATAAATAAACAAAAAAACCTGCTTGAGATGGAATTAATTAGAGAAGAATACGAGTAAGAGAGAGCCATTATTCCATTGAGCAAAAGCATGCTGGGAGAGATAAAGATACGAGGAAGAGTAGGGTTCAGGGATGTAACAACCAAAAATGAGGCCAAATGTAGTAGTCAGGCTTTCATGCCTCAATGTTTTTCTTGTAACATTAACCTTATGTACAAAGGGAAAAGAACAAACTATAGTAAGATCTTACCTATTATTTTTCTATTACCCAAATATAGAACTCCTTAGATACATTACTAATCTAAAAGTTAGGTCCAATATAAGTATCAGTATATATTCGAGCAACGCAAAAATTCCAAAAATTAGAAACGGCTGATTCAAATCTTGGATTTCGAGAAGGGATTCACTTGTTCTTGCAAAGAAAAATTCATCAGCATATACTTGATAACTTGACAAAACTCAGGCATATCTTGCTCTCTTAACGTAAGTATCCCCTAAAACATATAACCCTCTATCCAATATATCATATAGCTAGCATCAACTTATACTTTTAACTTGGATTTCATTAAGGAAGTCGCTTATTTATGTCAAGAAAAATTCAACAGCACTTGGTAACTCGTGCAGGAGAGGAAGCACGAATTGCTGATCTACCTGTGCAGGATGATCTTGGACCACCAAAACGCAGAGACGACAATAATGACACCACAACTCTTTTCACCTTAACCACCATCTTCTTTATCATAACCTTACCTGACCTTGATCTTCTTAATGTGCTCCTTGATGCTAACTTGTAAGACTGTAAGAAAATCTGTCTGTGCTTAGCTCTTGCAATTCTATATCCAATAGAATTCATCATGTGATCAGCAGACACATTTTTGGACTTGGAATGAGTTTCCAGGCCAAGATTTTCCTCATATTCTAATGGTTCGTAACCCTTTAATCGGTGGCTAAGATTTTTTGTGGTGTTTCTAAGAAGGGTTTTCATGGCTTTTATGTATGAACTTGGAAATTTTAATTAAGTGGACAAAAAGATGTTGGCATTGTTCTACTTCTACTATTATATAGACAAAGAAAAGGAAAACGTTTTAAAAATTCTTTGTTTTTAATTAATATTTCCCTTTCTTGACATTATGATTTTGAGATTTTTGAACCATATTCCCTGTTTCCATTTCTTGGCGGGCGGATGAATGTACAGCTACATAATATATAGCAAGTCAAAGGCTCAAAGGGTACCTAACAAATCATCTAAATAAACAAAAACATGACTCTTTTTTTTTTTTTTTTACGTGTATTAAAGAATTTCAATTAAAATCCTTTTAAAATCATTAGGGTGATTTAATTAGTATTTTTATTTACACAAATTTTTAAAAAAACTTTCAAACTCGAGTCTCTTTGTCCATAATCTATAAATATTAAGGAGAACTCATCATTTCTATAATAAATAAAAAATAATTATTATTATACCAGTTGTTGTCGAATCAATGATTTAAATAAAAAAATCTCTTAATTCTTTTTCCTCGTTTCTCAACATACAACGTCCTTTCACATTATATGATTTTAACCTATTTTTTTAATCTTTACAGCTTTAATAAGTTTAGGAAAAAAAATAATTATGTAATTGACTATTTAAATAGGATAATTATAAAAATATTAAAAAAAATTAAATGCTTACACGACATTGCTTCAATCGGTTTGATATTTGAAAAATCAATTAGTTTCAAAACTAAATTCTGCAGGTCCAATTTCTACAATTCTTTTATTCAACTAATTGTTGAAGAAATTCTTTCTAATTTATTCAAATTGTACAATAGAACTTACGATAAATCCTAATCACATTTAGATTTTCTTAAATCAAAATAATTTTAATAATGATAATGCCGTATATAGTATCAATAATTTCTACAATTTCATAGTCATTAACTTAATTTTGTTGCAGAATTTCTTCGTTGATACTGACTGCTATTAATTCTTTTTTGAATATTATTGTAAACATCTTCGCGGGTCTATAATAGTATAAAACCTCTAGAAGCAATAAACAAAATAAACTATATTGAAATATTTGAGATTTAGTGGCATTTATGGCTTATATAAGGAATCTAACTATCCATGTTTATGTAGTCTATAGTATTTTCTTAAGATATCACTTTCTTTCTTAGTATATAAGAAAAAAGAAAAATCAAATAAGATTAAACATATAAAGTATTACCCTAACAACAAGGGAGATAAAATCTAAAGAAAAAAAGTGTATATATTGAGAGCTAAGTGCTTGCTTTTGTTGACCATTGAGCAGACGGTTCCTTTAAGCAGGAACCAAATCCTAATCAAGGGTGACATTTTTTATCTAGAAAATAAGTGTTTTACTTGTCTTTATATATATATAGATTTCTTATTCTTCTAGGTGATGTAACATATGGAATTTGTTTAAAGAAGGCAAAATAAAATAATTAAATTACATAGTTGAAAATGTTTTGAGCATATTGGGCATTTCACATGTGCAAATAAGGGAAGAAACATTAATATGTGCAATTGAGTTTGACCTTAACCTGTGTGAATCCCCCTTAGTAATCCAATGAACATACAACAATCTCCAAGTTCTTCTCCAAGAAAAATTGAATTCTATTATACTATTTCAGTTACCAACTTTCAAATTAATGTGTAAACACTCAAAATTATGTTTGTGTCTTTGTTTTTCTTTCTCCTTTATAAATAAGATAATTAATTCAAATTGAAAAACATCATGAATAATTCAAGTGGTTAAGGCATGGAGTATAAACAAGAAACCAAAAGACATAAATTTAATTATTTTTTTGTAATAAATTTGTTTAAAATATTAAATACTAATTGCCATTATATTCATCTGAGAGGTTTAATGGTGAATAATATTTTTTGAAAAAATAAAATAATTTCACATAGATTAAATAAACAAATTAGCCAAAATTACATATGCGAGCCACATTAAGCACTGATTAAAATAAACAGAAAACTCTTGAAATCGAAGAGCCCTAACAGCAGCCTCAAGAGCTGCATAGCTGAAAGTCTTATGAATGAACTGAAAATCTAAAACAATTGGATTGGTTAGATGTTGCTAATTAAACCAATCTTAATTACTAGTCAGAAATAGTTTACTAATCAACTTAATTAGGCGGACCCAAAATAACTTTGTCTAGAGCATTACCAAAGGGAAGAAGCATCCTTTTAGTTTGTATGAATATATCTTAGCCTAGAGCATAGTCATTTTCACTGAAATTTCCAAGAAATATCCAAAACTGAGAACTTTATACAGAGACTTTTCATCAAGACCCCACAACCTAAATAAGAGACAAAAGCATATATACAAAAGAACCAACAATAAGGATGTTGTGAGTTGGTGAAAGGAGGTTAGTACTTGGGCGGATCCATTATGAACTTGACATGGAGGCAGGAGGCAGGAGGCAGGAGGCAGGAGGCAGGCCCTAATATCTTTACTCTCATTTTATCTCTATCTAAGCAACAGCTTTATATATTTTCTTTGTCTCTTTACAAATAATATTTTAATTTTCGTCTTTACTTCCACCTTCTTCCTACTAATACAAGTGCTTCTAGTGGGGTCTCTTATGAAATTATATGGTGCAAAAAATTGGAAAGTAATTGAGTGGACACAATCATTCTTTATATAAAAAATTACAGCTAGCTACCTTAATAGTTAAACTTTTACCTACTTCACTTTTTTTCTGTGAATATAATTTCCTTTTCATTTATGGATCAATAATTAAATTAACAAATACTGTCATAGTTTAATTGGTGAAAAAATTGGCCGTTTTCTTCTTTTCATTAGAACGTAAAAATAATATATATATATATATATATAGTAAATTACTTTAAGAAATGAAAATATTGATAGCTTTAGTTCATATAAGTGGAATGTTATTAGTGAAGTGAATGCATTTTTCTTCTCAAAAAAAGAAATAAAGTGAACGTATTTTCAAAAGCAAACATTAATTTTCACACAAAGATGGAAAAATGGACCACCAATTATGAATCTATGGATATGCTCTAGACATGGGCTCACTAATTTTCTTTTTAATGTACAGATTAGATGGCCAAGATTTTATAGGGCATCAATGTTTTTCTTGGGAGAATAGTAAATGTAGCACTGTCAATAAATTGAGTTAAATATGGAAGTAAAAAAGGGAAACAGTACTAAGCAGCAGGAACATCAGCAGCTTCAGCTCGAGTGTGGTCCAAGCTTATATAAGAACATACGCATACACATATATATGTGCATCAACTATAGCGGCAGAAGTCATTAATGGCAGTCACATTAAATCCTTGGTATCCAATTTATTATTAGTTCGTTCAAAGAGATTCAAGAAAATTTGAAAAATCCCTCCCATTGCATTTATTTCTATATATGCATCATCTAAGTACCTCATAATCAGAGATCACGTAGAAGAATCACTTTGAATTCAGTAAATACTTCCCAAGATCTTTCTTTCTTTCTATATAGATCAATATCACCTTTCTTGTTGTAAGAGGGCCTAGCTTGAGTCTTGTGACTATACTCTTGGCACCCTTTATTTTCATGTGACCTTCTGATATTTATTATCACACTACATTCATAATTTAAGACCATCCTTTTGCCTGTGATTTGCTTCAATTCTATTTCTGCCCAATACACCCCCCCCCCATCTTTATATATATATATATATATATATATATACATATTCCTTCTTACTTCTTCTCATCTTTGTCTCAACTCTTTTCTCTCTTTCAGTGCACTAGCTAGCCGTTGTTATAAAACTCTTAGAGAAGAGTGGAAAAGAAATATATTCAACTTAAGAAAAAAATATATACATCCAAGCCATGAAGAGCTGTGTTTGTTTTGTTGTATTAGTCATTTCTCTCCTTCTTCTTCCTGCTCTCATTTCTTCAAGGCATATTGGCAGGTCACGAACACGTATGTTCTCTCGCTCTTTTTATATCAACCATTTCTAATTAAAGTTCATTATTTAACGGGAAATGTCTTTCAAATTAAAGAATTTGAAAGGAGAAAAAGATACACTGTTGGCTATGTAATAAAGAGTTCGTGTTTATAGAAGGCTAAAGTTTTGGTTTTTAATGTTAAAACAGATCATGGACATCACCATTCTTCTGCACAAGCAAAGGCAAGAGAAGTAGTAGTAGCAAATCCTAATAATTACTACAGGGAAAGGAGGCCAGCAAAGAGAAGAGGAGGTGACACAGTCGAAATAGCAGGATCAAGTTTGCCTGATTGTTCCCATGCATGTGGCTCATGCTCGCCATGTAGGCTAGTAATGGTTAGCTTTGTTTGTTCATCACTTGAAGAGGCTGAGACTTGTCCTATGGCTTATAAATGCATGTGCAGAAACAAATCTTATCCTGTACCATGATCATTTTGTATCTTTTTCTTAATTACTTTTCATGTCTTTTTAATTAATAGGCTTATTGTAACTAGTAGGTTAGGCCTAGGAGTTCTTGTCTTCTTTGAAAAAGATTTTTTTTTTTTTTCTTGACAAATTTACCTTGTACTTTAAGCTTGCCTTTCTTTGTGCAATCAGAGAGTTTTTGTTATTATTATTATTATTATTATTATTATTATTATTATTATTATTATTATTATCACTGCCAACAATTCTATTTCCTCTTTTATGTGTTCATGGAAAAGTGGTGGTCTCAGCTCATAGCTCATGACTCTCTCACTTCAACCTTATAATTATAACACATTAGCTATTCAAGAGTTAATAATTAACCTAAATATAGCAGTTATAAGGCCACAGTTCCTCAAAATTATGGCAGATATATTAATTTGTATTTTTGAGTGTTTTATATTTAGCCATTGATATATATTTAAACATTTAACACTAAACATTGAACGATATCCACTTTCAAAATTTACATTTCAGAAATTGATACACGCAGCAATATTTGAGTTTCAAATGTTAATATTGAAGATATTCAATTTTAAATTTTGGAATTGAGAATAAAATAAAAACAGAATTTAGGATGAAATTAAAACAGAAAACAAAAGAATAGCATATTTATTGTAATATATCTGATTCTTTTTCTTGTTTTGGAGAATTTAGGATGAAGATCACACTCTCAACAAATTGGTAACATAAAAATTGAAATCCAACAGCAAAATAAAATTATGAGAAGCATGGAGCTCTTTCTGTCTGTTCTTGGGCCACAGGTGACTGCATGATCATTAACCAGCTATTTATAATTTGGGCCTGAAAAACTGCTTTTATTCACACTTGTCTGAATTTGGGATCTCCATTATTTTCACCCAAGAAAAAAAATGGGATGTATATTATGTATGCCAATGCCTAAAACCTTAGCAGTATGTTTTAAGATATTATTAACAAGTCAGCCAGTATTTTTTTCTTTAACCATTAAAATATACTATTTTGAATTAACAATCTCCATGCAAGAGGGACAAAAGAGAATAAGGTTGGGCAGTGACCCAAAAGCTAGGAATACTAGAATTCAGAGTTTCGGAGCTGTTGTAGCTACTTAGTCAGCAAAAGGTGCTCTCTATAAACTAGGCCACAGATATGCAATTTAAAAAAGAAGGAAAAAAAACTCTTGATAATTCAATCGGCAAGCAGCTCAGGCCTGAATGAGATTATAATGAAACGTAAGAAAATCAAGAAAATTAGTGGAGGGAGAAAGGATTAGATTTGAATATAGTTGTCTAACTTATAATATGGTATTTATGAAAGCCAGCATATACTAAAATTGAGAACTAAGCAACAATATAGCCAAAATAATAGGAAATTGACGGGTGATGACTTAAAATTGCACTGCTGCATTCCTGTAAACCATTATTTGCTTTATAAAGAATCCCCCAAAAATCTCTATCAAATATGGCCATTCTTCTTCATTTTTGCTTTCCTTTCTTCTTCCTCTTCAGCTTCTTCAATTCCATTCTTTTCATCCACTCCCTATTCTGACCCACCCATCACTTTATCCCCATTGGCCATTCTAACGTCAACCACCATTAACACCACCATTGTCATCACCATGCCATTTTCTCAAAATGGCATAAAAGGTATAATCTTTCTTTTTCCTTGTTTTTCAATGCTTTGGGTATTACTTTGTTTGCTATTGTTATTACATTGGAATGGTGAAACATATGCCCCCACTTTTCTTCTCTTTTTCTTCTTTGTTTTCAAAAGTTTCAATCTTTCTTTTGTTTAACAATGCTTATTTGCACTGAAAAGTTTATGCAAAAAGATCCCTTTAATTGCGCTGTTAGCTTCTGGTGTATCTTTGTATTTAACCAATCATTGCATTTCTTGACTATGCATGCCTCTCTCTTTAGTCTATGATGGAAGGTTGAATAATAGGTGAGCATGGTTTGCTTTGCAATCATTTGTTGTCACCCAGTTTTTCATTTATCTTTTTTGTCTTTCTTTTTATCCTTTTTGCTTTCGGTTAAAAATGGTGAAAAGATTCAAACTTTATTTTTTGGTCTTCTCATGAGATTGGGGAAGAGTAGACAATGCTTTCCTTCTTGCTCTTCTCTTCGCAGAGTAAAATTCTCATTTTTACTCGTATCTTGTTTCTCTCTAAAATTTAGAACATTTTAGAAGTGCATATTTGTGAAAATTTTATGCCTATTGCAAGTTTCTTGTAATGCTTAATTGCTCCAATTAGCTTACCAATTTGTAATAATTGCTCTACTTAATAGTGCAATTCAACTTCTGCCATAAACAGCTTCTTTTCCCCCAATTGATGTATTAATATTGAATTTGTTGCTAAATGTTATCAAGTGCCTCTTAATAATGTGCAGTATGTCTTTCTTTTTGCACCTCTACTTGAGTTGGCTCATTAAATAGATATGTATGTATTTGACATTGATTGTTGCTTCACTTGCTAATTTGTTTTCCATAAAGGATGCGATGATTCTTGCAAATGTCTATCTTTTGTATCATTTCATTTGGATTTGCATTTTCTGTCACTTCTAGAGATAGCCTCTTCTGTCCCAGGAGTTCGCAATTCAAAGCTTCAAATCCATGCTTTAAATTTCTGATTATTTAATTTTCTTTGATATGTTTGTTCCACTGAAGAGCCTGTTTGAACACAACTTCACTTTCCATATGAACTGTCTTTTCCTTTCTCATCTCAATTTACTGAATCAAATAGTTACTCTTCTTCAATGTCATAAATGATAACTCTTCATGATTTTGGCAAAGCATTAAGATAAATAGTCAATTGTGTGATGCAGCTATTCAATACTAAGATGTCCTTTACTAAGATGGCCTTTCTAAATTTAAGCGTAGGTTGATGAGGATGAAGTTTATTGGAGATCAGAAAAGGGAAGTGAAGAGTTGGAATGGTCTTACAATTCCACTCACGTAATTTCGCAGCTAACTCAATGTTTTAGTAAGTCAAGTTTCATATTCCTTTCTCCACACTCTCTTTTGCTATATGTCATAATGTTTGCATATATATGATATTCTTTTCATGATCTTCATTAGATCAGAATTTGTTGAAATTTTTACCCAGATTTGCAGCAATAGTAATTTATTTATTTTAGTTTCCTTATTCTTCATTGGGTAGGTGACGCATAGCAGTGTATAGTTTAACACCTAGAATAGCTCTCATCTCCAGAGATTACATCACTAGTTTGAATTCTCAACCTCACACTCTTTAGTCTATTGAAACAGGTCATCGGCAACATTATTGTGGTCTACAAAACACTAAAGATAAAATATTTATCTTTATGGTTTAGAAGTATTATTGTTATTCAATTATTATGGAGAACATAACGTTAGGTAGTTCCTTTCTTTCATTTTGAAAAGAAATTATGATTAAGGGTTTTCCAATCTGAATTTACTAAATGCACTTATTCTGTTGATTATTCTTTGTATTTCTTAAGCTGTAACATTTGCTTAATTTCTGTTATTTATATCACCTTCTTTTTGCTGCTCTCTCTGTCTCCTCAGTATGTAGAGATTGGAACAAATTAATAAACTTCTGGTATGGAACTACTCCGAATATAACATAATTTGAGCCCAACAACCTGTCATTAAGGATGCCAAAGACTGAAATATAATCCCTGAAGCCCCATTTACTTATTATCTAATGAGTTTCTGGTGGTTGTAGCTAATGCTATGATTGGACCACGAGCATGGATAGGAGGGTTCTTCAGTCGTGCAACCAATAAACGCAATGAGAAGCTTCTTGACTTCACTTTGACTCCTCTTCAGGTGAATAGAAATATTAAGTAAGCATGTCCCTCCTTGCATTTAGTCATAGATTTTATTAATAAGCTCATGCGCCCAGGTGAATGTGCACTTGCATTCTTACATTTTTGTGTGTGTGTGTGTGTGTGCACGTTATTTATAATATATAGTTCAGCAAGTAAATTTTGCCATTCATGGGATGCTGCCAAATAACAATTGTAGCTGGTTTGTGTGACTGAACTATTTATTACAAATAACGTGCACGCACACAATTGTAGCTGGTTTGTGTGACTGAAAATAGGCTCAGCTAAGAGTTAAATCCCTGATGTCTTTCCTTCAAGGGCCTCAATTGAGGGAGCAGTCTGCACTATTGGGAATTTCTTTTTCAAGCCTGCTTGAACATTCCAAAAGAAGGCCACAACCAACTAGACAAGTGGCCTACAAGTGTTGTTTTTTAATCTAATTACTCTTCATTTCATAAAAAATTTCATATAAAGATGAATATAGTTAATTTCTGTTTATGAGGTCTTGCACACAAAAAGTTCTCCAATTCAAGTTTGTGTGATAATGTGCTTGAATATGATCACTTGATTTATTATTCTTAGCTTCACCACAGTTGTGATCTGCTTTCTAACTCTTACCAGGAACAAAGACTCAAAAAGCTTCAAGACCGGTTGCAAGTACCATTTGATGAGACCCGTCCTGATCATAAAGTACTTTCTCAATTCTCATGATATATTTTTTCTTTTTTATCGCACTGCTCATATCAGAGGTTTCTTTTTTCTATGCAAAAATGTACTACATAAGAGATTGATTTTCCACTGGAGGATAAAAGACGCCTTGTAAAACTATACATAATGATAATTTTCTATTGTTTATACTGTAAATTTTAAATGTAATTTGTGAGAAAGAGAATGTTCTAATGATTTAGAAGAATGGGAGAGAATTTGCATGCAGTCTTGATACTTGAAGAAATAAATAACTACAATAAGGTTAATTTTTGCAGTAGGTTATTGTTATAAAAGAGCATAGTTAGTCTTTTACGTAATGCTAATTGTGGAATCTAAGCTGCCATTTGGAGATGAGCAACAAATACTGATTCATGAAATTTTTCATCCTAAATGTACTTTTGTTATATCATGCAATTGATCCAAGGGATGCAGAAGCTTTAGAAAAACATGATTTTCTCCTCTGTGCAGTTTGATTGTACTTCTGTTTGATCATATCAGTTCTCTCATTTTCCTTTCTTGTTGTCAGGACGCCCTTAGATCATTATGGAATGCAGCCTTTCCAGATATTGCTTTGACGGGCATGATCTCTGAGCAATGGAAAGAAATGGGGTGGCAAGGTCCTAATCCATCGACAGACTTTAGGTAAAGTTCTGTAAATACCTTGTCTGTTCTTGTAACTAAGGCAGGCTCGCGGTCTCTTACTGACAAAGTATAGCCAGAGTATCATGAATCAGTGTATTGATACAGAGGTTTATTTAAGATCTGATGACCATTAGGATCATGGAAGGTTCTATCCTGAAGAAGAGAGGGAAAGACTTTGTACAATTACATTAAACACTATACTTTGCTTAATGTTGATTTTGGAATTCAGAAGTATGTTCTCTCATAAAGAATTATTTTTGCCTTTAGGGGATGTGGTTATATTTCTCTTGAAAACTTGCTGTTTTTTGCTAGGACTTATCCGGTACGTCTTCTTCACTCTTTTAAAGATTCATGCAATTATTTTCTTATCCCCGTTTTTGAAGCGTATTTGTGAACTTCTCTTTGTAGATTTTTTGTGATGTCTGAGTTTGCACAGAAACTGAGTTTTGATTAATACTGATTGTATGAAAATACAAAATGAAGGTATCTTTTCGTAGGTTATTGTTCAAGCAGGGCGGGAAGAGAGCAACTTGGGAATATCCATTTGCTGTTGCTGGCATAAATGTTTCATTTATGTTAATCCAGATGTTGGAGTTACATTCAGGTTTCTATGCATGTTCATTACACTTTTGAAAATAAAAAATTGATTGTCTGTTCACATGCACGTCCATTTTTCTTATTTTTTTGCATTAGACCTTCAGTGTAAAAGCATTGCTCCTTTTCCAATAAGTTCTTTTTCTTGTTTGCTTGCCAGAAAAACCAAAAGGTCTTCCAGGAATCAATTTTATTAAATTACTGGGAGGTATCGGGACTCCAGCTCTAAACCGTGTTATGCTCAAGTGTTCTTGGAATTCAAACAACTGCATTAGCCTTTTAAATTATTTACTCATAGTTGTGCATTTTTTATTGCAGAAGATGATGCTGCCTTTGATATACTATTCTGTTTAGCTTTCGAACTAATGGATGCGCAGTGGCTTGCTATGCATGCATCTTATATGGAATTTAATGTATACTCTCTCTCTCTATCTCTCTCTGTGTCTCACAGACACATTTTTTTAAGTAACATCATACGCATCTTTCAGAACAGTGATTACACGACAAGCCAATTGACAATCTGACATGAAAAAATTCAACAAACTCTTGCAGAAGCCACGGTTTTGGCATTCCTTTCTTGGCATTTTTTTTTATAAAATTTCTTGATATCAGCTTACATGTGAAGCATTATTGATCCAGAATATTCTGATCTTGAGTCACTGCTGTTACAAACTCTTAACTGCATATTGTTCATTCCTGTAGGAGGTTTTAAAAGTGACAAGGACACAATTGGAGAGGGAGCTGTCTTTAGAAGATATTCATGGAGTTAAAGATCTGCCAGCATATAATCTGTTGTATCAATGATAAAACACTGTGAAGAAGGTTTTCTCTTAGATAGAAATTAGTTTTCAATGTTGAGGCTTAAATGGAGAGGGCTCTTTTCTGAAGTTTCTTATGTCAACTGCTCATTTGTACAAACCATTTTCGGTGATCTCATAGCTAAAGATTTTCAACCATGGATTTTGACACTTTCCCACCAAATGATCTCATCTTGATTTAGCTATGAGATTTAATCTCTAACAACCCTGAAAATTCCAAGTTATTGAGTTGAATAATTTCAATAAACAAATACAAGTTTCATGTATATCTCTAATCCTCTTAAAAAAGTACTGCGCATATACCAACTCCTCAAATTCGTCACCATTTTTTTTATCAATACAACTCAGAGTCACACCTTAAACTATAGTATATTATATAGGGAGCGTAGACTTCATAAGCATTGATGTCAATTAATCTGAAATTTGATAAGAAATGTTATTAATAATTGGCCTTATTGCATATTTAATCATGATTATTGGTGCTTTTTGTAATTTTGACAGTTTTTAGATATAGATTTTCCAGCTTTTACAATTGGAAGTACCTGTATGATTTCCGGTGAAAAGGATCTAACGTGTCAGATAAAGTTTGTGTCCAGTAAAATATGTTTCATCTTTCCTGCCATATGGAACACACATCAAACCAAACTAAACTCTAAAATTAATACTAAAAACGCAAGTTTTATTATTGTAATCCTTTAAATTAAATTTATTGAGTTAAATTAAAAATTCTCTTCCTTTTTGTCGTTTTCTCTCACAAAAATATTAAAAAAGAAAAATCCTAAAAAGCTGCACTATGGTGACATTTGTAAAAATCGAAGCCATTATTTGCTGTTGTGGTTTTGAAGCAGAGAGGCTTACCCAGGTTCTTTTGTTGCAACAATGGTGAAAAACCAAAATCATCGTGACATTTGCCCATGATTCTTATTTTCTGATTTTTTTTTTTTTTTTTTTATTTCATAGCTTTCTTCTCATCAGTCCAAGAGGTCAATATATGTCTTTGAATGAGAAGAACAACAGATTTAATATTAATCGATTTGAATGGGAAGTATGAAGGTTTTAGATGGAAAGAATGATAGATTTGAATGGGAAGAATGCTGGATTTTAGATATACAAGAGCTAGATGAGAAGACTGAAGATTTTGTAGGATTAGAAAGAATGGGAAGAAGAAGACTAACTTTTTTGGGTTATATTACTTTAATTTTGATAACTAATTTCTAAAGCAAAACGGTGCACTTTAATGGAGGACTATATTTGTCTAAATAACCCAAACTTTTACAAACTTTTATTATTTTGAATTTTTTTTTTAAAAATTGTTAATGTAGCTCGGATTTAGTTAGTTGAGTACAAATTTTAGCCCAATTGAGTTATTGGTCAAACTTAAGTAATGTGAACCTGATATCGACGCAATTAAGAAAAACTGAGAATTCCAAATTGATAGATCTTAGTGCCACATTATTTATACTCGTTGTTTAATTTTAAATTTTTATTTTTTAAATGGTGTCCATATTACTATTAGTATTGCTTAATTTTAATTAACAATTCAATTTGGTTAAAATTGCACTCAATTACTCAAATCATAGATAAACTGATAATCTTAAAAGAATTGACTAAAATTGTAAATTTCTCTAAATATTTAAATTTTTCAAGACTGTTGGACCAATATTATATTTACAAATTAAGCCTTAAGATTTGCGATATGGTGATGAGTTGCTTGATTAGTGATATCAAATGATTCATAAAGAAAATGCACTCAACCTTCTAGAAATCCAAAAAGGATTCATAAAGAAAATAATTTCACCTATGCGTACTTACCTACCATTTTGAATTTAATTGTTTCTTTGACATTGACTTTATACAATTATTACTTGACACATAATCCTCTTATTATAAATCATCACAGCTTCTTCCCTGTTTTGGCAAGTGCAAAGTTTTAATTTGTCAATGGAAGGAGTATTTGAAGATGAGGCATCGCTAATAGGCCAAGCACAGGTATGGCAACTCATGTTTGCCTTTGCAGACTCCATGGCACTAAAATGTGCTGTGGAGCTACACATACCTGACATTATACACTCTCATGGTAAATCAATTACCTTGTCTCAAATTGCTTCCTCTATTGACTCAACCTCTCCAGATATCCCCTACCTCCAACGCATAATGAGGTTGCTCGTCCGCCGGAATATCTTCACCGCTGATCATCCGTCGGACGGCGGAGAGACCCTTTACGGGTTGACTCATGTGTCTAAATGGCTTGTGCACGATTCTGATAGGACACTTGCCCCTATGGTACTGATGGAAAACCACCCCTGGACAATTAATCCCTGGCATTGTTTCAGCCAGTGTGTTAAAAAAGGTGGCATTGCATTTGAGAAGGCTAATGGACATGAAATTTGGGATTTTGCAGCAAGAAATCCTGAGTTCAACAAGATGTTCAATGGCGGCATGTCATGCACTGCTAGATTGACAATAAGAGCAATTTTAGAAGGGTATAAAGATGGGTTTTGTAGCATGAAATCATTGGTCGATGTAGGAGGTGGGACGGGAGATTTGGTGACAGAGATTGTTAAATCACATCCACATATCAAAGGTATTAACTATGATTTGGCTCATGTTGTGTCCACTGCACCAGCATATGAAGGAGTATGCCATGTTGGTGGTGACATGTTTCAGGCCATTCCAAATGCTGATGCGGTTATCATGAAGGTGAGTCTATCCTGCCTGCCTAATCTTTACTTGCTATTAATGCATCATTATTATATGTTTGCATCTCAAGTATCTTTGAACCCATATAACATTCTTATGATTCAACAAAAATCACCTTCTATTTGAGTTCATGCATTTAGATTTGAAATGTTAAATTTTAAATATAAAAATGTCAAATAACATAGGTTTAGGTGAATTGTGTTAGTGGTGATAGATAACATCAATAATTATCAGCCAACAAAATCAGAGTTGCGTGCTGCTAAAAGTTTTGTGGAGTCAAATATAATGGCATCAGTAAATTGAATATGTAGAGAGTTTTTCTAACATTGGACTAAACTGCCCAAAACCAAGCTAATCGGATTAAAGTATAAAACCAAAATCCGATCAAATTGACATTTGACAAATTTAATAGGGTTTAGTTTTTGGACTCATTTTAATAATAAAAATAATAATTAAAAAAAATATCAGTTTACTTTTAACTGATTAAATCAACTTAAATTAATCACACTAATTTCCATGAGATTATAAATAAAAAGAATTTCAATGCCCTTTTCTTTTTTAACTGCCAAATACTTTCACATTACCCATATTTCGAAAATTGTTCACAAAATCAAAATTCTGAAAATTATATTATTATTTTTCCAATAATAACTAGTCACTAGTCTTTTTCCTTATCAATTCCTAGAAAGTCACTGTCAAATTAAATAAAAATAATCAATAGCTCATACTCACAGTAAAAAATAAATAGTCTGTTGTTATCCAGTGTTTATTATAAGTACCTTATCCTTTCGAATAAAATAATTGTTTAATAATAATTCTTTTATTTTATTTTTGGTAAACTCTGAGAAGAATTCACATGACAGATTTTGTATTTTTAAAGATTTTGTTAAATAAGATGTTATCACAGATGACAACTGGTGTTATCAATGGATAACTAAGATAATACTTAGACAAACGTGCACTCATATTAATAAATAAAAATAACTTTAAGTGAACAAGAGATGTCGTTTGCATGCTTCCACATATATATTTTTGTGAAAATATTCAATTCCAATGGTTGTTTAAATATGCAGAGCAAACAAGTATCACTAAAGCATATCCCACTAAAATCATAATTTTATTAGCTTAATTAAGGTCATGAGTCGAAACTTTGGGTATACAGACAACCGTATTAAAATTTTTAAAACAGTGATTTGTCATTCATAAATAATCTGTACAAAACGCTATAAATTTACATGGATATCAAAAAAATCATAGTTTTATGTTCTTTTTTCCTTGGCAGTGGATAATGCATGATTGGGGAGATGAAGATTGTGTCAGGATATTAAAAAATTGCAGGAAAGCAATACCGGAGAAGACAGGGAAGGTTATGATTGTTGATATAGTGCTGCAGCCAGAGGGTAATGGCCTATTTGATGACACAAGGTTGGTGTTTGATTTGCTAATGATTGCACATTCCTCAGGTGGAAAGGAGAGAACTGAAGCCGAATGGAAGAAAATATTGGAGGAAGGAGGCTTCCCTCGTTATAGAATTATCAAAATCCCAGCTTTGACATCCATCATTGAGGCCTATCCTGAGTAAGATAAAATTGCAAGCTTATCCCCAGTGTCATTAAGTTAATAATGCCTTGCAACTGTACCTCATGATTTGGTGTGCTTGTCATTTCTATTATATTTTAGTGTCTATTTATGTAAATATTTCATGGATAGGTTTAATAATCCAGTGATAAACGAATTGAAACTTTATTATTGTAGTAAATTATAAAAATATGAGATGACAATTGAAGTTGATATAGTAAGTTAATTTTATGTGTATCCGGACTTCTAAAAAATTGACAAATCCAAGAAAAAAAATCCTCAGAGCTACTTTTTGACTGTAAAAATGGAACCATAAATAATAAGCTTGGAACAATGAGCCAATTCAGCAATCTCTCAATTCAAGATGGTATTATTACATGAGGAAACAAAGGGTATATACCTTTGAAAAGTTTAGGATGGCAAGTTACTTTGAAGAACTCCATAACCCGAAAGTTACATACACGGCATTGAAATCTGATGCCAGTAAATTCAGCAGCAGTTGCCAAGGCCATAATATCTTGTTGGGCACTCTCTTTTCCTCCAGGGTTTTGGGTCATCATAAAGACATCCATAAGAGATGTGTCCCTTGCTGTCTTCTGGCGTTATTGGAAGGACTGCCGTCCATAACAATTACTTTATACCATCACTATTGAATTTGCCTCGTACCAATTTCTCAACAGCCTCAAGCAATGCTTATCACTCCAGTTGTGAAGTATCCATTGCCAGGAAATTTATCATCACATCATATTGTTCATCAAAATTCTTGTTTTGAGGTAAAGACCTATGAGTACTACTGCAATTAAATAATTAAACATCTGACTTCTGCATTATGAGGCATATATTCCGTAGATCATTGGACTATTTATTAGGCTAATATATAGCTTCATAATTGGCTGGTTCAGTTAGTATGCTCGAAAATTCAAAACTTACCTTCATAATTAGGGCATCTCCTTGTGGAACCCTTTCAAACATATCTCTCTCTAAATGATTCACACCTGCAACATATGTTAACTCATCAAGCTAGAAAAATTAGCATACAAAACTATGTTTTCCATATAGCAGAATCTTTGTCGATCATCAGAAGCCAAGGAGCAACCAAGACTACAGTGGCTAGCAAGAAAACTCGGGATCTAGGTTGCACGGAAGTTTTAAAATACGTTGTAATTTTCATGTAATACATGTTTCGAATATTTAAATTATTCGGATACGTTTCAAAAATTTCAAAAAATTTATTATTTATTATATTTTTATTTATTTTAAAAATCTTAAAAAAATTAAAAAAATCTTTTTATTTAATTGAATTTCCTACTTTGAAAACGATTTTTAATATTTTTCTATTTTATTTACTTTCTACTTATAGATGATTCTGAACTCTTTCTTATTATATAATTTTTTTATTATATGAATATTTTTAATTTTTAGTTATTTTATATTTAAAAGTTTCTATGTATGGCTTTTTTCATATATTATTTCTCTTTTGGTCTATAATTATATAATTACCAATATGACTAATTATATAAATTATATTTATTTTTTATTTTTTATAATAATAAAGACAATAATACAGTGATATATATGTATATATATGTAACGCTTTTTTACCGTTTCATTTCTCAATTTTTTAAAAATTTTGTAGTGTTGCATTTTCCATTTTTGGTTTCGTGGAGTTAAAATTATGTTTCACCATCATTTTATGCATAAATCATCAAATGCCAGAAAGTACTAAACTCAAAACCAAATGTTTTGTTGATATTTAGGGATTTATATCTCTCCCATATTGCTAAGTTATTAATTTTGAGGAGTATTTCTCCCACTTTGCTAAGTTAACAATCTTGAGGTACCTTCCAAGCCTATATAACAGAGGTCTCACTTTGTTATTCATTCATTCCAAAAATAAGAGAAAAATATTAGAGAGTTAAGCAATTATTTTTCTCCTATTATAAAGAGAGAATTTTAATATTTTCTCCTTTATAAATAGAGAGATTGTAACTCCTATTATTTTCTTATAGTAAAATTCTTTTATCATTGTCTGTGGTTTTTACTCTAATTTGTTTAGGAGTTTTCCATGTAAATCTGTGTGTTCTATTGTGTATTTTATTTTTCTTTATCTTTATTTTCTCAAATTATTAGCTGTGATTTTACTCTATCAGGTTCATATTTTTTCTACAATTGGTATCAGAGCTTGGTTAGCAAGAAATTCCTTAAAATTTTGTGGTTGCAGCTCAGTCTGATCTTTCATATCAGAAAAGGGTTTTGAGGTTTCTTTGGTGCAAAAGAGCTTGTGTGGAGTAGTAAGAAAACTTCCAATTTAGGGAAGGTTCTCTCTAAGGAGATTGGTATTTAAGAGGTCCGCTTGTAACCCTCCAGTCTTTCCTGGAAACTTGCCTAGTGAGTTGTGTTCATTACTGCGGTTCATTTTACAAGCTAAAAGACACCGTTTGTGATAGAAGCAATGGCGGCAAAATTTGAGATTGAAAAGTTCAACGGGAGTAATTTCTCATTGTGGAAATTAAAGATAAAGGCTGTATTGAGAAAAGACAATTGTCTTGCAGCTATCAGTGAACGACCGACAACACTCACAGATGATAATAAATGGAACGAGATGGATGGGAATGCTATTGCAAACCTTCATCTGGCACTTGCAGATGGGATCTTGTCCAGTATAGAAGAAAAGAAAACGGTAAAGGAGATTTAGGACCACCTCACTATACTGTATGAGGTCAAGTCATTACACAACAAAATTTTCTTTAAGAGGAAACTTTACACCTTAAGAATGTCAGAATCTACTTCAGTGACAGAGCACCTTAATGTCTTGAATACTCTATTTTCTCAACTCACATCTTTGGGCTATAAAATAGAATCACAAGAAGGTGCACAACTTCTACTCCAAAGTCTACCTGATTCGTATGATCAACTCATCATCAGTTAGATAAATAATATTATTATCGAAATTCTAGTCTTTGATGATATAGCAGCCGCTATTCTTGAAGAAGAAAATCGGCGAAGGAACAAGGAAGAGAAGCAGGCAGGTTCACAACAGGTGGAAGCTTTGATGGTGATGAGAGGGAGATCAACAGAATGTGGTCCAAATGGGAGTCACAATCATGGTAGATCAAAATCAAAAAGTAAGAAGAATTATAAATGCTACCATTGTAGTAAGAAAGGTCACCTGAAGAAGGATTTTTGGAGTCTGAAGAATTCCAATCCTCAAGAAAATATGGCATGTACTTCGGATGTTGGAAATGTATTGTGATGTGAAGCAGCAATATCAACTGAGAGCAGGAAGAGATTTGCTGATGTATGGCTTCTTGACTCATGAGCAACTTATCACATGACCTCTCGAAGAGAATGGTTCCATCATTATGAACCTATCTTAGGAGGATCTGTGTATAGTTATGAAGATAATGCCATAAAGATCATAGGCATTGGAACTATCAGGTTGAAGATGCACGACGGTACAGTCCGCACTATTCAAGGAGTGCGATATGTGGAAGGTCTGAAGAAGAATTTGTTATCTCTGGGACAGCTGGATGATCTTAATTGCATCATCAAAGTTCAGAAAGGAATCATGAAGATTAGCCGAGGAGCGCTTGTAATTATGAAAGGAGAAAAAATGATTACTAATTTGTATATATTTTTGGGAGAGACTGTGCATGAAGCAGAAGCATTTGTTGCTTCAAGTAGTTCGAGCGAGAGATCTGCAATGGTGTCACATCAGAAGCTTGGACATATGTCTGAACAAGGCATGAAGGTTCTTGCTGAGAAAAATCTACTTCCTGGTCTCACAAAGGTGTCATTACCCTTTTGTTAGCATTGCATAACAAGCAAGCAGCATCGACTACAGTTTAATACATCCAATTCTAGAAGCAAGGATGTTCTAGAATTAGTTCACTCTGATGTATGGCAAGCACCAATTTCATCACTAGGAGGAGCTAAGTACTTTGTGTCCTTCATCGATGATTACTCTAGGAGATGTTGGGTGTATCCTTTCAAGAGCAAGGGAGATGTATTTGCAGTTTTCAGAACTTACAAAGCGCAAGTTGAACTTGATTCAAGCAATAAGATCAAGTGTTTGAGGACAGATAATGGAGGAGAATACACAGGTAATGAATTTGATAGCTTTTGCAAGCCAGAAGGCATCAAGAGGCAATTCACTACGGCATACACTCCTCAACAAAATGGAGTGGCAGAGCCGATGAACAGAACTCTATTAGAAAGAACTAGAGCAATGTTGGGAGCTGCAAGCCTGAATAAGGCATTTCGGGCGATTAACACTTTGTTATGTGATTAACCGGTCTCCATCTACAGCAATTGATCAAAAGACACCGCTGGAGATGTGGACTGAGAAGCCAGTTGATTATTCAAACCTCCATATATTTGGAAGTCTTGTATATGTGATGTATAATACCCAAGAAACTACAAAGCTGGATCCAAAATTCAAGAAGTGTTGTTCTTGGGATATACTGATGGTGTGAAGGGGTATCGCCTGTGGGATCCCACTGCCCACAAGGTTATAATCAGCATGGATGTAATCTTCTTAGAAGATAAATTGAAGGGAGAAGATGATAGCACTTCAAAAGAAAATTCAGAGACTACAACTATACAGATGGAAAGAAAGTCTACAAAAGAAGATTCTTCTAAAGCAGCACCATAGCACAAAGAGGAAGAACCAGTCTAGTTCGAAGAGCCAACCGAGTCTGAAGAGTCAGAACTTGGAAAAGGAAAACATATAAAATTTACACCAACCTGGCAGAAAGATTATGATATAAGCAGCAATGTCGCATACTGTCTTCTAACTGAGGAAAGGGAGCCATCAACTCTCCAAGAAGCAATGAGCAGTTCAGATGCATCTCACTGGATGGCAGCAATACAAGAAGAGATGGAAGCTCTGCATAAGAACGAGACTTGGGAGCTTGTGCCACTACCACAAGAAAGAAAGGTCATTGGCAACAAATAGGTCTTTAAGATCAAAAGAAATAGTGATGATCAAGTGGAGCGGTTTCGTGCAAGAATGGTGGTGAAAGGATATGCTCAGAAGGAGGGGATTGACTTCAACGAAACATTTTCCCTTGTGGTTCGATTAACAATTGTTCAAGTAGTCTTGGCGATGTGTGCTACATTTGACTTACATCTAGAGCAGCTAGATGTGAAAATAGCTTTTCTTCATGGAGATCTTGAGGAAGAAATTTATATGCTCAAGCCATAAGGTTTTGAAGAAAAAGAAAAGCGGAACTTGGTTTGTAGGTTGAACAAATCTCTATACGGTTTAAAGCAGACGCCGAGGTGTTGGTAGAAGAGATTTGATTCCTTCATCATGAGCCTTGGATACAATAGATTTAATGCAGACCCTTGTGCATATTTCAAGAGGTTTGGTAAAAGTGATTTTATTATCTTACTGTTGTATGTAGATGATATGTTGGTAGCAGGCCCCAACAAAGATCATATTGAAGAACTAAAGGCACAGTTGGCTAGGGAATTTGAAATGAAAGACTTGGGACCAGCAAACAAGATTCTAGGGATGCAAATTCATCGCGACAGAAATAATAGAAAGATTTAGCTTTCTCAGAAAAATTATTTGAAGAAGGTCTTGCGACGTTTCAATATGCAAGATTGTAAGTCAACTTCTACCCAATTTCTTGTTAGTTTCAAATTATCCTCCAGTGTGAGTCCTAGCAGTGAAGAAGGAAGGATGGAAATGTCTCGAGTACCGTTTGCATCAGTAGTGGAGAGTTTAATATTCGCGATGATTTGTACACGACCAGACATTGCACATGCAGTAGGAGTAGTAAGTCGGTACATGGGGAATCCTGGCAGAGAGCATTGGAATACTGTAAAGAGGATCCTAAGATATGTTAGGAGAACCTCAGATGTTGCATTGTATTATAGAGGATCAGACTTTATTATCAGAGGATATGTTGACTCAGATTATGCAGGTGATCTTGATAAAAGTAAATCTACTACAGGGTATGTGTTCACACTTCATCATGAGCGAGTCGGGTATCAAACTCAAGTCGGTTGTGGAGACATCAACAATGTAATATGTAGCAACTACACAAGCTAGTAAGGAAGCAGTATGGTTGAAAATGATGATGGAGGAACTCGGACACGAACAAGAGCATATTCCTTTGTTCTGTGACAGTTAGAGTGCATTGCATCTCGCAAGGAATCCAGCTTTTCATTCAAAGTCAAAGCACATACCAGTCCAGAATCACTTCATTCGTGAAAAAGTGGAAAAGGGCACTGTGAATATGCAGAAAATTCATACTAAAGACAACCTAACAGATTTTTTGACGAAGGCAGTTAACACTGATAAATTTATTTGGTGTCAATCCTCTAGTGGCTTGATAAAAGCATAAGCAGCATGGAAAGGCAAGGAAGAAAGAACGGTGTGAAGATTTGACTGATCCTCAATCAAATCTTCAAGTGAGAGATTGTTGATATTTAGGGATTGTATCTCTCCCACATTGCTAAGTTATTAATTTTGAGGATTATTTCTCCCACTTTGCTAAGTTAACAATTTTGAGGTACCTTCCAAGCCTATATAATAGAGGCCTCATTTTGTTATTCATTCATTCCAAAAATAAGAGAAAAATATTAGAGAGTTAAGTAATTATTTTTCTCCTATTATAAAGAGAGAATTTTAATGTTTCTTTTTTATAAATAGAGAAATTATAACTTCTATTATTTTCTTATAGTGAAATTCTTCTATCCTTACTCGTGGTTTTTACTCTAATTTATTTAGGGGTTTTCACATAAATCTGTGTATTCTATTGTGTATTTTATTTTTCTTTATTTTTATTTTCTCAAATTATTAGCTGTGATTTTGTTCTATGAGATTCATATTTTTTCTACATATTTGTCATTCATTTTTATTTCTTTTTTCTTTTTGGACCTATTGATGATCTATTTAGGTGACACATACTACAATCTGACAATAATATGGAGAACAGACATATATGTATAGTAGGTAACAGAATCCAGAGTTATTTTGTATCTTTCTTATAGTTTGAGTGATCCTTAACAAATTTCACAGGCTAACACAAGAGAATGATATTCAAATTTAGCCATTTTAAACCCTAATGCAAATATTACTCAGCTGTTTTTGTTGTATTAGATATGTAATTTGGAGTGAGCTGCACACTTTTTTTTCTCTCTCTTTTTCTTATTAATTTTTATCAAAAGAAAATTAGTTTTGATTAACATCGGCTATATTTTAGATCATTTATCAATTTTTATGAGATTTAAATATTTAAATACAGAAATATTTATTGACTTTAATAAATTTAAAATAATAATACTGATAATTTTTATGTTTATATTTTTATAATCTGACTCGTTTTAAGATCAAATAATCAATATTTATAGTTTAAAATAGCAATTGATCGATGGAATTAATTAAAAAAATAAATATAAAATCTGCAATTCGCATGAGATTTCATTTTTATACTTTTTATTTCTATTTATTCTTATTAACATTGATAAATTACATTCTTATTTATTTGTCTGTAAATGAAAGATTCATAATATTTTATTAAGAAAATGAGCTGCGTACATACAGGACCAGCTCTAACCACAACAACTGATAACCGACACCAATAATTGAAGAAATACAATATTAAGTGAATCACAAAGGACAAACATCATTGTCCAAATTATTGTGTATAAAAATATGGCAACCTTTAATTAGGATTTAGTCACTTAATTATATGTTTTAAACCACAAATATTTATTTATACGCCTAAATCAAAGACAGAATCCTTCATAATCATTATTTATTCCCATCCCACAGATATTCATACCTCACAAGTATCTAACACAAAGAAGGAAATTATATTGTATTTAAAGTCAAGCACGAAAACTTAAGTTAATTTTTAATACTGAACCAAATCACATAAATTAATATATAATGGATGGATATTAGGTATCCACCACCCTTTAATTAAGCAATCCGAATTTGTCATAAATCTAGTTCATATTAATTTAATTTCCTTTTTAGAAAGAAAAAAGAAATCATATTTAATTGTACCGAACCCCATTAATATACGAACATCATTCAAATATTCATCTCATTTTAAATGCATGTACAATTTGATACAGCCACTGAGCAAACCTTAACGTTGTGTAATTGTCCTTTTGAAATATATTTATTGTAATGCTATAATATCTTCTTCAAGAAATTATATATTTTAGTTAATGTGGCTTTTTTTTTTCTTTGGCTAATTAAGAATCATATCTGCAAAGTATATTCATAGAAATAACAATTTTGATAAGTTAAGTTCAGTGATTAAAAGAAAAAGTAAGTTGAATTCTACATATAAACATCTAACAATTTAAATTAATTAAGTGAAGAACCCTAATTAAGCTATATGTGAGTAAGTTAAGAACTTTCATTAATTAAGCTACATATATGTGTGTGTGTCTTCAAATTAAAAACTTTGATTAAAGAAATTGTGCCCTTTTTGTTGTAATTTATTTCTTTCGAAGTGGCTTGTGTTTCTTGTTAAGTTGAATGAGTTCTTGGAGAATTTGTCATATTGTACGCAACTTTTTTATGATGTAATGAAGAGAAGACTTCACCGCATTGTTTCTTTCACTGTGATCGGGCTCATCGTATTTGGTTCCTATCCCTTCTAATTTTAATACAGAGAACCTTCACAGGGACCACATCCCACACTGCTGGCTTTTCCTGATGAATTATTTTCTTTAGCAGTGACCCTTCTTTGGGCACTGTGGAAGGCCTTCAAAAATTAAACCTGGTCAATGCAACAAGCTATTGACAAAGTGGCTGCCTACGAATTGGGTTTTATTGTTCGCTACTTTTGTTGCCCTTTCCTTTGTGCCCACTCATCCTAACAATAGGTCAGACAATAAGGCTCTCAATAGCAAGCTCCTCTTAGAGGCTTCCTTGAAATAAACTTTGATGCAATAGTTAAAAAGCAGTCTAACCAAAGCGACTTCAGTTTTGTTGCTCACTCTTATACTGGTGAAGTGGTTGATTGTGGTGCCTGCATTTATAGTTCCTAACATTTCGGATGCAGTGTTACTAGAAGAAATGGGGCTTAGAGTTGTTGAATAGGTTGTTCAAAAAGGTTTATCCGAAAGTCATTGTGGAGGGGGATGCTAAAGGGTTGATTCAAGGTATGAATGGCAATTTCAGTTCTTCCATGGATGCCATTATTGATGATATTTTTCATCTTTCTCATAGTTTCTATTATATCTCTTTCATGTTTGTAAGATCTCTTAATTAGGTGGCTAATATGTTAGCCAAAAAAAGCTCTTTGTATTGATAATTTCTATAGTGATTCTCATGCTCAAATCCAATGGGTGAGACGTCAACTTTTGTTATAATGATCTTTCCTCTTGTAATGGATGGTTCTATCTTTTTTAAAAACAAAAAAGAAAATGGCTTAATGGTAATAAAAATCTAAAACTTTGGGACTTTGTGCGAATTTAGCTCAAATTTTAAAAATTATTAAAATAGGTTATTTTGTAAAATTGGATTCAATGTTAGCATACTTCTTGTTTTGGTTAAAATTAGATTATATGGCAGTTTTTTTTATTCATTTTAATAAAATAGTATTTAATTTAGAGATTTAATACAGCTGATAGTTGTTTTTTTATTGAACAACTATATTAAAGTATTTGATAAAAACTTAAAAAAACAACAGCTCATAACTGATTTAGTCTCAATCTGTTGTTGATTGTATGAGCTTTATTTTAGAATTGTTTTTTACTAGCTGATAAATGATTTTATTTTTTTATTTATTTGGACACTATTATTCTTATTAAAACTTATTAATAATAACTTACCTTAAATTGATTTTATATAATTAAATTTTTATATTTTATAATTAATAATTATTATTTTAAAATTATTATTAATAGTTAAATATTTATATATTTATAATTATTGTATTTCAAATTAGAAATTTTTATTAGTAGAATTTAAATTTAAATTTTTACTCTTAAAATAATTTTTATAAATATTGTTAACAATAAATACAATTGAGATAAAGAAAATATTTTTAATTATTATAAGTTTATTAATTTATATCATTGAGTATAATATGATATAATATAATATAGTTAACGATAAATTATACCCTCAATTGTGAGTTAACATATTAACAGTAACCACTAATAAGATTTTACTAAATGGTTTAATTTATCAGTCATCATTCATCGGTCATCAGATACCAGCTGCATGATTATTCGAACCAAATATGCCCTAAATAAAAATAATAGCATATTATTTAAAAGACTTACCAAATTGGGTTACTCCTTTAACCCAAATAAAAGCTAAAGATTTTAACCTAGCTAGTAGATGTCTAAGTTAACCACCCTTAGAAATAAGTTCAAGACAAAAACCTAATTCACTAATTTACTATAAACCTAACATATTCAATTTCTTTGTTCCTTTGCTCTTTTTACATCAATTTCTCTTGCCTTTATACGTTTTGCTCATGAGTAAAGGAGTCTTTTGATCCCAATCACAACCATACCGTTAGAGAGCTTCCGATTCCTTCGAATTTCTACAGCCTTTTATAGTCGTTTACTGATGTTGTCACTGCCAATAGACTCATCAGCATGACTACACCCTTCAGCCATTCTCATATCTTCCCTTCTCCCTCTCATCCTTAATCTACCATTGATGACAACCAGGAAAGCAGAGCTTTCTTTCTCTTCCATGGTCTTTCCTCTTCTTTACTTTTTTCTTTTTTTAACTTACTACCCTTAATAAATATCTTCTTTTTCCTATAAACATTAGTAAAGATAAGCAAAAGAGATTGCTTTAATTACAAAAAAAAAAAAATTCACTTCATGGAAGAAGAAAGAAGATCTTTTGGCTTGAAAAGAGAGAGATGAGATTAATTATGTTAAGTTATTTTTTTTAACTATATTTAGTAAAAGTAAACACGTATTGATTAGAGTACGTATGAGGTGTAAGTGGGTCCATAATACTATATTAATCATATATGCTAGTGTGAAATCCAATTCAGCTGCCATATAACCTAATTTAATCAATATAGAAAATATACTAATACTAATATTGTTCTTAATTTTACAAAATGGATCTATTTTAATAAGTTTTGACTAAAATGGCGTCTAAGTCGCAAAATTTTAAAATTTTTTTAGCATCATGTAAAAATAAAATTAATACTGATAACTCCCGAATAGAATATTCAAATAAAAAAATCTGTTAGATCATGAACTATTAATTCTAATTCATACCGGACGATGAATCAACAATTCGAAATGCTTTTAGTTGAAAGAAAATATTCAAATATAGATCTTATTCTTTTCAATAATCCATATTTGTAGCAAGAAAATACTATTCTTCCTCCCCAAAGCAATCAATGGTTGATTATAAATATTTATAATTTATATTCTCTAAACTATAAAAAGCCTGAAATATCTTCTTTCATATCATTGAAAAATGCATTAATATAAATACAATAGTAAGAAGAGGTAATATAAAAATGTGTAAACTATAAAAACGAGTCAAAGTTGATTGTCCAGCACTAACACTTTCACATAATAACTCTACCAAAAGCGATCCTATTAGAGGCATAGTTTGTGGTACCCCTATTACAATTTTTACTACCCCAATAACTAATTTGGTGGCAAAGTAAGGATTTGTGGTTTTCATTTGTTGGCTAGGAAATTCGATTAGAAAATGTGTAGGTAAGGCACGTGGTGTCCAATCTACCGACACAATAGTCTGCACAAATAAGCACCACTTACTAATTCTGCCACTTCCTTGTAAAATATCAATCTTTCTTGAATGTACCCATTTTTTAAAACGATATTAACAATTAATTTAAGCATATGTGTGTATATGCAAAATCCATTGTTTCTTGTCTTTTATTTTATGTCAAATCATGGAAAATATAATGCTTATTAATTAAATGACTATAGCTTTTGCTCTAAATTAATTTGCTTTTTTCTGTCTTCATGTGATCATATTATATATTTATTTACTCATTTAACTATCTGAATTTTAAAAAGAAGGGGCCATGGTACAAAATTTAGGAAAAGAAAAACAAAAACAACTTCATTTTCATCTCCTTTTTTCTTATTTTCCTTCTCTCTCTTCCTTTATTGCAATAGACCCATTCCTTAAATAAGCAAATTTAATAACCATTTTTATTTAATAACTAAGTAATGCAGAACAGAAAACCACTAACTCTTTAACATTCAATGTCAACTCACCAAAAGGACACTCACCATAGATTATTTTTATTTGAATTAAATTTAAATATAGAAATAAATTACACATGTTAGAGCAATTTTAATAATCTTTTTATACGTGTTAAATTTTTTATTTTAAAAAGTCATATAATAAAATGACACGTGTTATATTTTTAAAGTTTAAACATTTAACTGAAAAAACTTATATTCAAATACTAAGTAAAAATTAAAATGTTGAGATATTATATATATAGTTTTACTTTCTCTTTTTAAATAAATAAAAAAAATGATTCAAACTTAAAATTTTGCCCAACTTACAATCAATTTAAATATATGTATTTACCATTGGCCTAAACCTAATAGTACAAAAACACAATATAAACAAATATTACACCCCAAAATGTAGCTGCAAAATGTGAATGTACTTATAAATAACTGTTAGTCTCGCAAGGATCCATGTATTCCAGAGAGCAACTTTGGGGGAGAGAATAAGAATGGGATCACTAGAGCCGGAGAAATTGGTAAGTGGGCAACTAGAAATATGGAAACTGATGTTTGGCTTTGCAGACTCAATGGTGCTGAAGGCTGCAGTTGAGCTTCGCATCCCTGACATTATTAACTCCCATGCTCGTCCCATCACTTTGTCCCAGATTGCTTCAGGTCATCTCTCTCTCTCTCTCTCTCTCTTTCTTTCTCCTATTTTCTTCATGCCCTTTTTTTATCAGTACTTTTTTACTATGAAATTTCAACAGATATAACTTCATAGGTATATAAATTGATTCCCAATCCTCGCATGTCTCAGATTCAAATCTTAGAAATTGTTATTGTCACATAAATTAATAAATTTTCTTGAATAGCATATCAAATATCATCAGTTCTTTTCTTTTCTTGCTGCCTCTAAGTTTACTCACTTGTAGGGAAAGACCGAAGACGAGAACACCATGTGCTGTATGCATACCCTGATATTGGAGGAGTACATACATGGTCACCATTACATAATCATCAAAGAAAACATAAAACTTTAATTAGATATAAAGTGATCATACTTTTTTAAAAAGAACAAAGAGAAAAACAGCAACATAAAGGAAAAAGCGGGTACCGGATACCAGCCATGGGAAGGCCAAGGCTTAGCCCTACTGGCCACTGGTTTGTGTTAGTTAGTTACTGTTAAGAATAAATAAGTTATTTGTTTTCTTTGTCGGCCACTAAAGATCTTATGCCTGGATTCTTGGGACTTTAAAAAATACAAAAGCTTTTCCCGTAAAATCTAAAAATAAGTTCCAATTTTAATGAGCTAGTAAAATAAAGAGAGTTTTCGAGTGTTAAAAACCGAATTTTACCGATTCCCTTTGTGCTTAAAAAGAAAAGCAATTTTGAACTACCGCAGACTTGTTTCATAGCTTTCAACTGAGACAATAATGATCTTTGAACTTAAAATTTCTTTAATTATCTTAAATAATAATATTAATTATATGACTCTGTAGTTAGTTCGATACATCACTCAAGCTAATACATGTCGACAAGAAAGTCTATTTTCAAACAAAAAAAAAAACTTGAATTTATAGTACAAATTTGTGTTTTATGTTTACTTTGTGCAAGAAATACATAGTTAGGGAAAACAACATATATATATAGACTTCATTAGAGCCTAAATGCCATCACCAAGATTTCAGGTATCGACTCGTCTTCTCCTGATATATCCTACCTTGCACGGATCATGAGATATCTAGTCTGTAAAGGCATCTTCACTGCCCATCAACCATCAGATGGTGGAGAGTCTTTTTATGGGTTGGCAGAAAACACCAGATGGCTGCTACGTGACTCAGACTTAACCCTACATCCAATGGTGATAATGGAAAACCATCCTTGGCAAGTAACACCTTGGCATTACCTAGGCCAATGTGTTAAAGAAGGTGGAATTGCTTTCAAGAAAGCACATGGCTGTGAAATGTGGGATTTTGCATCTCAAAATCCTGAATTCAACAGGATATTTAATCAGGCCTTGGCTTGCACTGCCAAGATAGTGATGAAGGCAGTTTTATCAGGATATAAAGATGGATTTGATGCCATTACAACTTTGGTAGATGTAGGAGGTGGTACTGGTGGAAATTTGGCTGAAATTGTTAAAGCCTACCCCCATATCAAAACCTTAAACTTTGATTTACCACATGTTGTGGCTACTGCTCCAGCCTTTGATGGGATCGCACATGTTGGAGGAAACATGTTTGAATCAATTCCAAATGCTGATGCAATATTCATGAAGGTAAGTGCCAAGAAAGCTTTTTTCTTTGAGATGTGTTTTCTACGTACCATCAGTACACTAGATTTTACACGAATTGTTCTTTTTAAAACTAAATTATCTTATAACTCACTAAATTTTATTACTTTACAACCTTTTTAAGTGCTCATGATTGTTAAATAAAATAACTAAAAAATATGGTATTATTTGTTTATTTATCAGTTAATTTCCTTTTTCTGTTTTTTTAGTGGATATTGCATGATTGGGGAGATGAATATTGTGTAAAAATTTTGAAGAATTGCCGGAAAGCAATACCTGAGAAAACAGGAAAGCTGGTCTTAGTAGAAATAGTACTACAAGAAGATGGCAACAATCAATTCGGTGATATGGGGTTGGTGTTTGATCTTCTCATGTTTGCACACACCACAGGAGGAAAAGAAAGAAGTGAAATTGAATGGAAGAAATTATTGGAGGAAGGAGGATTCCCTCGCTACAAAATCATCAATATTCCTGCTTTGCCATCTATCATTGAAGCCTATCCACAGTGAACGGCACTTCTTATATTATTGATAATTCCCTATAATTATATACCATAAAGAACTTGAACCATGTATTTGATTCTCTAAAAAGCAATTAATGTTGGGTTAATTGCTTGAATAACTTTGTACTTTGTTTCAAATTTCAATATCAAATAATTGCACCAATAGTTGCTTCTACATTTTCTGATCAACTTTTAATGGCGTGGCAGCCCAAGTTACTGCTCATGCAAAATCGAAAACATAAACCGGCTAACAGACATAGTGGATTTCAGTGGTGGTCAATATTGCTTTTGTTCTGCACTTTTCTTATGTATTTATGAGGATATACGGAAGCATTATGATGTTGAGATTCTACCAGCATAAGGATGTGTCTTTTTCCCTGCACAATTTTGGAACTTTCTCTGTTGGCTGAAAGCTACCGAAATTACTCTTTTTGCTGAACCGCTGTTAGCTTGCTATTCTGCTGAAAGAGCAGAATTTGTTTTCTTTCCGTGTATGTTCGAGCCCTCTGCTATAATCTTCGCCATTCTTGTGCTGTATAATTCATTTTCTTGCCAAGTTTTCTTTTTTCCTACTGCCTATGTGTGCCTCTTCTACTTCAAGTTTTCGTGCTACATGTATAATGATGCCAGGCTCTGTGAATGACTTGCAGGAGGTGCGTCGTTTTGTGATGAGCTAGCAATTAATGCTGAATTGAGTGCTTCATGGTGGGTTTTTAGTTCAAACAAAGTTATTCCGTGATGTTTCATTCTGTTCACATTTCTGCTGTAACTCTTGTAATATCCGGAAATTATTTTTAATAATAATTTTATTAATAATAATTAATAAATAAATTTTTTATTTAAATTAATTTTATTTTATTTTTATTTTATTTAATTTGAAAATGATTAATAAAAATTTTAATATTAGATAAATAAATGAGTTATTTTCTATATCCAATTAATTTGATTTTTAAGAAATTAATTAAGTAAATCATTTAAGAAATAAATTATATTTTTTGTTATTCGAAATTTCCTCCAAATGCATATTTATATAAATAAAATATATATTGGAGAATTATGGAAGAATTTGTAAAGGGTGTTTTTATAAAAGAATTTTGGAGAAATTGGTATTTTAATTAGCTAGTGGTATTAAATTTTAAGTTGGAAAACATTTATCAAATTGATTATTTAATTTAATTGTGTGTTAGGACTAATTTGAAAATTTATTTTGAGATAAGGATTAAGATTGTAATCTTATTATTATGCGGTTTTAATGGAAATTTATATGTCTGGTATTTTTGTTATTAAATATGTCGGTATGGGCTTTTCGGTAATTTTATATTTAAAAGTAAGGATATATATGTAATTATATTTTCAATAATTCTAAGTTAGCCCAAATTAAATAGTTAGGGGTTCAATTGAAAAGCTAAAGAAAAGTTTTGGGGTTAATTGAAATTTTTGTTGGACAAAATTGCAGTAATTGAAAAAGTTGAGGAACCCAAAGGTAAGCAAGGAAACTTCAAGGACCAGAAGTCGATATGGAGAAGGAGAAAGAAGAAAAGAAATCGGGGAAGAAGGGAAGGAGAGAGAAGGGGCGTCGGGATCGCCGAAAAGAGAGAGAGAGGGGAAGGCGGCAGAGTCCGTCTGGGGTCGACCGCCGCCAGCAGAGAGAAAGCTTGTGTCGGCAGAATTCTTCTTGCCGTCGTTCGTGGTGTTTCTGGCAGCCGTTGTCGGCGATCCTAAGCTTAAAATGAGCAGCAACTCCGAGGCTTTCTTTTCCGATCTTCGCCACCCTTTGAGGCTGCCGGAATTGCAAGATCCGGCGAAGTGAAAAATAGGGGGTAGCGGCGTTTTCGGGCTTTTCTAGGCGAGCTCCGGCGAGCTATGGACGATCGGAGGACATATCCAGACTCCCCTCAGCTCAAGCTTCGCAATGGCACCGGTTTCGTGGCGATTGGACTCCGTTTGCAAATCGACGGCCGAGATCGTCGGTAAATCTCTCTGAATGATCGAGGGTTGGATTGGAAATCGAAAGTGAAGATCGTCATCAGCACGTCGTTTTGAGTCTGATGGTGAGTTCAGATCGTCGATCGAACTCCGGCAGTTGGAAGCGAGTCGACCGAGCGATCAAGCGTCTCAGTAATTTTTTTTGGCCCGTTGATTTTAGAATTCTTTGATTTAATTATGTGTACATTGAATTGTGTTATGTATTGAAAAATATTTGTGTGTTAAAATAATAGTTTGTCGGACTGCCTGCCGTAGTCGTGATTTTTGTGCTGTGTGGCAGAGTCGGAAAATTAGTGAAGTCTTCGGAACCCGACTCCCGTTGTATTAATTTGTTGGATATTTGAAGTGTTTTTCTAACAGGTCCTGGACCCGTTTTACGGAGGGTAAACATTCGTGCTTTAGGGGAGGTTCTACCGAATTTTCGGTAAAATTTACCCGAGTCGAGATTCTTAGACAGTCAGTCCTAAGAATCTGGACCTATGGTTAATGGTCAGTTGTTTCGTTTTTAATTAATTATCTTCCGTGATTAGATGATCTGTCAGTTCGGCTTGATCCACCCGAGGCATCGGAGCAGAGCTAGGAGGTCGCCAAAGCAGTGAGTTAAAGTCATACATCAGTTATGCACGTGTCATACATAAATTTTTAATTTTCTATCGTGATTATTTTATTGCAAGTTTAATTATTAATTTAATTATTATTCATATATGTATTATGCTTTTTAATTACTATTCATGTATGTTCTTTCTTTATCATTGATTTTGTCATTGCATGATGACTCGGGATGGAACGGCAGTAGAATATAAGAGTTTGATGAGTGTTCTGGTATAAATCTGAGAGTGATGGAAAGGGGTAAATAGGTAAATTTAAAAAGAAAAGATTAGGACTTGCCATGGTCGAGCATCGCTCTCTGGGCTTAGTAGAGTGTGGTTATCGTAGTAAAGGTCCCTGGTCGAGCATTGCTCTCTGGGCGCCAGTCTTATTGGAATAAGAGAGCCGAAAGGCTAAGGCTGATAGTGAATATTAAGTGACCGGACTGGAGTTAAGGACCCTGGTCAAGCTTCGCTCTCTAAACGTTAATCCTGTTGGAATGAGATTAGTCGGGATGTTAAAGTTGAGGCTAGTCAAGATGTCAGTATTGAGGTTGATCAAGATGTTAGTGTTGGGATTAGGGTTCTACTGAAGTACTCCGTCGTTGTGTGTGAAAATTATTTTATTCAAGCATGACATGACACGTTTAATTTTTGCATGACTTAGTACTTATTTCAAATTAAATAAATGTATTATTGAGGTGTTTGCAACTATTTTTAGATATATGATTTTAGCTCACTCTCGAGACTGATAATCTCAATTTTATTGTTTTTCAGATCTGTGACTGTTAGTCTTCCCGCGACCTTTATCTAGTAACCCGACTCCTTCATCATCAGGTAGTGTATTTGATTTGTCATGTTAATTTGTAAAATTTTAGATTCTCTGCAATGGAAATAGTAGGTGTATCAGTTGTAATTTTCTGTATCGTCTAATTCTTCTAGCAGACCGAATTAATTATGTAAAATTTAAATGTTAAGATAATTATGACATTAGTAAAATGAGATGAGATTTAATTGAGTTAATGAGTGTTAGGCTTACTATGGAATTCGGTAGCCTTATGCCTACCCATTCTCTAGTGCCGGTTACGGGCCCACAGATGAAGTCGTGAGAACTCTGTTCTGATTATGTAGATAGAATAAAGGATTAATTGAAGGTGACCAAGAACATACGTAATTACTTATTAAGCATTAATTGCAAGTGGAAAAAATATTCTTGCCTAAGAATTGTTGTTGATATGGAGATTCAGGTCTCTTTCTTGTTGTAGGGTTTTTGTTAGATGCCAGCAAATCTTTATTTTAAAATATTTGAATCTTGTTAAGGTTGAAGATCTTGAAGTATATACTTAAGCTTTGAAATCATTTCTCTGCAAGGCATTGTTTTTAGAGGTAGACAATAAGGTTTTTTCATCCATCCCTTCTATACATATATTCTAAAAACTATGTATTTTGATTTCTCTTGATTGGGAATGATGATTGGGCATGATGGTGACTAAATCCACCTCTTGATTATTTTTAACTTTTTTAACAAAAAAAGAAATATTTTTAGTACTTGCTTTTGCCCCCCTTAATTTCGAACATCCTGATTTCGCCATATTCACATTACACGTTAAGACTTTAGAGAGTTCCAAAAGCTGCATATAAGCCATTTGCTAGTGGCGCACTATGACAATGCTTCTTTGAGTTGTGCATTATGAAGACTATTCTGGATTGTGTATGAGCTACAGCTCGACTTTGTTAATATATCACTTTTTGAACTTAGTTCATTTAATCTTTAAATTAAGCCTCATGCTCTTGTAATGTATCCACATGTTTAAGTAATGATTATAAATTTCATTAGTTGTAAGGATAAACAAAAATGGAAGTGATTCTTGCATTATTGCTATTCCAAGCATTGTATAGTTTAGGTATTGCTTCTTCTGTTCTTATTCTAATCCCACCTCCTGTAATAATGGGTTCCATTGGCTGATAATATAATTTATAGGCAGTGATCTAACTGGAGGATGCCCTGAAAAAGAATCTCTCCTCTCATTTAATAACAGATTTGCTTGAAGAAAAAAAAAAAACTTGCCTAATTTGGAAGACAGAAAACGTGTTGCTCTTCTTTTGTGTATCAATTCTTTAAAATCAATTAATTAGCACATTACATCTCCTTGATTATTATTATCAAATACAATGCATTGACATTGAATGTAATTGATAAATAAATGGCATACGACCAATTTATCCATGCCACTTATGACCTAAATTTAAGACCCATATCAACACTATAAGTGAGGTTGGGTTGGTAAAACCTTTGTTATTTTTCTCTATGAAATGTATCGGCGGACTGATGGCTACACTTTCTGGGATAAATTTTAGTATTGTTTTGGGAATTAAAAAATGCTATTTGGATAAGATTTTACGGTGATGGGTTTCCATGGCAGAAGGACCAATCTCAAACTCAAACTGAATAACATGCTGATTGTACTAAAATACACAGCTATTTAAGACTTAAATTCGACACCACCCGTGTACTCGTTGAATTTTTTAGGATAAATAAATGGGAATGCAGTTGTTGTCTGTTCTGAAAACTAGAAGCATGTCCATGTGCCATGGCACGGGTTTGATACCAATAAATCTTTGTCCACACTAGACATTTGTGTTCTTTCTCGGACAGTAGTAGTTCAGGAATTGAAAGAAAACCTGTGTATACCTACTCACTTCCATTTACGTACCCATTTATGTTTTTCCTTTTTTTTTTTTTTTTTAAAAAAAAGGTTTATATTTGTGCTTCAAAAGGTTTTGTAGATAAGTATCCATGTGCACTTGAAATATCAATAAGATTTTCATTTTCAGCAAACCTAATTCTATTGGTCAGTTCACTCACCTCTCTTAAACATATCTAAAGAATGCAAACGGTTTTCTATTTGATTGAATTATCTGTGGAAGAATTGCTAATGAGAATCCGGCTTCTTATGAAAAGAAAGTTCTGAATTTTATTAGATAAAAGAAAATAAATAAATAAGACAAGATAAATGATATTCCTGATTATCTCTATCTACCATTACCTTGGAGTAGATAAGTTTATTCTAATTTGGCAATTTTAGTAGAAATCTGAATTACTGATGCTGATTTTCCAACATTAATATTATTAAATATTTTGTATTTGTTTTATTGAGCTTTTATTCTTTTATTTTGCTTTATTAAGTTGTGACTTGTATTTCACCACCTGACAATTTATACAGTCATTTTTTACACTTGATGCTATAATTAAAGAACACACAAAGTTTAAGAATCAAAGAAGTTGGAGAAGCCAAGAAGGCATGAGATTGGACAAGATTTGAGGCTTCCTTTTATGCAATTTCTTTATTTTTCTGTCATCTCCCTATTTTTAAATATTAATTTACGAGATGTTTTTGAATTCAATCTATATTTGGTAATTTCTACTAAAAAAGGTCTGTAATATGGATAAAAATAAAGTTGAGACACTTTTTAACGTGTTATAAAAATAAAATAAAAGAAAAGGTAAAGGAAGGCGTGAGGGATGCCATTGCCAATTATTGATTAGCAAAGGAGCTCTAATAACGTGCCTTGATAGAAGCAAATGCTACAATTCTGAGTGGGAATTTCATCTAATATTCACCTGCATATGCCTTGAAGAATCTGACAAGCTCACCACCACCATACAATGAGCATGAATATTCCTATTCCCATTCCCACCTATAAACAACTGTAACCCTTAAAATCCCAAAAACCTAATAAATCAGCAAGAACTTGTTCTAGTTGATCATGCCCTACTCAATTATTTTTCCTTTCTTTTCTTTTTTTAAGTCGAGAAATTCTGAAGAAAAGTAAAAAAGGAGGTATAGAATACAAGACAGGCATGGCCATGATAAAACTAGTAGCCCAGGAGCAGGTCACTACTGATTGATTAGCCAAGCACAGCTGAATTAGCGTCCTAACAATTATTAACTCAGTGATCATTGATCAACCAACCAACAGACTCTATGAGCTTTCTAGTACTACGCCAGCACACAGAAGCATGCACTAGGCCACTGGCCATGAGTGTTTAGATTAGTGTTGGAAATTGGAAGTAGGAGAAGTCAAATACAGAATCATAGTGGGACGTCAATTGTATTCCTACCTAAATAGAAAAAGGAAAGGAACCCAACTGATAGTTGATGCGACCAAAACCAATGACATTATCAGCAAAAAAGGACCCACTTTTCTTAACATGGTTTTAGACTTATCCAGGAACTCCATCATCTGTTTGGGCATGAAGCATCCTAAAATTCTTTCTTTTGTTAGGTTCTTTAAGTTCTCCACATGCTGTAAGCTACTAACTAAAGTAGACGAATCGAACCAAGTAGATCGAATTTCCACATATAAGAAATGAAAGAAACCATCAAATGGAAAATAATTCGCAAAAGCCATCAATTCTTTCCTCATTTCCACTGGTTCCATTATGTTCAACAGGAATTTACACATTCTAGAAAAGGTTTCAGAGTTAAAGAGCACTCGCTCTCTCTATCTCTCTCTCTTTCTCTCTCTCTGAGACTTCATCCCTCACTCTACACAGGCTCCATTAACCACTTGAAAAGAGCAGGAAAAAAAAAAAAAAAAAGAGGGTTAAATTCTCATCTCACGTGCCCTCTTTGATGATCAAACTGAGATACATGAATTAGCTCCTAAGAAAAGCTTATACGGGAAGCTCGATCATAAAGACAACCAAGTACAATCTTCACACATCACGGCCCCCCTGACTCTCGAGCACGAAACCAAAAAATCCAACAAAAAAAGAGGATTTTAGTGATCAAATATTATCATGGGATTTCAAAAGTGCAATTTTGAAAAGCAGTGGTTTTAGCCACGCCTAATTCCCATGAAGTAATTGAAGTCATGGTGCTGGACCCTCAGTTGCTTTAGCCATGAATCTGCCACGCTAAAAAGTGAAACCAGCCTCTCTTGGTCCCGGCCACAATTTCCTGAGATCCATACATTTCCTTGCATCTTGTAAGTGGCTAAACCAAATGGGGGCAGAGAGATGCTTTCCCCTTCCTTTCGTTTCCTTTCAGGACTATCAATGTCATCATCTAGATCCATATCTGAATAGACCAGCAAAAATACATACATACGATATAAGAACCAAATATTGTTGGTGGGTATAAGCATATAATTTAATAAAGGTGAAAAAGAAAGTGAATACAGCAAATTGAAGCGACAAGAGCACCTTGAAAAGATGAAGAGAGGGTATGGTATGTGAGGAAGCATGTTGACAAGTCCTTTATGGTTCTTCCCATGGGAATGTGATAGATAGGGTACCTGAATATAAATTGACAGCAAAGAATTCATTGTTGCTATGTATGCCTTCTGAATTAATATAAAGATGCACATGTTTGTGAAAATAAACAATAACTATAAAAGGTATGTAACTCTTATTAAGAGGCTACATGCAAGGCTATAAAATATCTACTACAGAACTGAACAGCAGAACAAAAATACACCATGTGAAATGTTGGATATCATGCATTTTTATATACTAACTTCGTTTCATTATAATTCATCTATATTTGACTGTGTATGAAGGGAGAGAGAGAGACAAACCAAGCCACAGCCATCCAACTAGCTGGCGAAAGATCCACACTGCGCAATGACATCAAGCCTGGGTATCTTTCAGCCAATCCATTAATCTAAAAGTAAAATTCCAAGAAAGTGTTAATAGAATCCCATTACTTTAATACTAAAAAGGGAACATATGGAATTTGATGTAAATATGGTCACAATATACTGTATCAATTTGCTAAATGATCTCAAGGATTCTTCTTCCAAACAACAGTAAAAGTTACAAGACAATATCGGATCAAATGCAAGAAAATATGCTCATAAGTTATTATAATGAAATTAAAAATGGAAAAGGATGAATCGAGTATATCATATAGAAGTGATTACACATCAAACACATATATTTTACAAACTATAAATAAAAAAGCAAGTAATTCCTTGTTCAAAAGTCAAAAGTTTCATTTATCTTTATCAAATGCCTATCATGAAAAGAATTTAGATAGATTCTTGACCAAACTATAGATGTTATCTCCAATCCTATCAATCTTTTATTTTATACTGGACAAAATCTTGGCAAAACAAGGCAGATGACAAGCTAATGAAAGTATACCAACATCAAATTGAAAAACTCCAAGTAATTGTTAAAGACTAGAAAAAAAAAAATTATAATAAAATAAACCAACAATGGTACCTTATCCATCAAAGGAACTCTTCCATAAGGAGTTGATCTCTCAAAATACTGAAAATATAGGTGGCCTAATCGATCATTGAGACGCCAATGGTTGTCTTGCTCAAATCCTCCTTCCTCAGAAGAGCATCCATCCCACCTCCATAATTTATCACTCTCACTCTCATCACTGCAAGAATCACTAAATGAATCCCTGGTCTCGCCATCACCAGATTCAATCTCGTCCCTACAAAAAACAACCATTCCAATGTTACTTTCTTCAATACAACAACCACAAATAAACCCTCAAAATTACATAAGCCATCAATAAGTTCGTTTCTTGGCAATATTTGAAAAATTCATAAAATCTATGCCCAATCTGCAAATGAACATCAATGGTGTGCAATTCATAATCAAAAATCAAAAAAAAAAAAAATTCAAGAAAAAATTATCAAGGTAATTGCAATTTCATTCAATCAAGAAAAGGCTGTACAGGCACCTGAAACCATTGAGAGAGGAATTGCTAGTGAAAATTTGGATGGCAGAGAGATAAGGAACATAGTACTGAACTAAAGTTTCACCATTATTCAAAGCAATAGGAACACCGGCACCATAAGCACTCCATTCATCAAAACAATTCCAAAGATCACCCAATGTAAAATATTCAACTGTATCTCTTTCCCATGGGTGCCATAAACGGTTCAAATTCCTAATCTCTGTCTGCAATCAAGAAACACACGGAACACAACATAAGAATAAAAAACAACCCAAGAAACAGAATATCATAAATTAGGAAACCAAACAAAGAAAATTTAACAAGAAAAAAAAAAAACACACCTTTGGAAGGAATTGAGATGGGACTAATGGGGTTGTGCAATGAAGGAAACAATCAAGGTTTGATTGCGCTGACCCCTTGTCAAAGATCATGTTTCTTTTCATATGATACAGAGAGAGATAGAGATATACAGAGAGAAGGGGAGAAAGAAAGGAGAGAAATATAAGTTTCCCTCCCAACCCAGAAAAGAAAAGAAACAAAAAAATAAACAGAGGAAAGCAGAGAAAGAGAAAGAAGAGAGAGAGAGAGAGAGAAAAGAGAAATTATCGGGATTTGATTTCCTTATTAGAGATGGAAAAGAAAGAAAATAAAAGAAAACAAGTGACGAGGAGAAACAGAAATGCAAGGAGACTTCTATTTTTTGACGTTTGGACAGCTAAATTATATATAAAATTAAAAACTCAAAATAAAGAAATTATCTTTTTTTTTTTTTTTTATCTCTCTGTTTGAAAGATAAAGTCTTTGGCTGGTAAAATTAGCAATGATGTCAAAATCCAGCAAAACCAGTGATTGCTGCAATTTCCGGAGAAAAGAAAATCAATTCAAAGAAAGAAAGTGATGTGCTGTTTCTTGCTTCTACTCTGTTTTAAGCTTTTCCTTTCTTTCTTCTTGTGCTCTAAACTTAAAGAAAACTCAATATTTCCCTCCACTAATCATCTGCTTTGATCAGTATTCAAGAAATCAAAATTCAACGTTAATTCTTGAAGTTAAATCAAGAAAACCCACAAAGCAAAACAGACATCTGAAGGCAAATAAAGCTCCAAGAAAATCAAGAAATGCAATAGAAACTCTCTTTTCTTCTTTGTTTTCCTTTCTATTGTCTTTTCAACAGAAATCCACAGTTGCTGTGCTAAAGATTGGATATTTAGTGGAAGAATTTCTAGCGTGGAAATCAGAACTACAATTCTTTATTTTTTTAACAGAAAAATGATAAAAGGAATCAACTTTCCAAGAAAAAAAAAACAGAGCTATATCCAAGAAACAAACAGAATACCCCAGTGAAGAAAAACAAAAGAAAATAAAAGCATCAAGATTTAGAACAAAAACAGAGCTTTTGGTTTTGGTTTCTAGAAAGATCAAATAAGCAGTTTCTGTTTTTTTTTTTTTTTTTAAAAGGGAAGAATATTGATACCCACTCAAAAATATTTATAAACACTCATCTGTCTCTCTCTCTTGTGTATTTCATAGTCACATTTCTTTTTTTCCCTTTTCTTTTTGGGTCTTGTTGCTTTTCTTTCTTTAATTTCTTTGATGATTTTTGTTAGTAATTGTAATGCAGTGAGGTGGATTTTAATGGGTACTGGGTCCATGGCTTTGAACCCTTCAATTAATAAACTGAGAGATTATTATTTATTACTTTCTACAGTCTTTAAGAATTTAATCCGACTGATCTCAGCATGCATATTTCTATGATTTTTATTATTAATTATCTCTAATATGCTTTTAATTCGCTCAATATTTGGATATCATTTTATTAGTATGTGTTGTAATATAGAAGATTAGTCCAATACTAACAAAGCCAGCTTAGCATTAACCTCAGCTTTTAATCTTTTTAATTTTATTTTTGAGAATGAGCTTTTAGGTATAAATCAGTTCTGCTTTTTATGATTATAGAAAGAAAAAAAAAATATTAAACAGACCCACAAAAATAAATATCTGATTGGTGAGTGGAGATTAATTTTGAGAAATTTGCAATAAAAAGTAAAAAAGATAATGACATGTTTGAAAATTAAACTCTTATTTAACTGAACCAATATTGATGACACTAACATACCACCCAAACTAAAGTAGCATTAATGGATAAGTTTGAGTTTTAACTATGGCCTTATCCATTAATTTAATTTACTATTATCTTTAATTAATAGTGTTTTGTTTTTTTTGGTAGATTATATTTTTCAGGGACAATTAAAATCGAAAATTTATTAATATGGATCGCTCAAATCTCAATGCTAAAAATTGCAAGCTACTAATATCATAATTAATTATTATAAGAATATTAATATAAATAGAATAGGAAAATGCTGGTGTTTTGTCTGGCAGTTGTTATAGATAAATGAAAAGGTCTACCGGTGGTGGTGTGGTGGTGACAGAAGCGCGTGAATGAAACAGTACGATTATGAATAATAAAACGGCAGCGTAACATTTAGGATGCCTCCTGCCTGCAACTGCAATTCACTAACTACAACCTGACTTTTCCATCTTTGTCTCTTTCACCATTTTATTTACATTTATTTTTCCAATACATTTTTTTAATAAAAAGAAAAAAAGAAAATTCCATAATCAGTGTTTTAAACCGGCTGAATCAGTGGAATAGTTGATCAACCAATTTGATAACATCTTCTAATTTTAATTTTTTTTTTTTTAATGTTCTGCAACCAATCGGTAAATCTAGTTAAATGTAATTTGATTTGGATTGTTATTTTATTAGACTGACCATCAATTCTCAGTACTGATTAGTCCAATCATTTTCATATGCACTGACCATAAATGAAATGGTAAAACTGCTTCTGGATGTATTAGATCAACTACTCTTAGTGACATACTTGATATAAGACACAAGGCCGAACACCTAAAGAAAAAAAAATATTCATCAATTTTTAACTATTCCATAATTTTTTTTTTTTTTTTTTTTTGTTATCTGAATGTATGAATTTATAAATTTTATAATTGATGGAATGAATTCGTAATAAAAAATAAATATTGCAATTTATGTATTTTAACCATTAATAATGTCAAATTATGTATTTTTATTTTTAATAATATCAAATTAAAATAATGGTGTTAAATTAATTAAAATAAAGAAATATTTTCATTTTTGAATAAGATACAACTTTTATTAATAGTTAACTAATAATACAATATAAAAAAGAACAAATACACTTATAGTATTTTCTTTTATTAAACTTTATATATAGCAAAGAATATCATTATATTATGGAAGCATAAAAAAAAAAGTTAATTATAATTTGATATACTACGAGTTTCATAATAATATATAACAAATTAAAAAACTCTTGAAATTAGAAATTTCTTTCATTGTTTTACAATAATTTAAATTGAGATATTTAAAGATTATATAGCAATAATAAATTAGTTAATAAGTAAAATAAATTATATTTAAACTATTGACACTTGAAATATTTAATAAGTATATTTTAGTAAAAAAGTTATAATATCAACAAAAAAAAAAAGTTACTTTTAATCTCAAATAAGAAATTCCAATTGGTCGATATATATATATCATCAGAATCACAACGGAGTAAAGAGAAAAGAAGAAAAATTTATGATTGATTGTGGAGAAAAGAACACGTGGAAGTGGAAATATAGTACGGCATGGCGCCATCTCAATACAATAATCCTGTGGGTCCTCCACTTTGACTATTTGTTTGTTTCCGGGTCCCATATATTAATTTTAATCAATTAATATGTTATCCCATTTTTCTTTTCCCGCTTATTATTTATTTTTCCATTATCAAGTTTCTTTTTTCTGAAAATAAAAAATTTCAAGATTAGAGATAACTTAAGAGTAAAAGCATTTCTTACCGTTTTATTATAAAAAATATTTAAATATAAAATAAAATATTCTATTTAAATTCAATGAACGTTTCATATTTTATTTTTATTTTTATTTTTATAAATATTAATAAATTTATTTTATAACTATAAAAAAATTAAAAATATTAATTAATTAAGTGCATATCAGCTTATAATACATTTATAATATTAAATATGAAATAGAGAATGAAATTTGACTCTCTATATAAAAAAATCAAATCAAATCTCTATTTTATATTTAAAAATAAAAAATATATTAAATTATTTTATTATATGACTTTTTAAAATAAATATATTAACATACATAAACAATACATTAAATAACGCTATTTAACCTTATAGTACAATTAATAACATGTATTTTTGCTTTATAATTACAAAATAATGTTGATAAATAAAATAATATTATATATAATTTATTTCATAATCAAATTAAAAAATATAAACAAGTTTATAATATGTATTAACTTATTTTAAATCATATTGATAATTAGATTCAAATTAAAATTGATTTATAATGACTCTTCCATATTTTTTTATTTTCAATATTTGAGCTTATGAATTTCTTACATATGTATTAAATTGATAAGAAAGAGTTTTAGATTTGATACTATTTTTTGATAATTTGGAATAATAATTATTTGATAATTAGGACTTTTAAGTTTGGTTATTATTGGTCAACTAGCATAAATATAAACCACAGAGAGAGTGAAGAAAATCTGTAAAGTCATTCTCAAAAAAATTTGATTTTGACAATTCTTGAATAAAGCATCATTGATTTTTATTTTTTTCCAAAACTTTCTGACCTCAATAATATCTTAATTCTTAATTTAATGCCAGCCTAAATTTGTTGTGATTTGGCACCAATGCTACTTGCTAAATTAAATTGGTCATAATATCTTTTCCCAATACATGGATTTTGATACATTTTATTTGATTTATGAGATTAAGACATAAACATTTCAGTATTGATCAGATGATTTTTCTTTTAAGAAGCAAATATAAAAGAGCTCCATATATATAAAAGTAAAAAAAATATATATATATATATATATATATATATATATATATATATATATATATATATTTTAAATAGCAAACACTATTTAATCTTTCATTCTGTTGATAATTTTGTAAACAAAATAGAAAGAAGATAATAAAACCATTAATATGTATATTTTTTATATTTTAAATGATACACATCTTTATAAATCGTATTTAATTCAGTATTTTCATTGATTTTATATTTATATAGTAATTTTAAACTATAAATTGATTGTTTTAATTTTCTCTTCTTGTCTATATATTTTCTTTTATTTTATATAAGAAGAACTTTCATTTATTCAATGAAACTAAAAATAGAGAAAAAAAAGGACATATTCTATTTCCTTCAATCTTGAAAGAATAAAATAAAGTTTCAACCTATTTCTTATTCCACAAATTTAACCAATTCTTCATTATTCACCGACAAAACACACAAAAACCAAATTTTAAGAAGAAAAAAAATATTGTAAGAAAACTTACTAGCAATCATAGAGCTGATTTAAGAAATTTTCAACCTAAATATCATAACGTATTTGAACATTTTAAAAAGAAATTTGAGAAAAGAATTTAAAAAGATGAAAATTATTTTAATTATTGATCGGTCCAAATTTAATTAGTATTTTAAATGACAATTAATTATTTTGTTGCCAGTTGTCATATTATATCATTTCTAAAAGTATTAGCCTATAAAAAGTGAGAAATAAGAGAATAAGAAAGAAAATAAATAAATAAATGTTAATTGGAGTAGAAAACAACAAAACAAATGCTTATCACATGTTCATACTTGTGATGACTTAGATTTTTTGTTTTGTCCATTTTCTCAGATCAAATTCACAGTCCCCACAAATAAAATTATCCACAGAGAGAGAGAGAGAGAGAGAGAGAGAGAGAGAGAGAGAGAGAGAGGGAGAGGGTCCATTTATTTGTATGCTTTTGGATATATTATTTTTGCACCACATCTTATTAATATTTTCTTTAATTTTTTTCTGTATATAAATATTTCTGGCACCAAATTAAATTCCAAAATAAATTAAAGATACATAAACAAATAAAAAGTGCTGGAGAAATCCAAAAGAACTGTGATCTTAGAAAATGTAAACACAAGTTCTTGAATCCACCTCTTTTGAAGTGACTGTAAGTTATGCGGAAGAGATCAATACGTTTGCTGGATTCTTTTAAAATAAATTAAAATAATTAAAGAACATAAAAAGGTGGCAAAAGTTCAGAAGGAGTTATCATCAATCATCTCTTTGTCCCATGCACGTGCAAATTATTGCTCAAAACATGTGCATGGTTCAAAAACTATGCATACATATACATAGTTGTTTTCCTTTGATTTGAACAACTATGTTTTGGGTCTGATTTTTGTGTATACTTATCATTAAAATCTTTTTTCTCAATGCTTGGCATAGATGTGTTATCGCTGAATCGGATTGTTTATCTTTGACTCGCTGATGAGTAAGGATATCACTAAGCTTCGATTAAGTTGGTGTTGGAGCAATGGGCTTGAGTTCCATCTAAGTTGGCCATCACTTGACGAACATTTCGCGTCGATTAAGAATTGATATTGTCAATCTTGATAGAACTCAATTACTTTCTACTTTTTCTTTGAAAGAAAAAAAGAAGAAACCAAAAAAAAGATGCTTCATGTCATGTGAAGAGGCAAAACTTTGCCGGAAAAAGAAGAAAGAAGCGGAAGGATATCGAAAAAAGGTAAAATGCATGTGAGAAAAAAGACCCAGTTGTACTATTTTTGGTTTTGATGAGAGGATAAATGAAGTAAGGTGGAGATGTGGTGAGCAGACCTAAAATTGGATTTATGATGAAACTACAGACGGACCACTTGAAAATCCTCAAATAACAACACTGTCACGCAAGCTTTTATAATCAGGCTAAGACAGATTAAGCAATCCCTCTATATGGTATTGTCCCATGGATTTAAAATTATGTTCCAGCTTCAGTCCTTCCTGTTCTCAGCAAAGGAAGAAGGCTCTTTTTCTTTGTAAACCTAGTCACTTGTCCACAGTAAAGACTTAAGAAGTAACATGCACATCTTAATCTAGCCATATCTTGACATTTTGATGAAGAAGAAGAAGAAGAAGAAGAAGAAGAAGAAAAAAGGGGGTCAACTTTTGTATAGTGTATTCTGCCTCATTTATTTTATTTTATTTTATCTTTTGAGAAGTGGTATGTTGACAATTTGACATTGATGCTGAAATTAATGAATCAGCAAGAGAAATTCCTCTTCTATTTATAGATTGGCCCGTACAATTTAATGTATGAATAAATATCCATTTGTGGATTAAGCAAAACCACATATTTTATCCATGTGGCTATCTCATTTCTGGTTTGTGGGGTCTAAAAGAAAAAAGAAAAAGTTACAAGTTAAAAGGCAGCATTAATAATATCAGTGTTATATATGTCGCCAGAAGCAAGCTAGTGGATGGCTCTGCCAGAATTATACAATTAATTTTATTCTTAATTAATTATTTTACAGATTAAGTGTATCGCCTTATAAATTGTGAATTTGACGTGTTTAAATGAATTACTCTTAATTTAAGAGTTGATATATGGACCATATAGAGACAATCAACCTCGCCTTTAATTGTTAGATTAGTAAATCATGCAGATTTATAATGTTTAATAAAAGTTTATTTTTATATTTTAAAATAAATATAAAAAAATATTTATAATTTTTCTGATGTATAATTTTAAATATGTATTCTCTTTTACACAAAAAGATATATGTTATTGCAGATCGTAATAATGAAATGTATGTCATCGTTAAAATATTTTAATTTATAAGAATTTAGTCATTTTCGCTTTGAGGAGCTATCATTATCATGTTATCTGTATTTAATAAAATAAATTTAAAGTTTATTAATTCTTAAGTTCATTATTTGACCATCAAATTGATCTCATCAAGTTAATGACTTTAAACTGCGACTTTTTATGGTCACATATCAAAATTAAGAGCTGTTAAATTTTAGTCTCGTGTTATCAAATACAAACAACATGATAATGATGATTGATTCAGTAAAAATGACTATATCTTTACGAATCGAAACTTTTAAACAATGAGAAATTTTTTTATCACGATATGTAAACATATACCTTTTTTTATTTAAAAAGAAACATACTCAAAATTATAAAATAGTGAAAGAATTTTATTTTATTTTTTCTACCATTTTCAATGGCTAATTTTGAGGGCTCTGTTAACAAAAGTTGAGTAACATTGGGGATTCTTTGCTTTATTAAAATTTAATTATTGATAGAGCAATATGTGATCAATACTGATAATAACAGAATGGTGGTGACAAGGTGGAAGTCAATTCCTCAGCAAATCTGATTAGATTAAAACTAAGAGATAATTAAGATAAAAATCAATGGAAGTGCTTTGTACATCAGGGTCCATATCCTAACAATAGTCACATTTATATCTATTCCTATATTTTTTTAAAAAAAAAAAAAAAAAAAGAAGAAGAAAAAACTGTAAGCAGCAGATAAATATGTTAGGCAAGTGCAAGAGATACTACTGGCCATTTGCCTTTGTTTATATCAACTGCCCATTATCTTTTTCTGACTTTGTTGATGAAATGTCAAACCACTAAAGATAATTAAAATTAGATTTATAATTGTTGAAAAAAAAATATATATATATATATAATATTCACTGTATACTGAATATTAATTGATTTCATACGTACACTCGAACCAGACGAAAATTTTCCATGAACAGATATCAAATGAAAACTCTCTTTATTATGCATTAATTAAGAGAGTTGATTTTGAGTAGTAGTTGGGGATTTCAGGTTGATTTAGCTACGGAAATGCTGCCACTCAATAATGTAATATGCTCAACTGTTTTTGGTTGGAGGGCCTGACTCCCATCCACTCAAAATGATCTAATCATCTCTACTCAACTAAGTGTCTTTCTTGTTTTGAATATTTAGATCATGTGAAGTTTTCTTGTGTTATTAACCATTTCCACTGAAGTTAGTAGATATGTTAATGGAGATTGTATATATTTATATACAAAATCTTGATCAGCAACTGCTTTGGAACTACGAACAGAAGACTAAACTAACAGCTCTCCTAACAGGATTGACAGCCAAAAAACACAACAACTTCTCTGATTATATATAGAAATATGGAGTGCAAAGGGTTTTTGACAGAAACCGAGAAGCAAGTACTGACAGATATATATAACCACCTTTTTACCCAACACATTAATAAGTTTCGTCAGTGCTGGCCAAAAATACCTTTGTATTTCCTAAACTTAATGAAGCTTTAATGCAAGTGACGGACATTGCGGGATCATGTGTCTGTATACAGCACCAATTAGAGAGTCGAGTTTATTAATAGTTTCATCTGTAAGATTGGAAATTTGGAAAGGGTTTTGAGTCTCTTCGTCATTGTCTATTCTATCATATTGATATGTATTTTAATTTAAATAAAGTTTGAAGTTTAAGTCTATTTCTCTTCATTTTAAAAAGTTGGTCGTAATCTTTGGATATGTATTCTAAATTCTCATTCTAAAACGTCTAATATATAATTATTTTATACGAATTATAGTATTATTACACGACTCTATTATCCTAAATTTTTTTTTTTAATTATAGATAATTAATCGATGTTATTTTAAATAATTTATTAATTATATATATCTTTTATTAATTTAGATCAACAATAATCTACATATAATTTTTATTTATTTATAAAAATTAAAATTATATAAATAAATATTATAATTATCAAATATTACTAATCAATTATAAAAATAGATAAATAATTTAATAAGTAAAAATAATATAATATAATTAATTAATAAATTAAATACTATATATAATTTGACTAATTTAATATTTTATTATATTAATAAATATTAAAATAAAAATAATATTAATCTTTATAAATTTATATAATAGGATGTGCCTGTGGTATGTTTAACAGACTCTAGATCAGTGAGAGTGAGTGCACAGTTAGCCTTGGAACAGACAAGAAGTTGGTTTCACATGCTCTAGAAAAGAGAAACTCAGAGTACGATATAGTAGGTATAATTATCACCTTTTTCTTAATACATTTCATTTTGAAATAATAAATTAAAATAATATATCACATGCTCGTAAAACCACTTCAATACTAAATTATTTTAATTATTTTAAAATTTTATTTAACAACTATATATATATTAATTTCTAAAAATTTAATTTTTTTTTATTAATTTATTAAGTCACATTATTAATTAAATACTGACTCTAATATTATATGCTAAATAATATATATAAATTTCAGAGTTGCCGCTCAATTGAAAAAAAAGAATGTTATGGTGCAATGCTAATGAAATCACATTATTTGTATTCTTCAGACCAACAGCTTCTTTGTTTCTTAATTGAGATGATGAATATATAATTACATAAAGCCTAAGCTTACTGTTTAAGCACTTTAGAGACTCTTTAAAGACCTAATATTGGTGGACCAATTTGCTTAATTAATAGATAATACACATGCTCTTTCAAATAAGTATACGAAATCTTATTTTTAAATACTATTAGAGTATGTTGCCCCTACCTATATATATAGTTAGTACTAGTAGAGCTTTTAATATACAAAGTCAAAAAACTTGATTGGCTAGCTTTGAAAAATATGCATGTTCCTAATCAAGATCTTAATACCCATATTCCAAGCATCCTCTAATTAATTAACTACGTTCTTTGATTAATTATTTAATCCCTTTAAGTTCATTAATTGCCTTCTTATACAATTCTTTCTTTGCATGTCATTTTAAACATGCAACTTTCCATAAATAAAAAAAAACAATATAAAGAAATGTTCCTTTCAACCCTCGCAAATGGGATACTTGCAAATATTAAAAAATAAGAATAAGAAGAAAATTAAATTACGCCAAAAATTAAAAAATAATTAGCAAATAATAAATAGAAAGCTTTGTAGAGGGTGTGTATCCCATGGTTGGCTTTTTATTTTCTTTTCCTTTCTGTAACTTTAGCCCATCCGGGAGTAGTCTTATATAATTAATTTGTTGCCATATATTTGATTATGTCACAAGACAATGTTTACCTATTGAATTGCAGATTCGAGCTATGATCTTATGTAGCTATTCCTAATATAATATTTTTAATGGTCGAATGAGCAACAAATGTAAAATAGTTATAATACTTGAAACAAAATTACATCTCACTCTACCATTACTTAAGCATAAAACAGTTAGAATGTATGACATTTATTCAATAACAACCGATTACAATATAGCCAAGTCATTATCATAATCTTAAACAGAAAGCTGTGAACAAAGTAACAAACATTCTACTGTTATTGGACCTAAAATGAGACCTTGAAAATGTTTGGAATTATGGACCCGAGTGTAAGGAAGTCAAACATGATTATCTCCAGAAGACCATAACGAGTAATGTTGGGCGTCTTACAGGGAAGACTTAAAAAGGAAAATACTCATTTTTGCATTTGTTCTGCCATGATTATCGGCAAGATATTGAAATTAATGGATAGCCACCATATCAGCACAGTCTTCCATTGTCATGTCTTTTTTTCTTTCTTTCTTTCTGTCTGTCTGTCTGTCTTTGATGATATTAATAGTTATCAGTTGTAGACATGACTTGATCAGCCCGATTCATGGGTATTAAGTCGTTGAAACAGGTAGCCGTGTCTAAGATGGTTTAATTGGTCTTCTTAATACACCCATGTCTTTTTCATGGAATTCTATTCTAAGTTCCATTTCTGTATGTATTTAAGAATTACTTTCTCTATATATTATTATAATTTCGCAACAGGACAACCGCAGTCTCGATTGCTTGTTTATTTGTCAAGTAACTTCCTCGTCAGTTTCTATCATTTTTATCACTTAAAAACTAATGAATCCTCTTTACCACTTCATACAATCTTATGCACTATCATAAACATGATATATAAAGTCTCTTAACTTCGAAACAATATAGAGACCAAAAACCCATGAAGCCCAATATAGAGTTCGTGATGGCAAAGAAAGGATTTGCCTTTTCAACTAATTAAATAGTCCGAAAACCCATGGAGCCCAATGTAGAGCCGAATCATAGCCTATCCTATCCAAAGGAGTCCTTGGAAATTGCAATCCATTCAAGAGCACATGATATATATTCTAAAACATTTCCGACGATTTAGGGGTGAAAGAGAAAGAAAAACAGAAACCAATTGTTTCTAAACTTATTTTTCCTTTTAACACCTCAATCATTCATTAAGGTTTGTGTCAATTCAGCTTCTGCAGTTTGTGTTATGCATTGCAGCATGTGTTGCCAATTACTTTATGCCATATTTATATATATGGGTAATGAAGATTCCTTTGTAAAGAAGATAAAGTTAAAGCATCAACCCTCCTTAATCATGTTATTTTGTACTGATTCATTAGTAAAATGCCAATGTTACACTAGCTTTTTCGAGCTAGGAAAACAAAACATAAACAGTAAAACTGTTCCTTCTTTCCTCTTGCCTATAAGGTAATCAGGTAACACTGAAAAGTATCATTTCAAAATCATTATCAAGTAAATATGATTAATAAAAACACTGCTTCTCCAAAGATATTATTAGACCACATTCGCATTGTGTTTAATCGATCTGCACGCAAAATTTTAATGATAATGCTGATTAGACTAGCCAGTTATCTATAAAGCTAGATATAGCATTATATTTCACAATATTCATTGTAATTTTAGAGTGGTACATACCATATGCAAATACAATGCTCCTAATTATCCTTCTTTTTATATTTTAAACTCCCGGCCACATTTTTAAGTTAATTTATTAGGGTTCCTAAAAATAATTATAAATGAGCAGAGTGTAGAATTTTGGATTGTTGAACTATGATGAGTATTTTCAATAGATTAAGAATTCTGAGTTCTTATTTACAAATGTGATGAGCATATATACTGATGCTGGTACATGTCCTAACGGCTACATTCTAAAAGGGAAAGGTAGAAGTGACCTTTCCTGCTTTGCAGAAAAGGTTGCTCCCTTTCACCCTTGGTCAGGGATGAGAAGCCTGCACAAGCAATCCAGCTTGTGCAGTCTCTGAGACCATGTCCCATGTTCTGTTTTCTTCAACACTCCCCTTCAAGCTGGGTTTATATAGGTTTATTGAACCCATCTTGCTGAGAATGGACCGATGATTCTGTTTGTCAAGAGCCTTTGTAAATATGTCTGCCAGTTGATCTTGACTTTTGATGTAAGGTGTTTCAATTTCCCCTTTTTGAACCTTTTCTCTGATGAAATGGCAATCGACTTCGATGTGCTTAGTCCTTTCATGAAACACTGGATTCGATGCTATGTGCCGGGCAGCTTGATTGTCACAAAACATTTTCATAGGCTCCTTGGTTTCTACTTTCATGTCCTTGAGAACTTGCTTTATCTAAATGAGTTCGCTAGCCGTGGATGCCATTGCACGGTATTCTGCTTCGGCGCTTGATCTAGCAACTACGCTCTATTTTTTGCTTTTCCATGTCACCAAGTTTCCTCCGACGAATACATAGAATCCAGTGGTTGACTTTCTATCACAGCTTCCAGCCCAATCAGCATCCGAGAAACCAACTGTATTAGTAGAGTTATTTCTCTTCATCCAGATTCCTTGTCCGGGTGTTCCCTTAAGGTATCTGAGGATCCGATCAATGGCTTCTAGATGGCTGGTGCGAGGAGCATGCATAAACTGACTTATCACACTAACTGCAAAAGAAATGTCAAGTCTAGTGACAGTTAAATAAATTAATTTTCCTACTAAAAGCTGATAGTGTCCTATATTGGTCAGAGGATCTCCGTCTTCTAAATTGAGTTTAATTTTGGTTTCTATTGGGGTGATAGCAGGTTTGGCTCCTATCTTGTCAGTTTCCTTTAATAGATCAATGGTATATTTCCTTTGGGATAGGAATAAACCTTTGCTGGATTTTGCTATTTCTATGCCTAGGAAGTATGATAGCTGACCTAGATCTTTAATGTCAAATTTCTTTTTTAGACTTTGTTTGACATTCTCTATCTCTGGATTATCGTTCCCGGTTATTATGATGTCATCAACATATACTAAAAGAATAATGGTGTGGGTGTGAGTGTGTCTAACGAACATGGAAGAATCAGAATCACACTTATTAAAGTTAATGCTTAATAAAAAAACAGTTGAGTTTAGCATACCATGCCCTTGGGGATTGTTTCAGGCTATAGATTGCTTTCTTGAGCTTACATACCAGGGATGAGTCTGAGTTTGACTTGTATCAAAGGGGAATGGCCATGTAAACTTCTTCTGCTAAATTTCCTTGAAGGAAGGCGTTCTTGACATCCATTTGGAATAGATTCCAGCCTTGATTGATTGCTACTGAAAGTAGGATCTGAACTGTGTTCATCTTGGCCACTGGAGCGAAAGTCTCTTGATAATCAACTCCGTAAGTTTGGGTGAAGCCTCGGGATACGAGTCTGGCTTTGTATCTATCAATAGTTCCATCACTATTAAATTTGATCTTGTATACCCATTTGCATCCCACTGGTTTTTTATTTGATAGAAGGGATACAATGCTCATGTGTCATTCTTTTCAAGGGCTAGAAGTTCTTCTTCCATAGCCTTACACCATTTGGGGTCAGCATTGGCTTCGTAAAAGTTTGTAGGTTCGGAGTGATTGGAGATCTGACATAGATAATTGCGATATTGTTTAGATACAACATTATATGAAATAAAATTCTGAATAGGATATGTCACCGTATGAGACACATAGTCTCTAAATTTCACAGGCAGTTTGGTTTGTCGACTAAAGCGTCTCAAGGCAGTTGCTTCCTCTGTGACTTCGTGAGATGGGGCTTCTTGTGAATGGTTATCTCCCCTTGAAGGAATTAGCCTTGAGATGGCAAGTGGTTGTTCCAATAGGGAACATTGATCAAAGCTGCTAAGAGAAATATCAGAGTTAAGCGGAAAAAGAGAATTAAATTCAATACTGGTAGGGTTGGTATAGTAGGACTCAGTTTCGAGGAAGGTGACATCCCGAGAGACATAGGTTTTGTGAGTCAACGGATCATAACACTTGTACCCTTTTTGGGTGGAGGAATATCCGAGGAAAAGAGTTTTAACCGAGCTCTTGTCTAGTTTGTGTTGGCGAGTGACGTGCATATAGCACACGCACCCAAAGACCCCTAGATGACCTAAGTCAATCTTTCGACCTTTGAGGACTTCCAAAGGACTCATATGATTTAAGGTGACAGAGGGTAGTCTATTAATAAGGTAAGTAGCAATTAGGAGGGCATCCAACCAAAAAATAGAAGGAACATTATGTTGGAACAAGAGAGTACGGGTGACATTGAGGAGATGGCGATTCTTTCGCTCAGAGATGCCGTTTTGCTCGGGAGTATTAACATAGGTGGTTTGATGAGTAATGCCATGTTGTTTAAAAAATGTGGAAAAATTTTGATTTATGTACTCCGTACCATTATCGGAGTGAAAAAATTTTAAATGTGCATTATACTGGTTTTTTATAAAGTGGTAAAATTCTTGAAATCGTGAGAAGACTTCATTTTTGCCTTTTAACAAATAGAGCCATGTAGTGCGAGAATAATCATCAATAAAGGTAACAAAATATCAAAAATGATTATATGAGGTAACGGGGGCAGGTCCCCAAACATCGGAATGTATTAATTCAAAAGCTTTTTTCAGACATGCTTGAGTATAAAGAAAAGGGTAGCCGAGTGTGCTTAGAAAATTTGCATACATCACAATGGCTAGAATCCAAGTTGAAACAAAATAATTTGTTGAGAACATGGTCGGAGGGATGTCCAAGTTTCTGATGCATGAGCATGTCTTGGGAGTTTTTGGTGGCTAAACATTTCTGGGGGGATCAAAAAGATAGTATAGGCCATTTTCTAGGTGTCCTTCACCAATCGTCTTCCCGGAAATTCGATCCTGAAAAATGACTGAGAATGGTGAGAAAATAACATTACAATTTAAATCAAGAGTGATCTTACCAACAGATAAAAGATTAGATTTAAATTCGGGCAAGAGTAAAATATTCGAAAGAAAGGAATTAAATAAGTTTGAGGTGCCATAACCCTGAATTTTAACTTGATTTCCATTGGCCACTATCACATGCTGGGAATCTCTGCTCTGGAATTTTTTTTATAATTTTGCAGGATCCCAAGTCATGTGATTAGTAGCACCAGAGTCAATAATCCAGGCATTTTGATTAGATGTAGTGTTATTTTTAAGTGACTGAAAATTAAATTGAACCGAACCTGATCCATCGGGTTGGGAGGGTCTGAACCCGTGGGGTTGCTGGGCCACAATATCCTGTATTTGGGCCTGGCAGGCCTGCTGAGTTGGATGGGCTTGGTAGACGGGCTGAGTGGAAGAAGGCAGATGGGCCTGAGTCAACCCTGGGCCTAGCCCAGTTGTGGATATATGGGCCAAACCTAGGCCAAGCCCAGATGAGGAAGGATGGCCTGGATCCAAAGGTTAGTAGGGCCGGGTCGAGCGGTCGAATCAGGCTTTTGAGTTGGGTCGGTGGAGCCCTATGTAACCAGGTCGTGTTTCGGGTCGTGGCGTCATATAATTTTTGGCATATGACACCCCAGCACCCACACCCCTTCTCCTAGGGTTTTCATCCCTCTTTTCTCCAATTCTTCTTCCTCCTTTCTTCCAGGCTCCCGGACCTTCCCACCCCCGTGCTGGTCGCAGCTGAGGGTGGAGGTGCCAGCAGCCGTCATGATGGTGACGGTGGTTTTTGGAATAGGCTCGGTTGTCGGTGGTTTTTGGAATCTCGTTCATCGAGTTCCTTCTTGTTTCCTCACGCTGAATCGTAGCTATTATGGCTTCGATTGAAGGCAGTTGAGGGGCGAGTAGGATCTGCGATCGCAAGCCCTCGTAGCTTGAATCCAGACCTCTCAGGTAAGTGTAAATTAGATCTTGCTCCGCTATTCTCTGTAGTTCTTCCGGATCATTTGATGGTGGGAGGTAGTTTTGTAACTCCTCCCACCTGGTTAATATTTCTGTCGAATATTCTGTGGAATTTTTGGTCCCTTGAACGATCTGGGACAGTTCCTACTTTAGCTTGAATATATGTGCGTAGTTGTTTTGATGGCCATAGAGGGTCTGTATTTTTTCTCATATTGCTCTTGATGTCTCCATAAGGATACATAGCCGAGCAATTTTACTTTCCATTGTGTTGGTGAGCATGGACATGACCAAATGGTCAGATGATTACCACTCTTCGATTTTCTCTAATTCTTCCTCTGTTGGTGCTTCTGGAATTGCTGGTTTTGGTTTTTGTTTGCTGCCTGTAATGAATTCAATTTTTTTCTGGGCACTAAGGGCAATGAAAATGGATTTTGACCACTCAAAGTAGTTGTGACTGCCCTGCAGCACAATGTTGGTGATTTTGGTGGTTTCATTGTGAGCCATTGTTTTTGAATGTCGAAATGTGAGTTTTGTGGCTTGGTAGGTGATGACTGGCTAGACCAGCTCTGATACCATGTAGAATTTTGGATTGTTGAACTATGATGAGTATTTTCAATAGATTAAGAATTATGAGTTCTTATTTACAAATGTGATGAGTATATATACTGATGCCGGTACATGTCCTAACGGCTACTTTCTGAAAGGGAAAGGTAGAAGTGACATTTCCTGCTTTGCAGGAAAGGTTGCTCCCTTTCACCCTTGGTCAGGGATGAGAAGCCTGCACAAGCAATCCAGCTTGTGCAGTCTCTGAGACCATGTCCCCTATTCTGTTTTCTTCAACACAGGGTTATTTAAACTGAGATATGCAACATTCTCGCCACAAATAGTCCTGAAACTATTATGGATGCATGTTCTATATACATTGAGAGTGCCTCTCTTGTACAAGAGGTTTTGCCTCTCAGAGATACAGTCAGTCGGGCAAACTATCTCAAGTTTGCCAAGATAGTTTGTGAGACTGACTCCTTGGGAGATTAGTTCTATTGCGCAGGATATCAGGAATGTATTTTGTTCTCTACTCTTTTGGTTTTGTCCCTACAATATGTAATAGGGTAGCAGATTGGCGTATTAAGCATGTTGATTTTGATGTTAGTCCATTGCATTCCAGATGAACTGAAAAAGCTCCTCCCGATGGATGTTAATTTGATTTAATTCAATGACTTGATCATTCTTGAAAAATATATATATATATATATATATATATATATTACCTGTTGCTATTCTTGCACGGCCCTCTAATTGGCCTGCAATGAATAAAAGGAAACACATAAAGGAAATTAAAAGAAAGAAAGGGCCTTCATATTAAACTTTATCAGTTATAAAGTTAAAGAGCACTAGCGAAACAAAGGCAAAAGTTTGTGGAAAAGATACTAACTCCTCTTATGGATTAACTCAAACAGAATAAAAAATAAGAAAATGAGAAAAAGAGGGAAAGAAGAAACAAGGAAAGTTTCTCATATTTGAACTTTTGTAAGAAAAATATAATTGAAAGGCAAAAGACAGTATGTGAAATTGAGAAGTCTGTGACAGTTTGTCCGCTACATTCACATTCACTTTTATTTTGCTTAATGTGGAAAACAGACATTCAAATGGGTTCTGATAACCTCCAAATTATTTCTTTCCAATATTATTTCAGATTTAAATTTAGATTCTTAAAAAAAGTTAAATGCTTGTCATTAAATTAAACTCTAAATAGTTTGTCGTCCGTACATATTTATAGAGATATTAGGAGAAATGCAATCAATTGCTAAAATAATCACAAATTTTAAGATTATACCATGCAAGTCGACAAACAAATAAAAAGAGAAAAAAGGGTACTAAGTGGGGGGTTTTTATTTTGAGTTAGAGAGATGTTCTAAGAGAAATGGGTAACTTGTGATCCAAGGACATGAAAGAAAGAAAGAAAGAAAGAAGAAGGAAAAGTGGCAGAACACAAACTGGCTTTGTATAGGGCATCCATGGAGATTTAATTAGGTGGCAGGGCAAAGCCAGTAATGCCTGTTTGGGACTGCCAAACACCCTCCATTTCCATCTAAGATTTGTTGAATTTGGTCAATAGTTTTTCTAGTCAATTCTCGAAATTATAGCTCCAATTGCCCATCAGATTTTCTTTTTGTAGTCAATGCTACATAAGTTTTATATTGCACTTCCAATTATGAATATTTTCCTTCTTCCTTTTCTTTTCTATCTCTTCTTTTTTGAGAAAGGAAAAAAGTGTATGTTTTTACAGTCCATATAGTCAAAAAGAAAAAAGAGATTCTAAATAAACTATGTCTATCGCGTTATTTAGTTACTGTAATCATAACAGCATATTATATAAATAATTAATCTTTTATTTTAAAAATCAAATATTATTTAGATCAATTATCTCTAATTATTATTATTAGTATTATTAAATGTATCTAAGAATGACATGGAAACATATATGAAGAATTTATTAGAATCCCACCTCTTAACTTCCCTCTCTAAGTTGGTGGAATAATAAATGAATTAGGATACATCATTCAACTTTAGCCTTATTTTTCACCAACAACCACCGACTCTACAGTTGTTCACACTATGCTTTCCCTACGCATGGAGTTCAAGATTTGGGCTCCCATCTTTCTATTATCTGGACCCAGAAAAATACTTCTTGTGATCAAATCTAACTATGAAATTAATATTAAGATATAAAATGCATAATTTCACCCATTTACCCCCACTTTTTTAGTAAGTACTATTGACATTTATATATTTGCATAACTTGGTTTTAGTAGTTACTAACTAACTCGCATACATTTTAGAATATGATCATTTTCTTTTTAAGTCAAACCCATGTGAATTAATTGATTACCCTATGATATCACCAAAATAATTGATTAAAAAGTTGAGTCCTCATCTTCCTTTTGCTACCAATAGCCTGCTAGATTATTTTTATGGCAATAAGAACAACAATTATGGAACTTAGAACATTTAAAGAGAGGGGGAAGATGGACTATAAATAAGGGGAAATTTACCTAACATTTTACAGGAAATTTAATGACTTAATTAGTTCCACAATCTTTTTAGCTAGCCCATCCACATCAACATTAGAAAGTAATACAAAACAATTGGACTTTTAAAATTAAAATAAGAAAATATATCATTACAAACTCATTTATATACATATATATATATATATATATATATATATATATATATATATATATATATATATATATATATATATATATAAGAAAAAGCAAATATAACTTTTGTGGGTGTGTTGCATGGGCATGAATGATTGTGGCATATTTGCTTCAATTAAGAGTTAAAAGACATATATGACCAGCCAGCCTATTGATATTAAGAAAAGCCCATTTAGGCCCATCGACTTTTTTCTTTTCCTTTTTTTTCTCTCCTGCCAATTTACAAATATTTGTATTAAAAAATTTAATTATAAAATTATGAATAAAAAAGGAAAAAAAAAAAGAAAAGAAAAGAAGAAGACAGCAAAGCTAACACGGAAGGTAAGTGACTTTGGGCTTTGCTACAACTTGCAAACCTTTTTCATGTTGGAGCATTTAATTAAATTTTGTTTTTTTGTTTTTTAATTTTAGTTTAGTGCCACGTCATCTGACACAAAATATGTGTCAGTTTTAGCATGCTTTTCTTTGTTTTACTGTTTTATAATGTTGAAGATGGATTTCATTTCACACTTTCTACCTTTGCGTGTACAACACATCCAATCCTTTTGGGATTAATAATTCTTAATTAACCTAAAACTGGACCATATTATGTATACTAATTGTAGATATTTTAGACTGAAATAGTTTTAATTTCATAATTATTATTATTATTATTATTTTATAGATCTTAGAGTTAGTTAATTATATAAAATATTTTAATACACTCTATGCTATTATTTATTTATTTATTAATTTATTTATGTTGAATATGTATTTTTATTTTAAAATATTTTAATAGTAGTATATAGAATTTTATAATATTAACTCACTTTTGACACAGCAAATTTCAATTTTTCTCAAATGGTAATTATAACTTTTTATCCTCTATTTTTTAGCAATCCTATTTTCTTCGCTTGTAGATCTTCAATGTAATTATTTTTTATATTTTATATTGACTCTAGTTATTCTGCTGCTAATAATATAATTAGCAGATATTTAATTATGCTTGATTATATAAAGGTTTAAATATTAATACTATTTTGATGGATATGTGTAAGATAATTAGAATTATTGGCGGATATTTAATTATGTTTGATTATATGAAAGTTTAGAATATTGATTCTATTTTTTATGGATATGTATAACACAATTACAATTATAATGGTTTTAAAACCCTCAACTCTAACAATTTGCACCATTTTAGAATACAAATTTGAATAATGATAAAAAGAATATGAAGATTTTAAGGAAATTTATATATAATCTTTTATTGCTGCAGTTTAGATAATATGAACAAAGATAAATTATACAGAGAAAATGAATCTATTAACAATTTAGATCAAAAAAAAAAATTAGTAAAATGATTTCCTTTTATATCAAATTAACTGAAATTACTTGTTAATATATTACTATTTTTGACTATTCCTAACTAACCAATTTAGATCAAATACAATAACCAATTATATAAACTTATACTGTTGCATGCATGTAATTTTTACAAAATTGAAAAAAAAAAGTATTTTTAATAAAATAAATAAGAAAAAAATTACTCATAAGATTTTGTTTCATAGGCATTAGATATAATTACAAAGAAATTTTTTTTATTTCTCATTTAATTTAAAAGTTATGTTACAATTTAACATAATATGAATTTATTTTAAATTTTTTAATATTAAAAAATTTAAAAATTAATTGTTTTAAAAAAGATTAGATGTCCGTATAAAAAATATTTTTATTTATTTATTTATTATATGGTACTGAAAGGGGATATTTTAAAAATATTTATATTTTTTTTTAGCTCTTTTCTAAGAAAACTATAATTAATTATGTTATGGATTTTATTTTTTTCTCCCAACAAATCCTTTTTTATCATTGCTTACTTTTTCTTTTTCTTTTTTTATAAGTTTTTGATTTGAAATTGAGTAATTACTTTTATAAGGAATTAAGTTAAAGGTAGTGAAATTTCTTTTTTGATGGAAGGACTGCCATGTGATGATGAGGATAATAATTTCTTGAAATGACAATATAAAGTGATGAAATATACCAAGAAGAAAGAACAGAACAGAACAGAACAGACAGATAATCTTGTCTTAAGACGACACCAAATGATTATTATTACAAACACCTCTATCAAAGTCTTTACAACTAGGAAAATCCTTAACGCGCCAAATCGTAGCGCGTTGATCTTTTTCTTTTTCTCTGCCATCATTTGCTCGGCGAGTAAGTGCCGGCCACGGGCCACCTCTCCGTCTCTCTCTCTCTAGCCACTGTAGCTTTGCTATTGTAATTAATGCGCCCAAACACACACAATCTATCTCTCTACTCTCTACTCTCTACTATTTTAATCATTCAAACCCTCTTCTTCTTATTCTCTTCTCTCCTCTTTTTCACTCTTTGTTCGTCGGCTTTTGCTGCTCTGATCCTCAAACCACTGAGGTACCCTTTTGTTTTAGCTGTTCATTTTGTTGATTTCAAGAACTGTTTTCTTTCGTTTCAGTTTTGTCTTTAATGTTGTGTCTGTGTTTGTGTTTAGGCGTCTGTCTTTGTTTGTTTAAACTTTTAAAGCAAAAGTTCGAAACACTTTTTTTTTAACTAATGCATGGCTACTGGGTTGATATGTATTAGTAGTTATAGTTTATGAAGATCTATACAGCTGATCACAAGAAGGAGCTCATTTTCTTGATTCTCGTTTGTTTGCTGAGAAAATGAAAAAGAAAGTTGTCGTCTGTAATACTTGCTTTATGAACTACTATGTATTTATTTCTAAAAATGGAAACTGCCACTTCCACTTTAACTGCTATTATAGTTATAGCGTAGAGTGATATCTGTTTTCTTGGGGCTTTTCAGCAACGTCAATTTGATTTCTGAGTTTCTCAACTCTATCTTCTATCTTCTATTTCTATTTCTTTTTTTTTTTAAACCTTTGCTACATTTCTACTTTTTCCTCTTTTCTTTTCTTTTTTCCTTAATGATAATTACGTAATAGTTACTTGACATATTGTGTTCTCTTTTTAGGCCATATTTGATTCTGTTTTGACAAAATCATGCTTTTTTTTCGTCCTTTTCTGCTTTTCTGTTTCTGCTTTATCTCTCCTTGGTTTTCTCTCCAGTGGGAATTCAAAGTTTTGTGAAAGTTTCTATCTTTCTCTCTCTGTGTGTCCTGCCCTTTGTATAATCTACTTTCAAAGTTATGGAATATATTTAAATCTTTACTTTTTTTTCCTTATGGGATGGTATACTGTTGATTTCAAAATTCTTTACTGGTTTCTTTTCCTTTATGACTTCTGCAAATTTTGAAAAGTGAAATATCTGGACAAAGGTGTGTGCTTTGCTCTATTTTCCATCCTTTTCTGGGCAACCAACTACAGATTTAAGGCTTTTTATGGGTGATACAGATTCTTAACTCTTTGTTCTAATATATCCTATGCTTCTCTTTGTGATAATCATCATAAAGGTAAGAATTTGAGAATCATCCATACATATTCCTTTTGTTGTTTTGTTTACGTATCTTAAGATTTTGCTAGTTATAAGGATACCCTTTTGTTTCCCTCTGTTTGAGGGTAAACTTAAATTTGGTTGATAGATCTCTCATTGGCATCATTTTACTTTCAATATGTATGGATGATGGACTTTTGATAAATAGAATAGTCAATAGACAGTTTTCTTGTTTTATGGTGTGTCTTTGATTTATATGCTCCTGATTTTCCTGTTTTCCTTGTCTTTGTTGGTTTTAACTTTCAAATTGTAGTTTATAGATTAAACTATATTATAATATCTATCCCACTGATGTGTCAACGTGAATCCTTGCGAAGGACAAAGGATTAGGACAGCCTTTCGAGTATATTCTATACCAAGGTCACATGGAAGATTATAAAATTACTTTTGTTTGATTTGTAGGGAGTTTCCTACGCTTGCAGCCATGTCTGTGTTCTAGCTAAGTTTGTAATATAAAATTCAATTATCTAATGTCTTATTATTGTTTTTTCTTTATGTTCAGCTGGTCTGTTTTCAATCAACATAACCCCCATCGAATTCCAATTGACCAAGATTAAAAAGATCCCACTTTTCTATACTGAGGTGTAAAGTGACCTGTGGTTTCATTGGTGGGAATCTTTGGTGTTTGGATAGCTTTTCTTTTTTTGTTTACTATCCTAGCCAATACCAGAGTTTCATCATATGAGATCTGTCCTTCCCGAAGAAGGAAAGCTTGTCCATTTATTGCACGGCTTATGTCTTCTTCATCCTGAACTTTGAGTAAATGGGGGCTTGTGTCTCTACTAGCAGTCGAAGCACTTGTAGTAGCAGGAGCAATGGAGAGAGAGTTCCCCCTCCTTGCTTGGGGATTGGATTTTGTGGGCAAAAGAAAACTAAAAGAACATTCTCTGATCATGTAGTTACACTGCAACATCTACCCTCCATACCCAACAGGATTTTCACTAATGGAAAGAGCCGAACTTCTTGTATATTTACGCAGCAGGGTCGCAAGGGCATAAACCAGGATGCAATGATCATATGGGAAGTGAGTTTCATTCTTTATATTGCAATTAGTGTGTAATAATGTGTTGAACTTAGTTGCTTAGCCAAACTTTGAATCTGTGCAGGATTTCTTGTCAGAAGATATGACTTTCTGTGGCGTCTTTGATGGCCATGGTCCACATGGCCATCTTGTTGCCCGCAAGGTGAGGGATGCCCTGCCAATAAAGTTACTATCATTCTTGCACTCTATTCAGTCCAGACAAAATGAGTCTGGTCAAACCTGTTTTAAGGGTAATTCAAAGAAATCAGATGTTGGAGACTGTGAGAAGGACGCTTCAACCGAGGATAAATTGAATTCTGTATGGAGAGAAGCATTCTTAAAGTCATACAAGGCCATGGACAAGGAACTGAGGTCCCATCCTAATTTGGACTGCTTCTGCAGTGGTAGCACTGCTGTTACTATAATAAAACAGGTATTGTAGGAAGCGCGGTCAATGGTCCTCCATTTGTTTAACTTTGTTCTTATTCTGTGAATCTATTTTTGTTTTCAAGGGTTCCAATCTTTTCATGGGATATATTGGAGACTCTCGTGCCATCATGGGATCTAAGGACAGCAATGATTCCATGGTGGCAATCCAGTTGACTGTTGATCTGAAACCTGATTTGCCAAGTAGGTACTCATATGCTAAAATAGTTAGTTCTTTTGGTGATTTTCTTCCATGCTTGAATGAAACAGTTCAGTTATCCTAATTGTTACAGGGGAAGCAGAAAGGATTAAACGATGTAAAGGTAGAGTCTTTGCTTTGCAAGATGAGCCTGAAGTGCCAAGAGTTTGGTTGCCATTTGATGATGCCCCTGGCCTGGCAATGGCACGAGCATTTGGAGACTTCTGTTTAAAGGAATATGGGGTGATCTCAATACCTGAATTCTCACACCGCCTACTTACCGAGAGAGATCAATTCCTTGTTCTTGCCTCGGATGGGGTATGATCTTCATCCCTGATTTTTCCTTATTATATCCTTCTCAATTTGGTAACAGAAAATTGAAATTCTTTAATAGTCACAGCTGATTTCAATGATGATATTAAGGTTGATTACTAATTCAACGTCTTCTTGCTATGATCTGTAATGTGCATAATAAGAAAATAAAATAATGCATGTGTGATGCTACTGTGGCCAAAGAAAGCTTTTATTGATAAGTTTATTGGAAGCCATATCACTGCCACAGGCTCAATGCAGTTACCAAATTTTATGCTGGCTTGTCTGAACAATTTGCACTTCAGTTGACTGCAGTAATCGAATTATTGCTGTAATCCACGATAGGTGTCAGAAACTTACTCGAGTAATGCTGACTCATGTTTTTGACTTCATTTTATGTTTCAGTTTTATGCACTTGAATATTTGAGTTGAAATGAGTAGCTTAATATTTCCTGTTTTGTCATTTTTTTTAATAGCAGCTATTCTATTTCTGCTCTGTGGGTGCTCTGGATTGCATACAAGACTTGAGAACTAATTCAACTCCATAAAACATCCAAAAATCATCTGAACGAGTCCTAAGAAATATTTTGAGTAGAAGATAGGTCTGTGCTGCAAGGGAACACAAAAATCCTGCCTAGACTGTTCAGATCTCATCATAAATGTAAAGCAATGATGGAAAATTATTGAATGTAGAATTTCGTAATAGTAGTAGTGATCATTGCACAAGTAGCGATCATTGCACACAGTGGTAGAACAAGAATTATTATAGGACCTCAAAATAATAGCATTTATCTTTTAATCTTACGATTTAGATAACATTTCCAGCTGTGCATGCTTTAGAATGACGTATATTAGAAATGGTTTGTGCATGAGTTTGATAAGTTGCAGCCCATTGTGTTTTCTTGTGTTTATTAAGTCGGTGTTTGATTGTCAGGTGTCAGTTTAGTTCTCAGTTAGACCAAAATCTACTACTCACTAATGTGTGAACAAGTGAGTCCTGTGTTTATTATATTATTTTCTATCTCTCATCTGCTTGTGTTAGCTCCTAAGTTTATGATGCTACAGGTTTGGGATGTTTTGAGCAATGAAGAGGTGGTTGAGATTGTATCTTCAGCTCCAACACGGTCATCAGCTGCTCGAATCTTGGTGGACTCAGCTGCTCGTGAATGGAAGCTAAAATATCCAACTTCGAAGATGGATGACTGTGCAGTAGTTTGTTTATTTTTGGATGGGAAAATGGACTCAGAATCTGATTACGAAGAACAAGGCTTTTCTTCTGCAACCCTTCAGAGCAATCATTCTGGTAATGCAATTGAATCAGATGATGGCCAGAAGTCAGAGCCATGTTTGCAAAGGAATTTTACTGTCAGATCATCTGAAGAAAATGATAGTTACGGAAACCTAACAGTTGAAGTTGAGGGGAATGGGGATGTAGCTGCTGGTGAAGATCAGAGTTGGTCAGGTTTGGAAGGTGTCACGCGAGTGAATTCACTTGTTCAACTTCCAAGATTTTCTGAGGAAAGACCAAACCCATAATTTTGCTGTATCTATAGAAGCTGGAATGGGATTGACCTAATTGTACTATTTTGGCTTTTGAGCTTTACCATATTTAGGGAAATTCCAGGGCTGGCGGCACTATTGGAAATTTATGCTGGTAAATTGTATTGCCAGAGCCTTTTGTTGCTGTACCTCACAGAAATGCAGCAAAAACAGCTTTCATTAATGAATTGAACTGAACCAATATAGTTGTGTTAATATGATATCATTTTGTCCCAATTCTGATTCTGCTCGTGTTTTAGTAAACTAATGCAGAACCGAATTCCTGATGAGATTTGGTGTCAGACTCTCAAAGAGCTTTATATTAAAGAGATTGCAAGACAATGGAGATGAAAACTTGAGGTGGATAATCTAATGAATCATTTTAGAAGTTTAGTCCTTCATCATTTGTATGGTTATATAAAAAGGAAAAATGGAAAAGAATGCGGTCACAAGGAACATGTACTGTCAAACTGTTTATGTCAAGAAGTATGGTTGCCTTCAGACCCTTTACAGGTAATACCAATCTGATGGTTGGGAGGAAAGCCAAATTAGCATATGAAGAATCTTTGAAAAGTTAAAAAAGACTTTAGCCTAATTGCTAAGGCCATGTTTGACAACTTTGTAGGCATTTCTTTTGCTACTATAAAGCATAAATAAAAAAAAAAACAGAGAATGTAAAAATAAAACAAGCTAACAAAAGAAAATGACTAAATTTTCTGATGGTACATTCTCGTCATTTATCTTCCCATCTGCCCACATTAAAACAAATGCCTATGTAAATCACACTTGTCGACCAAGTCTATGTTGCTTTCGGAAGGAAAAATAGTATTTATTGGTCGCTAAAGTTGGTATGGAGCACATTTACCAAACAAATACAGGATCAATTTATTAGCCGAAAGAATTGGTGATAACAAGATTAAAGTAAAAGCAGTAGAAGATTAAGTTTAAGCTCAATACTTTTGCCACTTAAAGCACCTTGCATTTCAACTATCAAACTAGCACATCCAAGTTTTTGTCATCTTAACAAGCACATCAAGCCATTAACTAACAGAGGCTATCAACTAACGAAGGCCTACTATACATAAAGCAAAATCTTTTCTGAAAACGATGCATTATCAACTAACGAAGGCCTACTATGCCCATAAACCTGTAATTACTTTGGTCTTTTACAGGAAAACAACGGTTTAGCTCCTTGCAAACAATCACTTAAAACACTTAAAGATTCCATTTATGGATATATTCTGTGATCATCTCTCTCCCTCTATGCTTGCATGCATTTATTTCAGAATTATATATTGAACCAAACAGAAACATGCATGCCACTAAATCACCGCCAAAAAGCTTACCAAACTCATTGGACTATGAAGTATATAAGAAGAACAACTCTCCTCCTAGGTCATCACCAAATACCCCTAGCTATCACTGCCACTGTTCATTTACAGAGTTATAATGGCTTACACAACCAAGCTGTCTCTTCTTGCTCTCATTGTCTTGCTCGCAGTATCTGGGCAAGCACTAGCAGGGCGCCAGCTTCCCCTGAATTCCAAGGATATTGATGTGAAACAGCCTGAATTCTTGTTCAAATCTGACCGTAGCTTTCTTATTCCAGGCATTGGACGAGTGCTAGTGCCGCCACACCCATACCTTAGCATTCCACACCCACACCTTAGCATTCCTTCCTACAGTCCACCTGCTAGCATCGGTGGCGGCAGTTACATTCCAGGTGGAGATGACACATTTGTCCCAAATCCTGGGTTTGAAACTCCAAATCCTGGCAGAGCTGGTTCTGTTCCAGCACCTGCTCATCCTTGAGCGTGTACTGCTGCTACTTTATAGTAGCAGCTAGCATCATTGCTAGATGCATGTTTGTCATTCCATGTTAGTAGTAGTAGTAGTAGCTTATTGTTGTTGTACGGAGGTCCAGTCTGTTATGTTGCCTCCACAAATAAATGGTGTTTGAATTACTTGTTCATGTCTAGTATAAGAATGCAACCTTGAACTCGTCCTGTTTCCTTTCTCGAGATATAAGAATGCTGCTGGATAGCAGACTTTTTGTTCTGGTCCCTATTCTAAACACAAGTGCAGGTGGATGATATCAAAAGAACCTAAATCCAACTTCAAAACTTAATTGAACAATCTATAGATTACATCGCTCAAATGTCTAATTATCCGACATATGGAATGAATGGACTCATTTGATTCCTTTCACAGGTTTGAATCTTCCCGTGTGCCTATAATAAGCTCAGAAGTAACTGAAAACCCATCATCCATTCGCCTTGAACTTTCACATCATGCAACATAAAAGGAGCAAGCAAACAATCAAAGCTAATAAGTATGCTGCATGAGACCATTAATGACATGCATATCACCATCAATTATTTATTTGTGTTCATAAAACCAATGGTACACTTCAATAATTATAATTAAAAGACATGACTGTGTCTAAAAGACCACTGAAATGTGTGTAGTTGTCCCCAAATCCATTTGTTCCCACTGTGGCCAACTTATGATTAGATAATGCAACTTTATCTAATTCTCTAATAATAGGTGTTTTCATCCAAGCTAATAAATTTTGATTGCTGTCACCATTATACAATATTAACATTCATATGTTCCTCATATCAGTACCATCTATATGTTCCTACTATAAGCTAATTCTCCCATTTTTGCACAAGTCTTCATTGTATACATGCTTATGTGCATGCTAGTTATCAGCCACGATCCAGTGACTAACAATTCAATGTGATGAGAGGTTATCTTCAGATAGATGCAGTTCTATTTACATATTTCCTCGACTGATCCTTTGTGAAATCAACGGATCATAGTCTGGTAGATATGCCCCACCCCAAGACAAACTGTTACAGGGTTAGAAGGCAGGAGTTTTTCGCTCCTAGCTGGAAAATCAACTCTAATCATAAAATTTACAAAACCATATAATATCCTAGAGTAAGCTTTCAATAAATTGCTACTGGGAAAAAAAAAACTCCAACCAACACATTGCCTTCAATGTTGCAAGTTTTCAGTAATTAACCGAGTATTTTTGGGAAGCCTAAGCACCCGGAATAAGAGGTTACAAAGATTTTATTAATATTTTAATTTATTTTTGTCAAAGGTAAACCAACAATCAAGTTGAAGATCATCTAAAATGGAACATCTCAAATTTCATTCACAAATTGAAAACAAGTTTCTATTTATCATAACATACACACACAAAGTTGATCTCCGATAGCAGAAAGAATACAGAAATGTTTTCTCTTATACAGAAAGCACATATTTTGTCACCCTGAAGAAAAATGTTGACTTTCTAGAAACACTTTCCTAGCAAAGCTAATACCTGCGAAGGCTCCTGAGTTGGAACTTCCAATCAGAGATCTGGATGTTTCATCCTGCAGAATCAAAAAGACATTTCCAGGTGAGTAACCTAATACTTGGTGCTAAACCAACTCTTCATCAGAAATTGCACATAACAAACAAAACCAACCACACACCGTTGCCCCTAAACAACTATAACGTAAGAATTTAACCATCCATGAGAGGCCCCACAAATCACAACCAATGAATCATCTAATCTTCTTTTGAGTCAGACCACATGACCACAATGATTCAAGAACCTGTGATGTAATTACCTGAACTACCCCAGGACCACTCTAGGCTTGACAATAAATCACCAGCACAAGACTAATGAAATCTTGGGAGTTGTATAGTTCCAACTCCCACCCATTATAACAAAGAAAAAACAAAACCAGGTCCATGAACTGATTTGTATCAAATGCTAATCATCAAAATAAGATGAAGAAATTATAATTCATGTCTACAAGAAATAAACTACTACTGAAGAGAAAAACTTCTTGACAAATTAATAAAATACAGGGAAACCAAAAGAAAAAAAAAAAAAAAAAGGACATGATATGGAGAATTACCTGAAAAGAAATCAAAAGCCAACAATCTTGAAAAGAATGAAGCAAAGGAATACAATAAAGATAAAGAGAAATAAGTAATCAACAAAAACAAAGAACTTTGTTGACCCATGATTTCTTTTGCTTTGGCTTTTGATTTTGTTAATGTTTTGCTTTGGTTCGTGATCTGTTGATTCTAGTTTGGCCATTTTTCCCTTTTCTGCATAAAAACAAAAGCTTTTCGTGGGAGGGATATCGAATCTAGGGTTCGATTGTAAGATGGAATTTGGGGATCTGAAAGCTTTCTTCTTTTCTTTGATTCCGTTAAAAAAAGGGTCTGTTTTTGCAATATTGTTATTGTATCCCGCGCTTTTTCTGTCCAAGTATTACTTGCTTTCATTTTAGCCCGCCCCTTCTTTTCAATTTTATTTCAGATTTTTTTATTCACAAATTAAAGTTTTTTAACTTTTAAAAATAAATTTTGCCCTAATTCATGCAGAAAGATTTTAATATATGAAATTATAATGGTAATGCAGTTATGAGACAAAGACTAATAATCAGATCTTACGAAAAAAGTCTTGTGTTATTGTGCTTGTATTATTATTATTATTTTTTCTTTTCTAAATTTTATTCGAGCTCAACATCTGGTGGGTGACACAATTAAAAAGTCATAAATTTCCAATAATATTAATTGGATGATAAATAAAAAAATAAAAAATTTCATAAGTAAAAATATCAACTATATCACTGTTATTGGTGGACCATTAGAGCACTCTGCTTGTATCACTAAAACTCCATTGCTATAGAAAAAAAAAAGGAACTAATTTTGGCCTGAGACTCCTGACCTCACTGCCCAGTTACATGAAAAATGCAGATTCCACGATCGAATGCTCTATTTATTACCAATCGTTGCACTTGTTCAAGAAGAGAGCTGGTTTATATTGAGAAAACTGCATAATCTCACACAGGACAGGATCTTAGAGAAGTGAACACTCAAGTCTCGTATACATTCTTCCTTGGTAGCATGACTTAATACATGAATGAGGTAATATTGACAGTAATAGTGTACCCTGCTATTAAGATAAGGTACAAATTTCTTCTGATACAAGTCCACGCATTATCTGATTACCCTGCTTACATGCGTACTATTGCTGGGGAAATATGTTCAGCTTCAAGAAGCAGAAAGCTGGCCATGGTTGAATCTATTGACAACAATATCAAATCCTTCCTGCTGATTTATGATCTTCCTCGATCCATTTATTCCTGAAAGATGACTTGAGAAATGAGCAAATTTGGGAAATTATTTAAAGCGTGCACACATGTTCAGCCGGGTTAATCATTTATTTCCCTTGTAGGTTTTCTGTTCTCATCGAGTTATCTATAACGAGACTGACAATCAAGTAAAACCATTTTCTTTCTGAATACTGCAGCAGTCATACCATATAGGTTTAATTACCAGGTACAGGATTAGGAGGAACAATACGTCAGAGTGATGTCCCACTTAACTGGCTATTTCCTGTAACATGTTTGTGATTGCAACGAATATTCCCAAATAACTAACCCAAAAGAAAGTTTAGCCGTAGTGTACCTCAGTATGATTGCTTGAAGATTTGGAGGTTGCTTCTATTGTTGCCTCAGAAGTCCGAGCTTCTGATTTCTCATTTGAGTAACTAGGGAAAAAAGAAAGAACTTAGTCATAATCAATGAATAGTGAAACATTTTGAGACATTAGCAGATGTAACAAGCATTTGCAAGAAGATGAAATTTAGAAGCCTAGAACTTTTCTCTATGGTTCTTACAAGAAATTTGATTCAATGCCAAATTTGGTATCCAAGAATGAACAGGACAAGACAAATGCATCAAAATAAAAATAAACATAAAAGAAAATGATAAAATCGAACCCCAAATAAATCTCCCAACAACACAAAAAGTCAGAGAGAATAACCATGCCAAGGGTCTAATTGTTGGCACTTGGCACATGAGAGTTAAAAATATTATTTCCTTATATCTTTTCGGGAAGAGAGTGTGTGCAGGATTAAGACATTAGACACTCACGTAGAGAGTATGGTAACCCATATGAGCTCCACGCAGTCCACCCAAAGAAGTCTTTGTTCCACAGGGATAACACCATATGTGATCAAGTGAGAAAATGGCCAAAGCTTCCATCCTGCCTGCCAAGGAATTCAACAAAAGAGTTTGCAATCAGATACTACAAATCAATTCTTAGTTTGGATATCTTGAAATATAACTGCCTCAGTGACAATGGAGTACATCAGCTTACAGTATAGACTTCAAGATGGGGTTTCTCCATCTTATATTCTCTTTTTCTTATTAATCAGACATGATTTCTTTAGAATCCGAAAAACAAGTAAACATACTTCAAAATATGAGTTTTACATTTCATTCTAAGCCAGTAAATCTATGCATGCATTTTGTCATAAAACAAATCTTCATATAATAAAATGCATTACAATCATGTGAAATGCCATCGCTCATTGTGTATACAAAAATCAAAATGATTTTCTTACAGTCAACATTGGCCAAAATGTTGCTGTCAGCTCACTAAATATATTGGCTGGAGACTCAAAACGCAGGAAACCCAACACCAGAAAATAGATGCTGTTCCAAATTGCTGCCCAGACTGTTTGGTCAAAGGCAACCTTGGCAGGGACCACCCACCAATCTTCAAAAGGAAAAAGAGCCTAAAATCAAAGTAAGCAATTTTATCCATCCATATTAATGAGGAAATCCCAGAAAGCAAGCAAAATGTGAACCATAATTAATACCTCGCAGAATTGGTAGTAATAATGAGAAAGAGATCCATGAAGAGTAAACCCAACAAGACCTGATCTAAACATGCGTGTCCGATCAAACTCAAAAATCGGCTTTCCTTCATAGCACTGCACGTTCAGATGTATATGACTTGCGGAATATGAAAAACAAGTAGATAGCTCTGCCAAGTCACGGACGAAGAGAGAAAAAAAAGAAAGAAAGAGAAAAGCGGACTTACTTGTGCAATCCAATCTCCTATAGAGTACACAATCCCACTAATAGCCATTTTTGTTAAAACTGGGTTTGACTTGAGAGCTTGTTCATATGCAATCCAATTGTGTTCAGGTACATACCTTAATACCTCATAAAGGGTCCATCCCTGAGAATTTGATAACAGTATCAGACAAGTCCTAAGCTACAACTAGAAAGATAAAAAATGTTCACTGCTGATTGGATTTGCAAAGGGATCATTCTCAATCCTAAAGTTCAGATATTCTCTCACATTAGTCATAATGCGTCCCATATTCTTAGAAGGAACTTATAATATGCTTTATAATAATCAGCTCAACTTCACAAAAATAGATTTTGACAAGAAGAGGCTGTAAAACCTCCAAAAATAACAAATTCAACCAGAGAAACAGCAGAATTGAGCAATTGATGAAAGAAACAAGATTAATGAGAAGAACAAAAAAAAATATATATATTCAACCAGAGAAACAGCATAATTTAGGGTGTAAAAAAAAAAAAAATTCTCATGCAAACCATAAAAAGATAACAACAAATACTCATATCCTAAAAATAAGCAAAACTAAATAAAATAGAACACAATTTGAAATTTATAAACGTGACTTACATGCCAATAATCATGATCAATAGTGAGCAACTTACTAACAGCAAGAGTCCCAAAACCCAAAACAATACTAGCATTAATTGCTCTAGTCATTAACTTCTCTTTGTCGTTATTATCACCTCCTCCTTTCTCTTCAACAGAAGAAGATGGGAGAGCCTCAAAATCTTTAGACCCATTAACAAATAAAGGATTTCCTTGGTATTTTGAAGTGCTATCCTTCACTGGAGCCACTTCCCTGTCCTCTGTGACAGACCCAATAGCCCATCTCTTTGTGTATTTATTTTTCGATGATTTGGGTTTTGCGGTGGAAAGGAGAAGAGAAGAGGAGTTGGGTTGATGGGACTGTCTAATGGGTGTAAGGAGTTTGTGAGAGGTGAAATTGTTAAGAGTTGCCATGGACGATGCTCAATTGGTATGGTTTTGGAAAAGAGAGCTCCGATTGGTGCCTACTGTCGAGCGTCTACTTTTCTTCCCCTCTAGACACTTGCAAAAGGCGTTTAGATTTTTGTTTTACTAAAATGTTTTTATTTCGAGTTGTTTTTGAGAAAAATAAAAATATATATTAAAATTTAAATAAAAATAAAACAGAAGCCACATTATTATTATGTAAAACATATAGTTTAATTCTTAAATTTTACTAATTTAATTATTATTTTAGTTTATAACATTTTATAATGAAAATATTTTTATTTATTTATATTGTAAAATGAATACAGAATTACATGTTTAAAGATAAAAGGAATGTAAAAAGATATAAATTGAATTAAAGGTCAAGTCGATAAGATTTAAAAATAAAAATTATGAATTAAGCTTTATTATTATTATATGTGGGGAGGTTCCTCCTGTTTGAGCAAGTGCTGAATTCTTGCTGAAACAATCAAATTGAAGAATGTATGGCCTTAAGGATTGAGGCTCTGATTCCAGCATCTAATAATTTAAATACATTTCTTGAATTATTGAACCTTGGAAATGTGAATCATTGATTCCGTTCACTAGAATTTGTTCTCATCCAATAATTACTTGGAGTGAACCTTTCATGGACTCTCCACTATATTTGTAGTAGAACCAAACCACATTCTATTTCCCTTCTTCCTGCAATAAGATTATTAGAGTTTTAAATAATAAATAAGCATGAACAAATTATAATATTTGTTAATTAAAACAAGAAAAACTAAACTGGTTAGGTTGACTTTAAATTGAACGAGATAATAGTAAAAATACATAGTAGGTTAAAAAAAGGTCCCACCGAGATTTGAACTCGGGTTACTGGATTCAGAGTCCAATGTCCTGACCACTAGACCATGGGACCTCATTGATTGCACCTTCAATGTAACGTATATATCTCTCGATTACGAATGGGTGTAGAGAGAAATGTTCTTAATTAATTGAGACAGACTAACCGGTTGCTTTTATTTACATGGCACAAGGCAGAAGCAGATTTTTTGAGAGCTGACAGCCATGATAGCTAAGTTGAGAAGCTACTTTTTTAGATTGCATAGAAGAAAAGAAAACCAAAATAAAATAAATGATTTTAAGAGATTCTAATTTACAGAATACAGGTTGTAGGGCATATAGTTTATCTTTCAATTGAATGTTGGGAAAGGCCTTGTAAGTTTTTTTTTCAACTTGCTATTAGAATATGTGCGCGGCTAAGCTTATGGGCCATGGATTGATCTTTAAATCCTTTGCACATTGTCATGTTCATTAGTCAGCTGCACCAACTTTCTTTTCATTTTCTATTTTTTATTTGTTTTCTTCCAGTTCTGAACATGGTCATTATAGATTCTTATGTCACGTAGCTTTCCCGCTCAACTTGATGAAAATCCCATTTCCATGCAAACAACAGGCAAAAATTAACCTCCCTTTTTTATTGGAGAAAAGAGACTTACAGACAAATGCAATACGTTAAGCTGGTTGCAGAGTTGCAGTGTCCTCCTGAAGCATTAAACTAGCAAAGGTTAGCTCCAAGTAAACGGTGTATGTACCTGTGTTTCAAACCAATCAGCTTTTTACCCTCTTTCTTGATTTTATATATACCCTATATTTTGCTAAAAGTTTGATATGAATTTTTCTTCAATGCTCTTTAATATAAATGTGTGAGTTATTTCTATAAGTGGTCCCGCTCTATAAAGTTTTGTTATCTTTTTGGAGCAGTCCCTTCTTGTGCTGCGTCTTTTTCTATTTACGTAGGTGTAGCCAATAAATCCCAGTGCCCATTTGCACTGGTACTTTCTTTTTCAATGGCAATGGTGGTCTACAGATAATTCTTAAGAGTTGTAAGTGGGGGAAATCTATTTTCTTTCACTCAATTTAATTCTCTTCTCTCGATCGAATCTGAAAGCTAATGGCAGGTCATGAGCAACTTCAAGAAAGAAAATGACTCTTAACGCCAATATTAAGGGTCCCCGAAAGGGTGTGAAAACAAAAAAGAAATTCTGGTCTGAAATGAAGTAACCATGACTTGGTCATTTCTTGCTGGAATTGATTCCAGTAACCTGGTGTTTAGTCTTGCAGAACCACATCAAAGGAGTTGCTGGATTGTACTTCAGGAATTCTTTGATACCAACTCATACATCAAGTTTACAAGTCGAACGGTCAATTATATTCATTCAATTACATAGAATAGTATCTATTGCTATGAACAAAATCCATCCTGAACAGACATATCTGTATATGATATATATTCAGAATGTTTTCATTCCTCAGATGCTTCAAATGAAATTCAACACAGGCAAGTTCAGAGGTTCGAGGGTAGATCAATCTAGTTGGTTCTAAGCAATTTGTCTTTGGATGGCTCATGATCATTCAGCATTTCAAAAAGATATCTTTAAAGTTGAATTTTGATGCTACTTGTATGGTTAGTAAATTGGGTAAAGGCAGATTCTTAGCATTAAAAATTAGGGCACATATACAAGTGACAAGAAAGCAGTGTACTTAATTTTTCATAAAATGTGATGTCAGTCAGCTGCCTGAAAAGAATATGTTTCATTTTCATGGCCTGTATGAACAGATTTTCTAACAAGTATTCTTAACCAAAAAGAAAAAAAGACAAAGATAAAGATAAAGAGAGCAGTCATTGGGAGTCTATAAAGCTGAAAAATGTTAAACCACATGTGGAAGATCATTGTTTGGATTTTGGTTTATTAGACGGACTCAACATGGAACTAAAATCTCCCATATGTAAAACATGTGGAAACTAAAAGTGACCCTGTGAAGGAGGATCAAATAGAATAGAATCAAAGAAAAGCCATTAGCTTAGAAAAAGTAACAATACAGGAAATGGGCAAAACTGATCTTAACAAATTGATATGTAGCAAAAGCTTTCTTGAGCTTAAGCTTAATAGCTACCATAGCTTAGCTGTAACTACAAGGTGCAGTGGTGCATGAAGACAGTGACCTTTCTTCTGTATTGGGTGGTGCGAAGAAATTCAAACAGAATCAATTCTAGTTTTTGTGAAAATCTAGACCTTGTAATTTGACATGTTTTTAATGTTGCTGTGTTATTGGTGAATGTAATAATTAATAAGTGGCTACCTTGCATTTATAAGCATAAAAAAAGCTTATATGTTGTATTGACAATTAGATTTGCATACTTTTGTAGGGCCCATCTTGTTTCATGGAGTCAAAGATATTCTATAATATTTTTAAAAGTAACATATGCAGTTAAGAATATCAAATTTTACCTGTGTAAAAACCGAATATTAGAACTAAAATTTCAAAGAACTCTAAAAAAGAATACATTAAATTCGAAAAGAAAGAAAGAAAGATAAGTTATACAATAAGAGTACTAAATTTAATGCAGCATTTGCCCTTTGGCTAGCCACTAGCTGTCCTTGGAGTGTAGATGAAAGAAACAACAGTGTCCTTTTTCAAAAGAAATGCTACTGTTCATTTTTTACTGAGTTCTGTCTTTCTGAAATGGAATATCTTCTGGTTTGTTTATATTTAGATAGAATCAGTGGCTTGAAATGCATAACATGAATGAAGGAGATTGAAGATTGAATAGTAGCACTAGCAATAGAAAGAAAACATATGTCATGAGCAGCATGGCCATAGTCATTGCTCATCAGAATGAAACCAGACCTAAGCATTGATGTCCGAGGATATGACACAACCTGCAACCCCAACAAAAGAAGGAAAAAAAAAAAACTATATATATTTATATATATAAACACTTTCAGATGATGACTCTGGTATAGTACAAATTGAATTATGGCATAATATATAGCATGATTTGATTTTGAATAATAATAATAGCATGATACCGAGCTGTCAAAGGCCCTCAAGGCTGGCTGGGATTTTGGCCCCCCTGGCACATTCTTCTCCATATCTTTTTTCTTTAGAAAGAAAATAAAAAGAAGAAAATATCTCTCTGTCTTCACTAAAATACGATAAAAGTACAAATGGAAAATGATAATACAAGACCACCTCCTGTGGTGTAGAAACTCTCGTTCCATATTCCTAATATGAAATATTAGGGAAGAAACATTGGTCTTAATATGAGACAACAGCAGTCCAGTCCAGGGCTCTGTTTCTTTCGTAAAATAATAGTTTTTTTATTTTTCTTTTCTCTGTTTGATGCATTCAGAAAAAGTACCCAACTCACCTGGTCACCTCAAATGAAAAATTAAGTAAATTTTCTTGGATTAAGTAAGTTCTTCCAATTTTCTATAATCCAAGGAAGAAAAAGAAGAGAAAAAGTTATTTACTTTATGTTCAAAAGGAAAGGGGACATTATTTACTTCCACTGTATTAATGTAATTTAAAATTGATAATTGAACAACCATTTTAAATATCATAACTGCAAACTGTATGAATTATTTAATAGTGGAGTATAACGTACCGAAACAGACAATCAGGTGGTGTTTTTTATATTATTATTTTTTCGGCCTGTTCTTACTCTAGTATATATGTGTATGATAAAAGGTAGACACATTTGTTGAGCTGAAACTGCATCCCTCTCCACCACTTTCTGCATTTTATACAGCCCACTACTGCTGCTTATCCTTTTCCTGCTATATTATTTCCGATAATATTTCCATCTCCATGGAATCAACATCATCTCCAAGTAGTAACGGCAATGGAAATAATGGCCACTGCTCCTCCTACGACATTATCCGTTGGTTCGATGATGTGTCGGAGAATGCTGGGAAAGTACAGACGGGGACTCTTCGCCGGATTCTTGAGCTCAATTGCGGTGTAGAATATCTCAAGAAATGGTTGGGAGATATCAAAATCCAAGAAATGGATGCTTGTGCATTGGAATCTTTATACACTTCTTTGGTCCCTCTTGCTTCTCATGCAGATTTGGATCCTTATATTCAAAGGATTGCGGATGGGGACACTACTCCTTTACTCACTCAACAGCCTATAGCAACACTCTCCTTAAGGTATACATATATATATAGCCCACGGCATCAATTAATTTCTCTTTCTATCTTGATTTTCAAGATTCTGATTATGTATGTTTGTTCATGGCTGCGGTTTGTAGCTCTGGAACTACAGAAGGAAGACAGAAGTATGTTCCTTTCACTCGCCATAGCTCTCAAACTACTCTCCAGATTTTCAGCCTTGCAGCTGCTTACAGATCAAGGTATTTAACCAAAAAGCTCTGTCTTTCTTCGGAACTAATCTTTAAACATGTGCATTTATGTATCTCTTTCTTGTTTTTATATGATGTAGGGTTTATCCAATAAAAGAAGGAGGGAAGATCTTAGAATTGATATATAGCAGCAAACAGTTCAAAACAAAAGGAGGATTAACAGTAGGAACAGCAACAACCCACTATTATGCAAGCGAAGAGTTCAAGATCAAGCAAGAAAAAACCAAGTCATTCACATGTAGTCCACCAGAAGTAATTTCAGGTGGAGACTACAAGCAAACCACCTATTGTCACCTTCTACTTGGTCTCTTCTTCTATGACCAAGTAGAGTTCATTACCTCAACCTTTGCCTATAGCATAGTACAAGCCTTTATCTCATTTGAAGAGCTCTGGAAAGAGATATGTGATGACATCAGAGAAGGAAGTTTAAGTTCCAGAATTACTTTGCCTAAGATGAGGAAAGCTGTGTTGGATATAATTTCTCCAAGTCCATGTTTAGCTTCAAGGATTGAGGACAACTGCAAGAAGCTAGAAAATCTAGATTGGCTTGGTTTGATTCCAAAGCTGTGGCCTAATGCAAAGTATGTGTACTCTATAATGACAGGATCTATGCAACCTTACTTGAGAAAGCTAAGGCACTATGCCTGTGGTCTAGCATTAGTGAGTGCTGATTACGGATCTACAGAGAGTTGGATTGGGGTTAATGTGGATCCCTCTTTGCCTCCAGAGAATGTTACTTTTGCTGTAGTACCCACTTTTTCTTACTTTGAATTCATGCCACTTTATAGACAAAATAAAGATTTCAGTTCAGCCATTGATGATTTCATAGAAGATGAGCCAGTACCACTTTCTAAAGTCAAGCTTGGACAAGAGTATGAGATTGTCCTCACTACTTTTACTGGTAAGTTTGGCTTCTACTTCATTTTTCTTTTTTCTTTCTTTATTCATCAATTTTCCATCTAGGCAACCGTTTGGGCAGGGTTTGATTGAAGATTTGGGATGAGAGGTTTTATTAAATTTATAGATTTTAATTAAACTCATTATTTGACAGGAATTAAAAAATAAAAAAACAAATTTCTTATCTTTATTGATCATAAATATAACAAACTGGTAGACCCAATTGCTTTCGTTTCAGGCCATATATGTTTTGAGTATGGGCATATACTGTCCTCGAACATTTAATTCGCCATAAATAAGCCATTACCGGTCCATGTTTATTCACCTATGCCATATTAATCATTGTCCTTCTTTTCAGATGAGTATGACGTTTTTATCTTAGATTTAACCATTATTTTAGGTCATAGGAGACAATGGTGTATCACATCATTCCATACATATATTTAATAAACATATTTATATTAGCTAATTAAATTATAAATAACTTAATATTATCTAAACACTCTTTATTAAATCATTCTATAAATTTATTCGATAACTGCTATATATTCTATAACATAAATATATATGTAATTAAGAAATTAATTAAAATCAATTACCGACGTCTCATAAACAAAATTTACCTAAAAATTTCTGTTGATATAAAAATAGACAGTTGATGATCAGCAAATGAACAGAAATCTTAATAAATGTAACATTTACATAATAAATGGTACCCTATCAAAATAACTAATTAGGGTAGGGTTCAGTTTATACGTAAAGAGGAATTAGAAAAAATAAAAATACACAGAATTGTAAATAATTGAATGCTACTAATTCTAGTAAGGTTTCTATTATAAGGCAGATTAGCCTCGCAATGTTTTCAAATCATATATTAAGAAATATTGACCACCTTCTTTGCCTTGTTTTTCTTTCTTTTCCTTTCAGGGTTATATAGATATAGACTAGGGGATGTCGTGGAAGTGGCTGGTTTCCACAAGGGGACTCCAAAACTGAACTTCATATGCAGGAGAAAGCTGATACTGACAGTAAACATTGACAAGAACACTGAAAAAGACCTTCAACTAGTGGTGGAGAGAGGGTCTCAGCTGCTAAGCAAGACAAGAGCAGAGCTTGTAGATTTTACAAGCCATGCTGATGTTGGCAATCAACCTGGTCACTACATAATTTACTGGGAAATCAAAGGCGAAGTAGAAGAAGGAGTTCTTGGAGAATGTTGCAGAGAAATGGATGAATCTTTTGTTGATCATGGTTATGTTGTATCAAGAAAAGCACATTCAATTGGACCACTCGAGCTTTGCATTGTGGAGAGAGGGACTTTCAAGAAAATCTTGGATCATTTTATTGGAAATGGGGCTGCACTCAGCCAGTTCAAGACACCTAGATGCACTAGCAATCAAGTTCTTCTAAGAATTCTAAATGTTTGTACCATTAAAAGGTTTCACAGTACAGCATATGGCTAGTATATATTACTTGTTGTTAGAAAGTTGATGATATAGTTCTTCCTTCTCATATATCAGTTGATTAAATTATTACCAAGACTGGTATTATTGTAGACTAACATGTGTAAACATATTAATTTTAGCTTCTATTTTCTTTTCTTTTTTAAATTTTAAATTTTAAAAATAAAATATGAAAATTTAAATTTAAAATTTGTATTTCTTTTGTCGTTTTTGAGGATAATTGATTGGATAACAATATTCTGTTACATAATGCTTATAGTCATAAGGACATGATCCCAATAAGGATAGAGTATGGCACTAAATAGCACTGAATAGGAGGAAGATTGAATATTGATATCCACCATTAAAGCTGTGTGGAAAGCATCATAATATTATTTTCTTTTCTTCCTTTTGTCTTTTCTTTTCTTTTAGAACAGTTTTAAACTAGCAACTACAATGAAGAAACTTCTGAAACTGAATAGCTAATTAAAATAGATAAAACCCTACAAACTTCTATTGCAACTTCCTATAATAAAAACATGTAATAGCCCTATTTACAGATTCCACGGACTACTTGGCAAATACTTGTTTTCTCTTTGTCCAAACATTCGAGGGATAAAATTGGTTGGTGGCTCCATTTAAAAGTTCAATTTCCAATCTTTAGATATTTTCTGAATAGTGACGATATCATTTCTTTTCATTCAATAGAAAAGCTTATTATCTTTTGTTGGAACAAGCTAGCTAACCTGTCTCGATGCAAATTGTCAGTATTATTGTGAGGAATCATATATATGTGATTCCAAATTAATCAAGTCATTTTTAGTTCAGGGCTCAGATAATGATGAGACCCCAAGTCTTTTTCTCCAGGACTTTAAAACATGAATGATATATGCCTTTCAAACAAGAAATAAATGGCTAAAGATTTGATTTATATTCACCCCAATTGACAATATCAAGTTTTGGAGTTTATTTAAGCGATTGTAAGGACATAATAATAATAATAATAATAATAACAATAAAACAGGTGTATGTCAAAGGCTACCCAGTATGCATGGGGACCCTGACATGCTTGAAGAAATTGATACCGGAAAAACTGAACAAAGGCAGTTACAGTCCTTGCAAAGGCCATAACATATAGACACAAAACTGTCTGATGGTAATTAAAATTTAAGCAATACATCTCAGAATCCATTGAATGCATGCCCCTGTGATGTCCAACTTGCAAAAGTCTCATAGGCTGAGCCCCAGGCAAATGGGTTACGCTGAGCTCTCTCAGACTCCATTCAATGCACGCCCATGTGACGTGCCAATGCTGTTCGACAACTTACAAAGTCTCATAGGATGGTCGCAGGCAAGCTGCCCCAGCCAACCGGGTCATTATTGAGAAAAAAGAAAAGCCAACTGTGCCGATATATTACTTTCTCATGCTGTGGATATGGGTTATATATATTCAGCTCATGAATGTGCTAATTTGAAGGCTCGCTCCTGTTCAACCATAATAATAACTCAGCTCTATCTATCTTTCGACGCCAACACAATATCAGAGGGCTTTAGGGATATATATGAAGTTTAATACTTCCATCGCATAGAATAATGTATACCGGGTTTCAACCAGTAAATTGACAATACCTCAAACTCCTTACATATATTTCTCTATTCTAAAATAGTGGAACTGCCCTCTACCTCTAAGGTTTAATATTGCTTCTTCCCCATTAATATAACATCTACAAAAGTTTCCCATGATTGATCTTCAAACACAGGTAATTAAATAATAACTCAAACTCGCAGTTATAACAAAGCTAATTATATTCAACAACAAGAACCTAAACTTAGTTCAAAATAAAACCAAAACCCTAATATATTGTGAAAAAATTATCATAAGCTCAAACTTGGTTTGCAAATAGAATGAGAAGCCTAATCCCTTGTTTCTCAATCTTGTTCGTCCAAAACCAAGTTACTTAACAAATAAATGAAACTATGTATAAGATAAAAATTCACTTAAAATCTGTCTAATGCTTTGAACAACATAACTATATATATATATATATATATATATATACATACCTGGGCTTCGTTTACCTTGATTTCATTTCTAAATCTCTTCACGAGAATCCTCAGAATTCTCTTGACAATCCAATTTTGTGTTCCTTTCTTTAGCATGACAAATAATTCAATACGAGTACTACACTAGAATGCACAAATTCTCCTAGTGAGATACCATGCCATAAATTAAATGTAACAATTAGGTGCCAAAAAATTTCATAAGAAATTAACGAGTGGTAGAACAGCATCTAATTTTAATAATAATAATAATCAGCAAGTGGCTACAAAAATAGTATGGAAGAAATTTGGGGTAAAAAGTGGACCACCTAGCAAGTTGGCACATTGGTCCATATTTGTGATATATCTTTGGATTAGTGGATTCAATTGCAAAAGCATCTTTTTATGACTCCAAATCTTTAAATTTTGATGTTACATCTTTTTTGAGTTTCACATTGCAATGCATTATAGTACCAAATGCAGATTCCCCGTAAATAATTATTTAGACTGAAAAGTCGTTATTATTACCTTTGAGATATTTTTTATAGATTTTTTAGTCTTCAAAATATTACTTATTTATAGTTGTCGGTCGTTTTAGAATTTAGATCAAAATTGAACCAAATTACTCAAACCATTTAAATTGGGTTATTTATAAATTTAAACTAAACTGAATAAGATAATAAAAATATTAAACTAAACGGAATAAAGAATTAAGACCAAAAAATTTAATTTAATATTATTATTACAAAAATTTTTTTAAAAAAATCTTGTTCGGTTTAGCTTGATTAAGCTAAATTTTTTTAACTTAAAATCAAATTGAACTAAATTAATTACATTCTAAAATTTAAATTAAACATACCAATTCTTTTAGGACAAAACACAAACTGGATTCAATTTTTTCAAATTTTTGCTAACCCTATATATACTGAATTTGCATTAAGTAAATAGTCGATGAAACCAAACAAAAAGTAAAAGATGAATTTTAATAAAATAATTACTTTGTGTTCAAGAAAATGGAAAATTATAAAAGTTCGTTTTTATGTGCATTCTATCAATCACTGGATAATAAGAAATTGATATAATGATTGTGATTTCCTTTCGAAATGAAAAGAACAATAGAAGGATAAATGAGAATAGATGTAACTAAGAATATAGTACCATCTAGTATGGTAGCTTGATGGTTAGACGATTTTCACCAAGTGATTTAAGGATCTGAGTTTTTTAGACTAATGCCTAAAAAATGCCGAGTATTTTGACTAGTTCTCTTTTTTGACTTGCGATGACTGATTTGAACTTTTATCTCAAATTAATTATGACCCTATGAATATTTTATAATAAAAAAAGTATGTGCCTTAGCATTGTCTAGAAAGGAAAAGAAAAATTTAGTACCCATATCACATGTACGTACCGAAGAAGAGAACTTGAATTAAGGCTATGTATACATGCTGGCTAAACTCCAAGCTCCACGTGAGTTGTGGCAAACATGATTAGTGCAGCCATCAATGCAGTAGAAGAAAAGTTTGGTATACTATTCCTGGTTTATACCCCGAGAAACAGTATTCGAATCTGAAAAGTTTTTAAGGCCATGTAATATAAGAGATAGTGCCACATAATTCAGAACTTGGACAAAATAAATAATTAAAGATAGATGATTCCCAACAAACAAACAGCTAATTATGATTAGTTAATCGTACTTGCGATATAATCAACAAAAGTTGGCCGTAGCCCTACATTTGCCGGTTAGTGTGCTATCTTTGTCAAGAAAAGGCTTGCCACTGTTTTCCTTTTTCTTGCCTTGTCAGGAGGACCCAATAGAGGCAAACAAGATAAGATACAGAATATGTATGCATATCGACCTCCTCTCGCCTCTTGCCTCTTGCCTCTTGCCTCTTACTTCTCCTCAATGTACTTTTTGGATGTTCTATTTGTTGTTTAGCAATATTCTTGTCGGGCGAGCGATGTAATCAAGAAAATCGAATGATATTTTTATAAAATGCTGTAGAAATAATTGAAATTTGCGATAAAAGATCATCTATCCGAGTATTGATAACACCTTGCACGATTTGAAACCGGAAACCTAATCAACTTTTTTTATATATATAATTAATGATAATAATCATAAACATATTTAACCTTTGACTAAAAGATCTAAAATGGGATCAACTATATTGTTCCTACTCTATTTGTTGCTTGCACTATCTTTTCTTAGGCCTACACAATGTTGATGCTGTCTGATTTAGATTTTACCTAATCAATTTCAGAATATATATATATATATATATATATATTAGTAGATAAATTCATTGTCATCATCCCAAAAAGGGCAGGGTACTTGTAAAGTTTTAAGTTGCAACGTAACCTGAAGCAATCATGGGTGAAGTATGAGGTACTTCATTTCAACTTTCTGTTGGAGCCCATTGGACCTTTGTAAAATGCATCATTCTAGACACGCAAAAAGATCTGTACAAGCCTAAACATGACCATACACGGCCTAACTAAAATAGAATAGAAGGCCCATAAACAGTTATTATATCTATAATTATTGAATTCCTAACAACTAGTACCATCGTGTCTAACTGGATAGAGTGCTATGTACCCTTCAATCAATGCATGGCACCATGTTAGTAGAATTCCAGGAATTGATAGTTACAAAAATCATGTGCTAAGCCTAAAGTAAAAGGATTTCTCCACGGTCACAATTGGTCTTGATGAGTGGAAACCACTGCCTAATATCAGCACACTGAGGTACAGATGTGTTACTGTGACATGGCAAGGGAATAACTCTATCTCCTAATTGTACATCATATGCCACCCAGGCCAATGAAGTTCACACAGTTGTTTGATTATTTTGATCGTGTACCTATTTTACAAGAACAAGAACAACAAGAAACCTCCTCATCCTCTGCCACCTCAAGCAAAGCCCCAGAAGGCAGAAACACTCCTACTGCGTCATTCATGAAACACGGTCGGGTTTGGTCGTTAACCACTGTGGTGTGGTGGCTTGGTAGATAAGCCGGCCACTTCGATCCAACTGTCTTGATTCTTGTTCAGTCTTCTTAAATTTTTATCCCCATCTCGTATGACGTATGTGGTATCTAAAAGATTGACTCCACTATTTTTTAGGCCTCGAGGGGCATGACTCGCTGTTAGCCATTAGTAAGAACGGTCTGTCGTTCAATGACAGAAGAACGTCTCTCAACTCAACTCTGGAAGAATGGAAGGAAAGAGAAAGAGGTCCCCACCAAGTGGGCCCAAGATTTTCAGTTTCAAGCCCCAACCCATGAAAAGAAGAGAAATATGTCAGGCAGGCGAAAAAGGAGATGGGGGAAAAGAAAAGCCCCTTAAAAAGGTCCTTTCACGTGAGAGAGAGTCCAAGACTTTGCACGGGCCACCTATGAACCGACCCCACTTATTATATCCGTCGTTGACTGTTGTATAAAAATGACGGTCCTGATTTTTTCCACTTTTTTCTAATTTCCTTTCATCAGGTTATTCTAGGTTCTACACGTGTCAATCTAATACGGCGGGTGGGAGCCACAGCTCCGAGATCTGGGACACGGAAGGCACGTGAAATCTTATTATCGTCTGTAGTCACTGCCACCACTGCACATAATTTTTGCTCAATATAGTCCGTACACGTGGATATTTCCTCTTCTCTTTTTCCTTGAGTGGAGACTCTGGGTATCATATGTTAAAGAAAGAATCTTCTCCAAAATAAAATGTTTTAGGCTTTTCAGCCCCTTCTGCTTTAAAAAAAAAAAAAAAGAATTATTATTTTTTACTTTAAAATTATCTTTTAAAAATATCAATTTAACCAAATAGTTGGTAAAAGTACTAAAATTTAATTTTCAGCATTCAAGAGCAATTTCAGAAATAGCAATATAATTATTTAAATATCACACTAAAATTTATTTATTTATTAAGTTTAAAAACCATGGTGGTTAAAGCAATATAATTAAGATTATCTCAGTTGATGAAAGCATAATCTTGTCTTGACTAGATAAAATAATGAAGGATGTTTCCTGACACAATTAAAATTGACAAAAATCACCAACCACTATGTTACAAGATAGCATGGAATTACATTCTTTTCCTTTCAATATTACCAAAAATGAAGATGGAACCACATTCTTAGCATAAGAAAAATAGGAAAAAGGATTAATCAAACTAAACTTAAGCTATTTAAAGCATCTTCAACCAAGAAATTTATGTTATGTACCAAGACCCTTAAACATGGATGGTGAAATTCTTGACTTATTCTATCAGGAACCCCACTCCCCAAAGAAAAGAGAATTCATGCTGTGGGTTAATCTTGAAGAGGTGTCAGGCAGTAAGTGGAGAATTGCTGCTGCACCCACTTATAGAAACATGCTATAGAACAGGAAAAAGGAGAGAAACATCTTTGATTAGATTAGATTAAAAAGGTTACCTTTTATTGAATATAAATTGTCATTATTTCGGCTATCAAACCTATGATCATGTTTTCCCCTCAAACTTTTGCACGTACAAATGGAAATTCCATCTTTCTTTGACAATCACTTCACTGGACAGGTCATCATTTTTTTTCTTTTTCTTTTTCTTTTTGAAGGAAACCCAAAATGTGTTTTAAAGAATGAAAATCTTACATCTATTCCAATCTTTTCAATTTTGCAACCATCACATTTGATGTTTAAATATTAATTTATTATCTTAATCAAAAGTTATGAATTAATTTGATATTACTTGGAATATAATTTTTATATGTTTTGACATTTCTTTTCTTCTTGTGTTTGAATTATTATGTAGCATGCCACCTTATTACTCGAGCAGGTTTTTAGTGGTGCTGACTTATAAATGGTTCTATTGGGAAATTTAAATAATGAATAAAAAATAATATATTTATGAGTATAAAATATTTTAATGTTACTTAGTCATTTATGGTTTATTATATATTTGAGGTTTTTTTTTTTTTTTTTAGAAAAAGGAAACAATTACATGGAAAAATAATAAATACATAAGAACCTCCCCTTCCCGAACCTTACGAAAAAATTATACAAAGGCATCACCTCTGTCTTTCTCTCCAACCTCCAGTCTCAGTCATCTCTATCTCTCTCTCCCTCACAATTTTGCTTTAGAAGCACAGCTCCTGATGCCATAATAAAAGCCTTGATTCATAGAACCCACCTCTGTCCGTGCAAGTGCTTTTCTTGGGTCATCCTCATCTCTATGACGCAAAGGTTCCTTCTATAACAGTTATGGCAGCAATGACCACTACTCTTCAGATAACAAAGAAAGCTATAAGACTTTGAGTAGGACAGTTCTCACTAATAAAAGAAAGAGAAAGACAGCTAGCAGAGGCATTCAGGACAAAAGGCTGAGTTTCTTTAAACACTTCTAATGGGCAGGGAAGAGAGTTGGAGCTCATCATCGTCGTCGTCAGTGCAATCTCCAATGGTGACGCCTCTGAATTTAGAAAGAGAAGATCAGCACTGGAGGCATTTTAATAATTCAGTTAATGCTGTGTCCTTTGGGTTTGTCGCTACGGCTATTCTTATCTCAATGTTTCTTGTCATGGCCATTTTTGAAAGGTTTCTCAGGCCAAGATCATCCTCTCCTGCTACTGCTGGAGCTTCTACTCGCACTGATCTTGAAGCACCTGTGGTTTTCCATTCCAAGCTCCACTACCCATCTCCAAAAGTACTCTCTTTTTCTCTTTCTCTATGTTTTATATGCTACTCTATAACATAATTTAGCTACATTTTGTGTTTTGATTTCTTGGTGTAAAAATGGAGGCAATTCCTGTTGTCTCGCAATTTTTAACAGCTAAAAATTGGAAGAAATTTTTCTTGATAGCAAGAAAAAGCTTCTTCTTTCTTTTTCTTTTTCCTTTTTTTTCTTAAACTTTATCTCTCTCTGTGTGTGCATGTCTTTATTCTTTTTGGTACCTGCAAAAATGCAACGAGTATACCTTGCACAGCACAGCATGATTATGACTGTTTGCTTGCTTTTTGTTTGTAATCATACTTATTTTTTGGAAATTTTGACTGGTCATTCTTGCAACTTGCATTTTTTCTCTATACCAAATTGTAACAACTAGTGCTCCAACAAAGCAAGAAAAGCTTTTCTCTTTTCCTTTTCTTTTTAACAAATTTTGTTTTCACATCTTTTTTTTTTTGTCATAAATTTGTGTTTTTTTGAGTCATTTTTTCATTAGCTCTACAAAGTTCTGCAGAATCATATATTTGCTGTTTCTCACAATGACTGACTTATAGAAGATAAAAGAATTAGAATCCATGCCCAGCTCCAGCTGAAATTGATTTGATATGTTTGTTCTTTTACACAATCACAAGCAAATATGCATTCCCATTTTGCAAGTATAACAACCATTATAAGACAAAAGAAGGCTGATTGATATGCACCGTCCATTTGATGGACTTCGGACTGCCCATTTTTCCCTGTCCTTATTCTTTGTTCAGTGTTTTTCATTTATCATCAGTGTTATTTCAATTTCAGGTAAAAAATTTCTTGAGTTGTGGGTTTATAGAGTTCATTTCAAACCATTGTTAAGGAACAAACTGTCTTCTTGATCATGAAAACTTATGGAACCCTTTTCAAAAGTGTCTTAATCTTTCAAGTGATTGAACTGAATTATTCACTCCTTGCTCCTGCTGCAATTTTTTCAAAACCATGGCTGCAAGTGGCTTATATGATGCTAAGATGAAAGCAGAAAGATTTAGTTGATGAAATGTCATTTAAGCTTTGGCTTGTTGAGGTGTTGTGGGTTATTATATGAGTAGGTCATACTAAATTCTTTTTCAGAAATCATCATCCTCATCTAAAGATGACTGAAACTTTTTGTTTTTTTCTTTAATGTAGTCTGCATTATATTAATAATACACCATATTATATTACACCCTAATATATTATAATAACGGCGCATTATTACAGCCTCATTTGATTAATTATAAGAGTTTTCCAGTACTAATTATTCATATATCAGTGCATCTTTGTCTAAGTTGGACCTTTACTTTTTCTGAAACATAAACATTGTTTGTTTATAGTAGTTTATGAACAAATAATAGCATCAATGGTTGTCCATTAAACAATCCCATGCTCTTTTATCTGTACATTCTTATGCTTGTGTTTGAGTTTAAGTCATACAGCACAAATTTAAGAAAGAAATTTGTCTGTGAATGTCCCTGTCCATAATTCTTGACATATCAGTGGCAGAAGGGTCCAGTATATCACAAAAAGCAAATAATCTTGTCTTTACTATCCTAATAAAACTGATTATTGATTTTAAACTTCTTGGGATAATAAATATATTGCTTAAACCATTATTGACATCAATGTTATGACATTCTAATAAGAATTAAGAAGTATGGGGAAGGGTCAAAATCCCTTATGTTAAAAAATTTCTCATTGGCAATCCACCCCAAGTTCTGTCGCATACTAATAAATGCAACCAAACATGTCTAGGACATAATGGTCAAGTTTTTCATGCTTGATTTTCTTTTTTGGTTATGGATGCAAGTATATGAGTATAGGCCAACATGATCATCTGATATGAGGTTGTCATGTCTGCTGAAGTGTCCAAGGTACCTTCTTTTATATACCCATTGGCTTGCCGTTGTCCACTGTTTCCTACCTTCTATAGCTAGGGCATGGAGGTACAGCAGTTTATCATCTGTACTTTGAAAACTAGTTTCTTATATATTATATCATCTTGGCATGGCTAGCTAGCTATTTTGTTATGATACTTTTGTCGGTTTGTGGCAACGATATCCCAGAATTTGCACACTGGCTGTTCATAAATTAATTTGGTTGTTAAAGAGTACCCTTGATTTATGGAAGGGGGCTTGAAATCTGGAGACAGTGGGTGTGAATGGAGTGGGTATATCAATGCTTGATAATGAATTGCTTTTTTTCTTTTATATCTCTACTCCACTATTTTATGTCTTATACTCGTACGTTAAGATTGATAAAGCAAAACCCTTTTGTCTCTTCTGGCATGGCAGCTGTTCTCAAAGTCTCAACTGCTATGCATTGAGGAGAAATTAATTGTTAGTGTCTTAGTTATTGAATTCGTTAGGCCACTTTCAGTTAGTACAACCTTGGTTTACCATTAAACGTTAAGCAATCATCTCAAGTTTGATTAACAGAATTTTGATTCCGGCTTTCTCTTTTAATGTTTTTGACAAGGTACAGATTTACTTATTGGGCTGGTCATAATAGTCATCTGTGCTACAGAGTTATTGCCTGTATTTTCCTATTTTATACTGATGTTTGTCTTGCATCCGCATACCATTCTTTGATCAGTCTTGCTGATTAATTACTGTTTATGTCTACAGATGACAGTGTATGCAAAAGGGGTATCAGTGTTGATGCCAGGGGAGGATATTCCTACATTCCTTGCACACCCAGCTCCTTCACCTTGCCCTCCTGAGCCCATCATAAAGCCCTTTCATCAAAGCAGGCCTTGCTTCAGTTTCGCCTCACCCTCAACTTCAAGCTAACATCAAAGACACAGAAATAAGACAACTAACCAGTCTCAAATTATAGCCTGGGCACAGCCTGCTGGTGAATATTTGATTCAACAAAAGATGGCATTGCTTTTCTCAAACACACATGTGCTGTACATAATCAACCAAGCTTATTGTTGCTCCAAAGTTTTCATTGATTCCTCTGAAATTGATGTAAAATGCAATCCCCATTGTTTCAAATGCAATATTACACACTTGTTGCCTCTATGAATGTATTGATAATGAGATTGTTGCATTCCACTTTGTTGCTTTAAGTTCCATTGGTCCCAGTAAATCAAAAAGCTTGCATACTTCTGGACAGTACAGGCGTTGTTAAATGTTTATATTCTTATTTCATGCAACTCTCACTCCAACAGAAAAGCTTTGATCTAATGCCATCAACTTAGAAATATTGGAGTCAGTAGTTTTGCAAGAAGAACGTATGAGAAACAATGAGATCAAAGGCAGCATTTGTAGGAATTGGCAGGCAACTAACAAGATCGTGTTAAAAAAAAAAAAAGCAAATTTCCTGCTAATGGCAACGTTAATGCTGCAAGAAAGAAAGCAGAAGGAGACAAAAGAAAAGCGTGTGCACAATCCACAAGGAAAGGGAAAGAAAGAAAGCAAGCAAGGAGTCTCTGTCCCATGATCTCCCCATCCCAAAAGAAATCATTAGTTTAATTTAAAAGAAAAAAGAAAGAGAAAAATGTTAAGAAGAGAAGATGCTCCATTTCGAGGACCATTTCTGCTGCATATCCCTAGAGAAATCCAAGAATCTCCAGATTTTCAAGCAAAGTTAAAAGTTCCAAAGTCCAAACCTACATATGCATTAGAAAGTGGAAACTATATATCATTATTATATTTTATAAAATTCTTTAAGGATATAAATACTTTCTAAGTTCTGACTATGTATGATTTGTATTCTTTTCAAAATTTAATGGAAAAACAAGTAAGGATGATGTACACAGAGATGAGCTTGTGTAATTGTGAATAAGATAAAAAGAATTCTAATATGTTTAGTTGGTATAATATATAACTATAAAAGATAACAATTCTAAATCATCTTTTCTTATAAAATTAATGTTAGTATATTGACTGATTATTAGTTTTTATTACATTCACAGTTTGTATTTCATATTTTCAGGAATTAGAAGTTTCATTACATTGTTAAGATTATCGTAAAGCTTGATTTTACAAGTGGTACAAGAACTTTAAAACAGAGAAAAAAAAAAAAAAAACAGATAGATTCCATATTTTACGACATAATGATGAACGTATTGTGCCATTAACATCTAACGAAAATGATTGCCTATAGACATGCATGAAACATCAAGTAAATTACACCAAAAGGGAGAAAAGGAATTAGAGAATATTTGGGTTGATTTTACAGAAAAACAGAGATTTCTGAAGCAACAATATCTGCTGGGGTAGATTGGCAATTGGCATGGCAGCCAAAGCAAAGAAAGCTTTCACCTTTTTTGAAACAAAGTTGGGTTACATAAATGATTGAAAAACGAAATTACACAGAAATGTTAAAAACTGGAGTACCTAAATTGACCAAACTATTCACAGAAAGATAAAACATTCCAAAGACACAAGAGGGTTGCCAAGAGACTCATTCCCCTCCTGTTGTTGCTGCTGCTGCATCAAAACGCTGTTGTTTTTACCTTTCTCCTCTTTCTTCACTTCACTTTCAACTCCAACTCCCTCTTCCGCTGCCCCGCCACCAGCTTTTCCAGTCACCTTCGCAGGACTCCCTCCGCCACGACCCTTTACTACACCACCAGTCGCCCTCGTCGCCGGTGACCTTGACCGCCGGCCTGACCTCTCTCCTAAATCTCTTCCAACTCTGCTAGAACCCACATTACTGCGCTGATTATTATTAGTAGCAGTTCTTCTTGACTGACCGGAAAACTCCCTCTTCACCGGCGGTCTTCTAGGAACTTTTTCTTTCTCTCCATTGTAAGGACGCTTGCTGGGTAGTTTAGCTGGAGATCTGTTGACTACTCTTCTCTTGCTTGTTACTTCATGATCTTCTCTTACCTCTGTTATAGTAGTAGTAGTTGCTGTTGTTGCTGTCGTTGCAGTTGAGTAAGTGCCAGCAATGCTGCATATCTCTGATGCTTGTGAGATTTCAGGTGTTCGTTCTGTTTCTTCATCTTCCTTTTCATTGATTTTGCGCTTGTTGGTAAAGACTTGGCTTTTGGGTTCCTCAAAGATTCGAGCTTGGATATTAGGTTCTTGAAAGATTTGAACTTGGTTTTTGGGCTCTTGAGAGTTGGGGATTTGGGTGGTAGATTGTGGTGGTTTCGGGATGGTTGTTTCAGAGAGTACTTCTTTAACTGTTTCTTCTTCAAGGGAAGCTTGTGGTGGTGGTGAGGTTATGGCTACATGAGGAGATCTCTTGTGTTGTTCTGGTGCAGATGGTTTTGGTGGAGAATGGTGAGGTAAGTCTCTTTTGGCAGAAGAGCTGATACAGCAACCCATTTTGAGCAAGCTGTATGGTGCTAGTAGGAGTGAGAGTGGGAGAGTAGTAGAGTTTGCATTTGTGGATTTGAAATTTTTAACCGTTAGGATTGCCTCGCATTGGATAGTTGAGCCGAAGAAGGATAAATTGATTTAGATTACCAGAGGCAGGCCTTTGTGGGTTAGTATAATGAAAGATTTGAGGGAACAATGAGAGGGACAGATTGGATGTAATAATAGGCTTTGGTGGTGGTATCTTATCTTATTAGGATATAACAAAGAGATTTTAAATAGTACAAAGGAAATAGCTAATCTTGATGACCTTGCGTGTGAACTTTACAGAGCATGAGGCTTTTAGCCGGACCCAGTTGCTCAATCTTAAGATAGACCAAACTATAATAACTATTTCAGTCTCAAGTCAAGAGCAATGGCTTTTTACTTGAAGTTGAACAAAAGAAATTTCTCTAGTCTTAGGACCGATTGCCTTCTCTTTTCAAGGGATTATGTATAAATGTTATCAAGATCTGCTTGCACCTTTTGAATACATAAATCTCCGATTAGATTTGGACTCATCGAAAAAGATAAGCAAGTTCCTTTGAGGCCTTGAAAGTAAAAGCTTTAATATTTGTCATCTATTGCACCAAGCCTAAACCCATAGTGGCGAGAAAACAAGGTGCACACTAATGGACCACCAGCTAGCAGTTGGGACCAGATGCTATTCAAAATTTTGATAGCTCATCGCATGCTCTCTTGGTGCATGGGCACCACCATTAGTGTGATTTGTAACAGAAAAACACTATATAAGGATCAAGTACATTTTGCCAGCAGAAACATTGCAATCAAAGTAGATCAAGGCTGGAGGAATAAATTTAAGACAACATCAGTATGCTGGGGCCAAAAACTTTAACAATCTGTCTCGTGGAAAAGGTGGAGCATCTTAACAAACAAAGTTTTTAATTATAAAGAGAAGGGCCAATACTTTTATCCATCTACAATTCATCTGTATAAAATGTTTATCACTTTCCTTGGCAAATAGTCCAGTACCATGGAACAATGATTTCGATAAATGGGGAGTGGGGAATGGTGAATGGTGAATTACAACAGATTAACTTTACAAAAAACTGGAACAGATTATAATGACCTCGAGCTTATTAAACCTTGAGAGGCTGATCCCTGCGAAAGGATCAGCCTCTATATCTTAAGCTTTCAACAAACTCACTTTAGGCATGTGCTAAAAGCCATCAAGTCTGTGTAAATCATTAATGAAGTAACACACAAAGTGATCAACATGTGATTTGTGGAAGAACAAGAAGGACAAAAAAAAAAAAAAAACTCATCAAGAGATAGGTAGCTGTGAAGATGTAGCCCGGTCTGATTCTATCATGGATTTGATATAGAATTCACCTGCCTTGTATGATGATCTGACCATGGGACCAGATGCTACATACCGAAATCCCTGTACCATAAAAAAAAGGAATTGATATACAAGCAATTCTCCTTCTGGATTTCAATTATAAAAGTGAAAACAAATCATCATTTTCCACTTCACTGCATACTTGATAAAAGGCAATCTGAGAGGTGATGTTTATTACACCAACATATCACAAAACCAGCTGCTAATTAATACACTGATACATCATGATATCATTGCATAAACTGTCATGCCCAAATGCCAATATTACAAGTAACGATACTTTCATTGGTATAAAAAATTAGTTGGGAGAAAAAGTTGGGGATCATTATAAAAAAATCAAACCACCATTAATTGTTTCATGCATGTCATTGACATGGCAAATATTTATGGCAATTAGTAAAAACAAACTAGAAGGTCAAGAGTCCAGCACAAAACAAAGAGGAGATCAAGCAAGATATTTGTTGGCAGGGAATGATAAGAGTCATGTGCGTGCCAAAACTCAATTATGGCTCGGAGTGAAAATAAAAATTAGCAACATTCGGTCATCCATAAAAGCACCAATCCCTCTAACATATATGAGAACTAGGTTGTGGAAAAGTTTTATGAAATGAATTGTGCTTTTGTTCAAAATTTCAGAAAAATAAATGCGTTATAATTGTTCCAGTCAACATGAACTGACAATAAAACTAAGCAACAATTAGCAAAGATAGAGTTGTTTGTGGCTCAAAATCAAGAAGTTACCATCAAATAACATAATATAGGAAGAAAAAGTAAAGGAATTAAATGAAAGTAGATTGGAAGGTAAAACTCATTTGTTCCAGTTGCTAGTCAGCTAGTCTATTTCCATTGACCAATACTCACTCATTAGACTGAAATGAGTAGTGAAAACAGTACATATGAGACCAAAATCACAAATTGCACACACAGCAATCATCTTGATTAAAGTTAACAAAATATTCCAACATAGAACAAAGAGAAAGTTAAATCTTTTAACAAACAGATTAATTAAAAGTCAGTAGTTTACCATTTCCATGCCAAGTGTTCTATACTGTTCAAAAGCTTCAGGGGTAACGTATTCAGATACTGGCATATGGCGCTTTGATGGTCTCATATATTGACCGAAAGTCATCACATCAACGCCTGCTGCTCTCACCTTCTCCATTGTTTTCACAACCTGTTCAGGCGTTTCACCACAGCCTAACATTATCGAAGTCTTTGTAAGTGTTCCTTTGGGAGCATGATCCTTAGCCATCATGAGAACATCTAAAGATTGCTTAAAATTAGCACGGTGATCCCTTATAACACTTTGAAGATCTTCAACTGTCTCAATATTATGAGCAAAGACATCTAATCCAGATTTTGCAACATTTTCTACACAGCCAGGGTCTCCTCGAAAATCAGGTACTATGTAATCAAAACAATCACAAGAAACAAAGTAATTGAGCTGCAGTCTTGGGTAAATGGCCACTTGAAAACAGATTAATGAATTCACATTGGATAAAAGCTATGATTCGTACCCAATGCTTCTATAAGCATGTGAGGTTTCAAAGCCTTCAACTTTTGCACAGTCTGAGCAAAATGATTACTTCCTTGATCAGGCAAATCATCTCGATCCACACTAGTAATCACCACATAATCCAAACCCCAAGAAGCAATTGCCTCAGCCACATTAGCAGGCTCATCAGGGTCGGGTGGTGGAGGAGTACGCGATGTCTTGACATTACAAAACCTAAGACACACAAAACGCAGAACTTTATTTTAAAAACACAACCAACAAGAAAAACTGAAGAAGTTACAAATTTTATACCTGCAACCACGAGTACACGTATCGCCAAGAATCATAATAGTAGCAGTAGCAGTTCCAGTTTCCCCACCAGACCAACATTCTCCCAGATTAGGACACTTAGCCTCCTCACAAACGGTGTGCAACTTCAACTCCCTGAGCTTTTTCTTGATCTGAACGTACTTATCGCCGCCGGGTATAGCTTCTCTCATCCATTTAGGTTTAGGAAGGGGTTTCTTCTTGGTACCCACTTCAACAGAGTATGAATTATTGGATTGTAGATCGCTAAATTCAGAAAGAGATGGGGATTCTGCGGCTAAACGAGCACGGAGACCAGCTAGGGTTTGAGGGAATTGGGGTTTCGTGGGTTCAATAGTCGAGGAAAAATGGCGCGACTTTGAAGAATTCAAAGTGCGGATCAGGATTGTGAAGCGAGATTGAAACATTTTGTTTTTCTTTTTCGGGTTCAAAGCTGTCTCATTTTTCTTTTCTTTTTCAATGAGAAAGAGAGAGAGAGTTGGAGACTGGAAATGAAGAGATTGGGTAGGGATTGGGAGATGGCCGTTTAGTTAGTTGGTGGTGACGGATATTGCTGACGTGGACAGCCCAAATGTAGAAATTGCCTTGGGCTTTTGATTTGGGCTTTGGAGATAGGGATTTCTAACAATTTTCATGTCTACTTTAGTGATGGCTTGAATGATATGAGATAATATATGATATTAAATGGAGGATTCATTTACATGCATATATATAGTTCGAATGAAGGGGTACATATATAACAATATCACCCTTAACAATAATAAATTTAAAAGAAGTTTCAAAAAAAATTATAAAAAAAAACTAAGCAATGCATACGTATTATATATATTAAAGAGTGTCTAAACATTCCATATGAGAATGACTACCCTTCTCTAAACATTATCTTGTCCTTCCAATTTAATGTAACATTTAAGTTATATTGAGCATTTTATCTTGAGGATGTGCTATCATAGGCTATTTTGAAAACTTCTACTTGTGTTGTCAAAGATGATGATCCATTTCTTGATGGGAGTGAATAGAAAATTAAGAATAAAGAATGGACAAAAGTTGAGATGTCTTGTGTTCTAAGACTGTAAAAAGTGGGTCTTAATGTAGAAGAGAAGAAAGTGTAAATCTAAGCAAAAATAAAATCACAATTCCATTCTAATGGACAATTAATATTAGGATATGCATGATGTGAATGTGATTGGATTTCCACGTTCAATAATTGCAAAACTTTGTCAGTCGCTTTAGCAGTAACTATTATCCATTTTTCATATTATGCCAACCCTTCATTAACATTCTTTTTATTCTATATTTCACTTTCTTCTTTTTATACCCTTAGTCAATTCATCAAACTAATAAAAATAGTTTTTCCACCAACAATAGCGACTCATCATTGTACACATAACAAAAGAACTAAAATATTTATTAAATATAAAATAAAAAATACTTCTAACTGAAATGAATTGACACTTTTATAATTTGAATATTTTAATTCTAGTTTACTTATATTTAATATTTTAAGTAAAATTATAGAAGAAATATGTATATTATATTAAACTGATATGTGGGTTGTTTTTCTTAATTTTTACTAATGATTTTAAGTATTAAATATATCATAAGCTTTTTAGATTTAAAAAAAAAAAAGGAAAATAAGTTTGTATATTAAATATATATCAAAGCAAGTGGAGTTTATATTATAATCTTTTTGGAGACTAAGTTTTTGAAAAAATAAAGAGAGAGCACATGATATAATTATGGGACGTTATATTAGTTGAGACATGTGTTTGCATAATGAGGCATCCATGGATAGGTATAAAGAATTTAACATGTATTCGATTAAAATATATATATTTGAAATAGTTTAAAATTATATATTTATTTTAAATTTAAATAAAAATATTTATAATTTGATAAAAATATATTTAATATATATAATATTAAATAAATTTTATAAATAGTTAAATAGATAGCGAGTATTTTATCTATTAAATATCTATTTATATAAATATTTAGATAATTTGTAATTTAAAATAATTAATAAAAATAGAAAATTATAAAATCTAAACATGTAACTTTAAATAAATTTTATAATTTTAATTTTTATTATTTTATTTCATACATATAGTATATATATGTATATCACTTTAGATGAGTGTGAGATATTAAAATAGATATTCTATATATGTATTCATTTAAATAAGAATTAATTATAAAAATATTCTTTTTCTTTAAACAATTACAAAAATATCTTTTGATTTAATTCCTTACATTTTTACATTTTTGTGAGAGGAGCCAATTTGTTGAAGCTCCTTAATCTTCTTCACCAGCCAAGGGATGTCAAAGGCTGCAACTTTACAGATCTAGATTTGAGGAGGTGAAGAAACTGATTTTGACCTCAAATCGGTCAAAAAATGCAGGTAAGCAGGCTATTTACGAAGAATAGCGACAAGCGGCAATTTCTTTTCTTTACTTCACCGATATCGGGTTGTTTCCAATGAAAATGGTGGCAGAGAAGAGCTCGCGATGTCATGGAGATCCTATGGCAAGAGTTCCATGTTGAATGGCGATCAGAAAAGAAGAACGGAAGGGAAAGTAACGAGGAATGGTGAAGTTGGTGAAGAATGACGAGCTATGAGAGAAGTTTTTTTGTTTTTTATATATATAAATGTGTTTAAATAATGTTTCTTATAAAGCTTGAAACAACCCATTTCAATTTGTTTTGTTTGAGAAAGTTATATTTCAACTCCAGACTTTGCTTTTAAATAAGTTTTATAGCAACCCATTATAAATCTTGGCCACGAAAATAGAGAGAGACAACTATACATAGTTTTTAAAAATATAAAAAATAGTTTTTTTTTTTTTTTTTTAACAGATAAAAGATATTTTTTAAGATAATTTTATGTCTTGTATAAAAGAAGGTAACGAGGGATATAATTTATGTTTTATTGATTTTTGATTTATATTTTAATCTAAGGATTTTTCTTTAGGCACATGATATTTTCTCATAGGCCAAAGCAACCTACCCTTCATTCATCTTTCTGTTGTTTCCCTCAATTTTGTTTCTATTTAGTGTGGCCACTTATCAATTATGTTCAATCTTATAATTATTCCTCTCTCTGTATATTCATAACAAAAGAAGGTGTTACATCAAGGGATTTTAATATTCTCTTCAAAATATGCCATAAGAAGTTTCTCTGTTCTAACTAAATGTATCATATGTCCCAATTATGGGTTCTATGGTCAATATTATCTCATGTTATAGGATGTATTCTCTATCTTGGATTAGAGGTTCATTTGTCCTTTTATATGAGAGGAAGCAAAAAGGTGCTCCACCACCGCCGCAGCCTACTCTGTTACAAAGCTTTGGATAGCAACAGCAAATGGAAAAGGAGAATAATAAATATTACATATGTGTATAGAAATTACTTATAAATTACTTATTAATTGCTAAACTCCTGTTATCATGTTGCTATCTTTGTCTCTCTAGCATGGAGTGATTGCTCTTTTTTCTTTTAAATTTGGTAGTAGCCATCATTTATTTTCATTTCCAAGTCAATTTCAATTTCAATTTTTGGGTCAATATTGATGTGAGTAGATGAGATTATACATATATGACTATGGCAACCAAACCCCATGTTTTGGATTAGGATTTGTTATCATTTATTTTCAACTAAAATGATGGAGTTACTCTAAAGACTATGTATATATACTTGGGAATTATAGATTGAACTTAAAATAGGATATTTATAATTTGAATTTTATAGGAGAGAAAAAGAATATGATTTGAAGCAATAAGACGTTGGAGTTATCTCCAAATTTGGTCGGTGATTGAAAAATGTAGAAACAAGAATCTTTAATGAGAGACACTGACAGCTTTATATACAAACATTTCTTGCTTACCCTTCAAATTCACTACTTTCCAATACCTTCTTCTTTCTTTTCTTTGTCCCTTCAAACAACTCATCAAAATCAAAAGTGGCTTTTCTGACTTGGAATTTTTGTGCCCTCCACTCAGTGACAAATCACACTGCCTTTTAACGGTCCATTTTTCCCACTTGCCTCTTTCCTCCCCTCATTTACATCAAACTTACTACTATTATTATTTATTATTTATTTTATGATTTTTTGTTTTTTTTTACTTAAATAGCTCGAATTGTAAAAATGCTTAATACATATACAAATCTAGAGGATCTCTTTTAGTTGGACTTATATAAAATATTTAAATAACTTATAATTGTAAGAGCAATATCCTAATAATGAAAAATCAAAGATTGCTCACTTGCACGTTCTCTACACGCAACAAATGTAACTTTGATTCAAGGAAGTTAGGCCACATTGGAAACTCAATAATTCATTTTCATTTAAGAAATAAAACTAGAAGGTCTTATTAGAAAGTTAAGATATTAATTAATGAAAATTATATTTATTTAATTGAAAATGGTATATGTAAAATTAGTGTTTTGATTATTTCTACATTATCAAATATTTAAAAAATAATTTAAAAAAAAAATATTTTATTATCTATAAAAATTATATCCGATATATTTATATTAACTCAAATATATATAAAAAGAAAAAAGAATTAATATAGTGTTATGCAATAATTTGCTCACTTTCCTAAGACAATTAGCCCACCATTTTATCTTATATGATACCCCCTCCCATCTTAGAACACTAAAGCAAACTTTAAATTCATTTTAAACTAGAAATGATATTATTAAAATTTGAAAATAATGATATATATACATATTTGTTAAAGTGTTTTTGATGTAAAGATAGAAATGGGCCTGATGGCAGCCCATAATAATAACAAATGATACGACCAGACCGCACACGTGAAGAACATAGTAAACTGGCGGTTATTAATTGATAATTTCTGCACAAATAATAATAATAAAGTACGTAATATTTGAATATATTTCCTTTTTTTTTTTATTATTATATTTATTTGGCTGGATAGCTTTCTTCTTCACACGCATCCTCATCATCGTCACCTCTCTCTTAAGTCACAGCCCACCTAATCTATTCCTTCCTCAAATGTAATACTTATCCCATTATCAATGTCTAATTATTACTTCATATATAGTAGCAATATCAGAAATTTATGTTACACTAAATCGAAAAATATAATGAATAAAATAAATTTTATACATTATTATAAGTGAAATTAATTATTTATATTTTTCTCTAATTTATTTTACCATTTAAATAAATTATTAAATTTTTTAAATGGATGATAAATAAAATAAAACTTTTCCGTTATTACATATATTTATATATACTATTTTTAGTAGCCGCACTAAACTAAAAATCTAATAAAAAAATAGTAATTAAAGGAGTTTTATAAGGATAAATTTTAGTAATTCATGCATGTATCTGTTACATATAAATTTATATTCATAATTTAGTAAATTTATTGATTAGACAATACAATTGATCATTTAGATAAAATTGAATTTTTCTAAGTAAAAGACAAAAGTTAATTAGGAAATCAATATCACCTAAAAAGTAATACTAAAAAAGAACAATTGAACATTTAAGCCTACTAAAAAGTATAAAAAAGAAAATTAGACTGCCAAGTAGCCTGAAACTCTACTTATTTTTGGGGATTAACATTTTTACAGTTTTACACAATCATGGGCACTTTTAAAGGCACACCATTTGCAAAAACTCCATAAATTGAAACCACACGCGCCGCCGCAGCGCGTAGAAACAGAAAATTAATTTTACTGAAAACCAAGAAATAAGCTGAAGAAAGAAAAAGAAAAAGAAAAAGAGAAATTAATAAACATTATTAGCTTAGCACTATCAAAACAAGCGCCCACCCAACACAGACACTCTGCTTAGTTCATAGTTAAGTTTAAGTTCCTTAAAAAAAATTTCTTTTAGAGAGAGAAAATAAAAGAAAGTTGAGAGAGAAACAGGAGAAAGAATTCTGGTCCGTACCTTCTTTATTGCACATTTTCTTGCTTTTCTTTTTCTCTTCTGCTACTTGCTTTCTTTCAGGTCTTTCTACAGGTAAAAAGAATAGTTATCTTTTTTTTTTTTTTCCCTTCTTTATTGGTTTCTGATGTAATTTTAGCTTACGTCTCTCTTTGATTAATTCTCATTGAATCTTAACTCCTAAGCTTCTATACTTTTTTTGAAAAGTTAAGTTCTTGATGAACTACTTTCTCTCGTTGTTACTTCCTACTACTACTACTACTAACCAGTAAAATTTCTTCCTTTTCTCTTCTTCATTTGTTCAGTTCTGTAAGTTCTTGAAAGTTTCCTTTGTGTTTTTGGTTTGCTTTTTCATTTTTCTTTCCTGGGTTATTGCTTTTTTAGAGTGTCCTGAATTGTTGTTGAACTTCTGATAATAAGATCACTATCTCTATGTTCTTGATGATTTTTTTCTTGATTTAAAGAAATGATTTTTGGAGGTGTTTTTTTTTTCTTTATCTGTTTTTATATTTTCCAGATTGGAGAGTGAGTTTATGATTGATGTTTGTGGAGAAAGAGAAAATTGAGATAGAGAGCAATGGGAACGAAGAGATCTGGCAAAGAAGAGTACTCGGTTTTGGAGATCTATCTAAAGGTCTTTGTTGGGTTTGTTTTGATCTACTCAGCTACAATCTCCTACGGAGTTACTAATCCTAGTGATGGTAATTGAGTTCATTTCACCTGTTTTACTTCTTCTTTTGGTTTTTGGAGTTTTCTTTATTTTGTCTGGCTTCTGGGAAAATGTGGGTTGTGTAACGAAATTAACTTATGATGTTAATTTTTTAATGGCATTGCTATTACTTAGAGGTGCAAAATGGTCTGACGAAAGCAATGACCTTTAGGATTACTCTTGTAATTTTGAGCTGAAAAATGTACCATTACCGCATATCTTTTCTTATTTGATTAGTAGAAAAAGAATCGTCTGCTATTGAGATGTATTAGAGTTACTAGTTAGTTAATTTTGCTATTATTACGTGGAGCTTTGAATCTTATCACCTGCATTGTTTTGATTGAATTAGTTGCTGCAATTAATAGCTTATACTCTTCACTGGGATCTCCTATACTGCCCGGGTGGGTTGCTTCTGGAGGAGACCCATGTGGCGAATTGTGGCAAGGTGTTGCTTGTGAGGCTTCAGACATAACATCCATGTATGGAAGTCTTCTTTTATCTATATGTTATTTAACTTTCTTGTGTTTGATACCATAATCGTCACTTATAATTTTTGTTTTGTTTCATGCGGACTTCTATAGAGTTCTTAATGGTGCTAATTTGGGTGGAGAACTTGGTAATGACTTGGGCATGTTCACTTCTATCAGATCAATGTAAGTAGTGCCCTCTCTCTCTCAGTCTGTTGTTTATTGTATAGGTGTCTATTGCTCCCATCATTATAATAATTTCTTCACTCTTCAACTGCTGTTTGAAGCCCTGACAGTAATTTTCATTTTAGGCAATAGTGAATAACAGGGGAATTCTATAGATGACTGCATGTCTTTCGCCTATTATCCAATAATGAAGGCAGTTTAGATGATGTAAAGAGATCTGATTTATATATACGGTGCCTTTTTGTGTGTGCCTCACATAAAATGCAAACTAGAGAGTATGCATTGGACATCTTCTATTGTATTATATATCTTTTTGCAATATCAGGCATTACTCTTTCTACTAAAATAATTCCTGGGTATTGTAGTTAATCATTTTGCTATTTTTATGTTTCAGAGATTTAAGCAGCAACCGCATTGGGGGGAGCATTCCATCTAACCTGCCCGTTACCATGCAAAACTTGTATGTTCACCTAAAGGCTGCCTTGTGAGATTCAATTTTTAGATGCATGTTTTCTGCAACTTCTTATGTAAGAGTTTTTGATAATCTTTACCCCTGACAGTTTCCTTGCAGCAAATAATTTCACTGGAAGCATCCCAGATTCAATATCCTCCCTGACTCTGTTGACAGCCATGTAAATGTTCTCTCTTTATTGTCCTTATTATGCCTTCTTGGTTGATTTTTATATATTTCATGCTTATATCTTTGTCTGGTATGCTATGCAGGTCCCTGAACAACAACTTCTTAAGTGGAGAGATACCAGATTCCTTCCAATTCCTTGCAGGGTTGATCAATCTGTAGGTTCTTATTCTAAAGTTGGCATGCTATTCGTTTCTCAGTTTACTTTTCAAGTAGTTAATGACACCTCTTATTTGGGTGCAGAGACTTATCCAGTAACAATTTCAGCGGGCAGCTACCTCCTTCATTTGAAAACTTAATTCATCTTACAACCTTGTAAATTTCTGTCATAATGCATTTTGTTTACACCAATTTCATTACTTGAATTAAGCTAACTAGTCAATTGGCAGGCGTTTGCAGGAAAATCAGCTGTCTGGGACCCTTAATGTTCTTGAAGATCTTCCTTTGAAAGATTTGTACTATTCCCAAACATGACTCTTTTTAGTTTAGACAATTTTTTGCTATTTCAGGAATTCCAGTGTCAAGTTTCCAGAATTTAATAGGATATTCTTTTGGCTCTTGTCTTTGTGTTAAACAGGAATATAGAGAATAACCTGTTCTCAGGACCCATACCCGAGAAATTATTGGCCATTCCAGATTTTAGGTGAGACTTGCAAAATTTTTTATTAGCATTTTGTAGAAGAGATTACCAGCAACTGGGAAGCAGATATGTGCAGTTTCTAGAAAATTTAAGTTGTTGGTCATGTCACTCGATTGTTTGCTAACATTATACAACTTGTACAGAAAAGATGGGAACCCATTCAATAACAGCACTGCCCCTTTACCTGCACCAACATCCCCATTGACGCCACCACCAGCACCAGGACTTTCTGGAGCACCATCTTCACCATCTTCACCTTCATCGGGGAAAACACCTGGCAAACAGATTGATGGACCGTCTTCTCCAGAGGAATCAAGTTCTGGAGAAAAAAAATTTCTGACTACTAAAAGAGTTGTTTGGATATCAATTGCTGGTGTATTGCTGTTTGTAATTTTGGCAATAGCACTAGTGCTTTTTATGCCAAGATGTAGCAGAAGAAGGGAGGAAGCTGGCAGAATTTTCAAGAGGCATCAAGTTGGGGCAGATAAAGGCAACAGAGAGAATCCAAGGGACCATGGGTCCTTGGACCAACCAACTAATGAAACAGAAAAAGGTTGGTTTTATACTATGTGATGTTTTACAAGGTCTAAATTTTCTTGGTATCTTACATTTGAAATTTTGCTAACAGTTTCGAAAGAGGCTTTGGCACTGCCAAAGGAGGATCATCCAAAGCCACAAACTGTGCATGAAAGAAATATGCCTAGAATACCAAAACGGGATGATTATGCAATAGATATGAGCAGAATGGATTCATTTTTCATGCCACCTCCTCCACCCCCTCCCCCTCCCCCTCCACCACCTCCACCTCCTCCCCCCCTCCTCCACCTGCTCCTATATCCTCAGTGGAAAAGGTGATTGTTACACCTACTGTTCCTACAGAAGCAAGCACAGCGAAACCTCCCATTAAAGCTCAGAATCCCCTCACTTCAGCTAGGTCTTTCACAATTGCATCCCTTCAGCAATACACCAACAGCTTTTCTCAAGAAAATCTTATAGGAGGAGGCATGCTGGGAAATGTTTACAGGGCAGAGCTTCCTAATGGGAAGGTATGATTGTGTATTATGGTTGCTGTGTGATGCATATTGAACTCTTTATGGAAATGATATTGCCATCAGGTTCTGTCACGTGACTTCATTTAAGATCTCTGCTGTATTGTTGCATGACATTTTAGTTTTTTGTTTCCTTCATGAATTACGTTCCTTCTCTTTTATAACCAGTTGACCATTTTAACCTATCCCATTTGCTTCTTTCCCCAGATGCGTTAACAACTAAGTTTGATTTAGTCTCTATTTTTTCCTCTGATGAAGCATTGCCTGTTAGCCTGGCTTTAATTTGTGACATATGATCATTTTGGGTACTTTTGTAGCTCCTTGCAGTTAAGAAACTGGATCAGAAGGCATCAAGCCAGCAGAAGGATGATGAGTTTATTGAACTGGTTAACAACATTGATCGGATCCGACATGCTAATGTTGTTGAGCTCATGGGTTACTGTGCCGAGCATGGTCAAAGGCTTTTAATCTATGAGTATTGCAGTAATGGGACACTGCAGGATGCACTACATTCAGATGATGAATTGAAGAAGAAACTTTCCTGGAACACCCGTATTCGAATGGCACTTGGAGCTGCCAGAGCCTTAGAGTAAGTGAAGTACCCTTTTATGGCATCTTATGACCCTAACTTGTTGACTTTACAGTTGTTATGGGCTGGCTAGGTAGATAACAATATTGTCTTAAGATTCAGTAATTTATATTTTGCCATAAAAGATATTTATACCTGGAAATTAAGAGCAGATTGAATACTATGCACTTAAGCTGTTTATGTATAGACTTTTGTCTGTTCTATACTGCCCAAATCAGCTGTATTAAATAATACACTGAAGTGAATTGGATTTGGAACTCATGTGTCACATGGGGAGTTTCAGTATATCCTCATCCAATTCTACAAATAACTGATTTCTCCATTCCAACACGCACACAGAGAGTTTCATGTAAAGCTGAGTAATGTGAGCCAGCATCTATTATGTGGATACAAGTGTGGGTATACAACAATCCAGTAAAAATACTGCTACAGTTTTGACTTGTCAAAGATGAACCTTGACAAGTAAAACAGTAAAGTTTATATCAGGAATGTGGAGCTGTGAGGGAGACATATTTCTGGTGAAGGGTAATAATTTTCTACTTCTATGTGAAGGTACTTGCATGAGGTTTGTCAGCCACCTGTTGTACACAGAAATTTCAAGTCTGTCAACATTCTCCTTGATGATGATCTTGATGTGCGTGTCTCAGATTGTGGTTTGGCTCCATTGATATCATCAGGCTCTGTTAGTCAGGTAAGTCATAAAATTAATGTTTAGGTTTGTTGGTTAGTTTTTGTTAGAATGAGTCGGCTTAAAGAAAATCCGTAAAGTCATAGAAGTACTATTGAAAAGTGAAATGAAAAGAATTCTTCCTCCTAAGTCCTAATGAAATGAGAAGAATTTCTTGATGGTTGTTTGATGTAGCTCAAGAAATGTTATGATAATTAGATTTCAGTGGGAAAATGAACTTTTGGTTTTCCGTATTAGCTACAAGTTTTTCCCTGACACCTTGTTATACTCCTGAGCCTTCCAATGTTAAGCTGGCTATATTGCCAAGAGCCCAATAAAATGATGAAGCTTGCTTGTAGCGTTTGCTCCATTGGCATGGTTGCTTAATTTTTTGGAACATTATGTTCTCCAAAGCCTTAATTAATGAACTTGTTTTAATATGTGACAAAGCAGCTTAGCTGGAGGAAGTGGTGCATGA